>NC_139943.1:52874841-53232341 GCF_963454915.1 Gymnoscopelus microlampas | reverse complement strand
TTTTATAATGAGCTGGTTTTACGCGAGGGTAAAGCAGCTCTGCACAGAGAAGCCGTGTCAGAGAGGGAGAAAATACATTCCGTGGGAAAGAAGCGGAAGCTAAAAAGCACAAAAACCCTGGCCAACTGTGGAGCGCGAGTGGAACTGTCTCCTAGGTTTTGTCATGGTTTCCTCCCTCTCCCCCACAGGTCCCCCTGCTCTCGGCTGATAAACGCCCACCTCCTCGCCCCCCCCTCCCCTTCGAGACACGCACACGCACACACACACACACACACACACACACACACACACACAGACACACAGACACAGACACACACACACACACAGTCGCGCACACACTGGTGCAGAATCTACTCACTGACTCCTCATTAACCCATTCAAACCGGGAACGCATCTGTGTAACCACTTTATCCACGTTTTATACTTTGACTTTTCAAAAATAGCAGATCTACAAGCTCATAGCGCGGCACCGAGTGCCGCGCTATGAGCTTGTAGATCTGCTATTTTTGAAAACTCTTGACCATTTTTGTAAATTAGATTTTTTTTTTGGTGTAACTCAAATCTTTGCTTCTGGGTCAAGGAAAATACTTTTTTTCAGAAAACTGTTAGGATTTAGAATACATGTGTAGAATCCCCAGAAGATTTGAGTAACAAATGTTTACTTTACAAATAAATATATATTCAAAGATTTGCACAAAAAAACAACAACACGATTTTTCAAAAATAACTGATGAGCTTGTAGATCTGCTATTTTTTTAATAGCCAAAGAAATCGAAAAATGACACCATTTATTTCCCGGTCTAGATGGGTTAAGGGAGTATAACTAGAAAGATTGCACTCAGTGAGTGCATACAGTACAGTACAGTACAGTGCATCCGGCAGCTTGTCGAGATATGCCATGTTGGATAGTTGAGCAAATGCAACTTTAAAAAAAAAAACATTGGTGCGTTTTTTTTTCCATACATTTTTTTTTTTAATGAATGAATGTAAAATAATTTCTATATTTGGCAAAAAAATAAGTGCATTGAACTTCAACTTTTAACCCATTCAGACCTGAAGCCGATTCTACATGTCTCCTAAATCTCAACAGTATTCTGAAAAATGTATGTTTCTATATCAGTGGTGCTCAATCTTTTTCATGTCAAGGACCCCAAAAATGATATGTATTTGGCCGCGGACCCCCATCAAAATATTTTGTTCCAGGGACCCCCAGAAGCAAAGATTTGAGTTAAAAATGTTCACTTTAAAAAATATACATATTCAGAAGATTTGCACACATTTTCACGATTTTTCAAAAATAGCAGATCTACAAGCTCGTATGAGCTTGTATATCTGCTATTTTTGAATAGCCCAACGTGTAAAATAATGCTTTTTAGCTCAAATCTAAAAATGACACAGTTCCAGGTCTTAATGGGTTAAAGTGCCACAGTTTCTTCAGACGAGTGGCAGTTGTTAGACCGCTAGTTTCAGATCGTGCACGTCATGCACAGCCTCAGCCAGTGAATGAAATGGTAATGTTAGAATTTTCGAACGTTTTCACCCACGTATATAGCGACGTGCCCAAAATAGGGATCCCAGGTTGAAAGTAGTTAAAGGCTGCCTTTCTCTAACATGATGATTATTCTCGGTTTCATACTGGCATCTTCTCTCTAGTGCTATCAGTTCTAGAATAATAAGAAGCCATGCCTGTTCCACAAATTGGATCTTCACCAAAAAAGTTTATAATTTCTCAAGCGTACAAATGGAACCAAATTTTTTAAGGGTCCATTTGGTTCTATTTGTACACTCTCAGAGTTACAGACGTGTTAGGGGTCGTTGAGAACCAGTGTCTTACTCTCTTGGGGGGGGTAACTCCTTTTAAACCATTAAGACATGAAGAAGCAGCTGTCGTTTTTAGATTTGAGCTAAAAAGCATTATTTTACGCTTTGGCTATTCAAAAATAGCAGATCTACAAGCTCATAGCGCGGCACCGAGTGCCGCGCTATGAGCTTGTAGATCTGCTATTTTTGAAAAATCATGAAAATGTGTGCAAATATTTGAATATTTATTATTTTAAAGCAAACATTTTTATATCACATCTTTGCTTCTGGGGGTCCCTGGAACAAACCGTTTTGAGATTGGGGTTGGCGGCCAAATACTCATCATTTTGGGGGGTCCTTGACATGAAAACGTTTGAGCACCACTGATATAGAAACATAGGTTTTTCAGAATACTGTTGGGATTTAGAAGAGTTTTTATTCCGCAGACAAATACATATCATTTTGGGTGAGCCACTGATATTACAGCAAGTTTTTAGCCGCTTGCTGAAAGCTGGCGGCTCTACAGACAGCACTAGTCCTAGTCCGACACCCAAGTGACACCTAAGTGTCATTGGCTGTCCTGGCTGTCCTTCACACTTCCCGCCAATGGGGAGACGGCCCTTTGCAGCACCCGCCTCTCCTCCTTTGACACCTATTTGTCATTGGCTGTCCTGGCTGTCCTTCACACTTCCCCCCGTTTAAGCCAATGGGGAGACGGCCCTTTGCAGCACCCGCCTCTCCTTCTTTGCAGCAGAGAGAGAGAAAGGGAGAGAGCCTCAGGCAGGAGGGTTAGCCTAAATGCTAGCGTGCTTCATTAGACCTAGTTTGGCTATTAAGTTATTATCTGGCCATGTTCACACTGACTTCAATCTTAGCTATTGTTGGGAAGACCCGTGTGGTGTCACAAAATGTTGCCACCACTTATATAAAAAACATTAGAGCGTTTAGCGTCGCAGATTCTGTGACGCTAAGGTTTGTCGAGAGAAACAAGCAATCCAAAAAACAAGTAATCAGGTCTATCAAAAGATTGGGGCAAAAAAAGCCTGCCGCAAGCGGCTATATTATGACTTTTCCAGAAAACTGTTAGGATTTAGAAGACATTTGTCGAATCCCCCCCTGAAGCAAAGAGGCAGTGAGTTCACATCCAGAATCGGGTGAAACAATGAAGCAGAAGGAAATGTTCCATGGAGACGGCCGGTCGTAATGCTCTCCTCTGTGTATTCAGCCATGTACAGTAAAGAGTACATTTGCCTGTCATTCAGACCTTGAAAGTCTTTTCACTCACAAGACATCTCTCATCATAGAAGATGGCAGATGGATAATATAATGCTTTCTTTGAACACCTCGCAGAACCTCGCAACACTGTGCGACCCAACATAGTCCCTTTGGAAGGTCAGTCTATGATATTGATGATTATTCAGAAAATATGAAGAGTACAGTGAATAGGATTTTAACTTGATGCCATAATGGTACAAGGACATCTTCCACTTATGAAACTTACTTGCACACATCACGGTACATTCAGTAAGAATGATATGCATTTGTCCGCGGACCCCCAATCTCAAAATATTTTGTTCCAGGGACCCCCCAGAAGCAAAGATTTGAGTTAAAAATGTATATATATATACAAATATTTGCATACATTTTCACAATTTCTTTTCAAAAATAGCAGATCTACAAGCTCATAGCGCGGCACCGCCAAAGACGTATAAAGTGACACGGATATGTTTCCGGATTGAATGGGTTAAAGGAGACACACCATGAATTTAAAAAAAATATTTGATATTTAATATCATATGGTGTATGTCCCTCAAACCATTTTCAAAAGGTTTGAGCCTAAATCAACACTCAGATATACTCATCCCAAGTCAATTCTCTCAGGCTTATAAAGCACTTTCACCTGCAATACCACATTGTCCTGTTTGGCACGGGGCGCTATTGAGTCAGTTTGTATGCATGTTATCTCCTGGTTCTGTGTGGGAAAAAAAACCAAAGAAAAATATGAAAAGGGGGGGGGGGGGTTAGAACTGAAAAACGGGAGGAATTGTTCCCAGACGTGACGTAGGCAGGGGGAACAAATCTGACGGACTGTTTTCAGACCAATTTACATAGAAACCACAGATAGCCTATGAAAGCCTGCATGCTCGAAGTCGGGTATTTTTTGGAACAGAAGAGAGGTGGGGGAGACCAAAAACACACACAAATGAAGAAAAAGTTAAAATTCATGGTGTAGACCCTTTAATATTAATCAAATATTGTTTGAAAAGTTCTACCCAACACGGTTGGAAAAAACGTTCCCACAAATGTGTTGCCTTTCATTCACCCTTAATCTGTACAGTTCATCCTAGCCCCCGTCCAGGGCGTTTAGTGAGTTCTCTCTAAACGCCCTGCCAGGTGCTCGGGCTCTGCTCACAGACAAGGAATTCCACTGCCCTGCGAGGTGCTCCAACTGTAGCAAAAATCAACAAAACCACTTCGCTAATCACTAAAACAAAGGCTGTTTTGTGTTGTTGAAAGTCTATTCTCTGAGGTGGGAAGCCTCTCAGCACCCCACCTTCTCTGTAAAATACACTTTTTTTTTGCCTTACATTTCACCGGTAGGAACAATTCCATTGACCAGATCTGTAGAGGGCGCAGTGGAGCAACCAAAAAACGTTTTTTTCCTTCCGGTGAAATATTTTCTTTTCTGGCCAAAAAAAGTGTATTTTACAGAGAAGGTGGGATGCTGAGACGCTTCCCACCTCCGAGAACATACTTTCAACAACACAAAACAGCCTTTGTTTTAGTGAGTAGGGAAGTGGTTTTGTTTATTTTTAGGGCGTTAGAGAGAACTCACTAACTCTCTGGACCAGGGCTAAGCAGCTCCATGGGGGGGTTATGTCTGGGCCAGGCTGTGCAGGCCGTTCTGTGGTATTAAGACTATTGACTTGTTCTTTAACCCATTAAGACCTGGAACTGTGTCATTTTTAGATTTGAGCTAAAAAGCATTATTTTACACTTTGGGCTATTCAAAAATAGCAGATCTACAAGCTCATAGCGCGGCACCAAGTGCCGCGCTATGAGCTTGTAGATCTGCTATTTTTGAAAAATCGTGAAAATGTGTGCAAATCTTTGAATATATATATTTTTAAAGCGAACATTTTGAACTCAAATCTTTGCTTCTGGGGGTCCCTGGAACAAAATATTTTGATGGGGGTCCCCGGCCAAATACATATAATTTTGGGGGTCCTTGACATGAAAAAGATTGAGCACCACTGATATAGAAACATACGTTTTTCAGAATACTGTTGAGATTTAGGAGACATGTAGAATCGGCTTCAGGTCTCAATGGATTAATTCTGCGGCAGTTCAGCCATAGCCTGGAGGTATGTTTGTTTTGGCTCATTATCTCGCTGTACAGGATGAACCCCTGACCGACTGCGCGTAGACCACCAGAGGGTATTACACAGCGTACTGTGGAAGCCCTTTTGGTCCAGGGTCCAGGATAGGTTTATCCTATCGATTAGTCACCCCATGGATTAAGCCAATAATTTGATGACCAGCGGACCGGCAGGCAGCGGTTCCGGTAGGAGACTCTTCGTGTCTCTCCGACCGGAACCGCTGCCGGTCATCAAATTATTGGCTGCCTTAGGAATGCGACAAAAAATAAAATAGCCATTTTGGGGGTGAACTATCCCTTTAAAGGTTTCATGACGTTCAGTTTTACCACACATTAAAAAGTCTTTGTCATGGTCCTTCAAACGTGTATAAAAAGTTTTAACAAAAAAATTCCACTCCATTGATCCATGGCAGGTGTTTTTCTCTCACATTTCTAAAGCCTTTTCAACCGCAATGAAAAAATAAATGTTTGCCTGCGGGTGTTGAGGGATTTTGTCTGTCAATCATCGCCTCTGCCCCCCCCCCCCCACCCCCCAAAGGAGAGGGGAGGGGCGAGGAGGAGAGTGGGCGGGATTAATGGCCTGTGACTTCACTGTCGAAGGGCCAAGCTCAGATTACTTTTCAGCCTAATTATTCAGAAAACCCCAGACCACAGAAAATCCACTGAGTGTTCAAAGTTGAGATTTTTTTGGGTGTAATTGAGGTCATAAAACCTCCCAAAAAACATAGAAAATAAAAACAGTGAAAATGAATGTCATAGAACCTTTAAAGCTGCACTGCCCTCTTCTACCCCGGATTCGAACTCGGTTTCCTGCGCAAGCGCTGACATTGCTGCTTGTTCAGGGGATAATTTGAATCTTGACCTTCGGGTCAAAATTCGTGACAGATCCTGTGTCTAGGTGAGACATGAACTTTGACACGATCTAAATGTCTATTTTGTAACTCAAATCTGAATAAAATACATTTTATTCATTGCATTTAAGTACTACTTTAATTGACTATCTTTGACCGTGTGCAGATGCAGTTTAATGTGTTATACCAATCTGTCTGCAACATTTTACAAGAGAGATAACATAAGGACAAGACGGTCAACGTTTAAGAGATAACATTACAGTATCTATGATCCGGTGCTGAACAGCTGTTGTTTGTTGTAGTTGTGTTTTATTGTACACTCGCTGTTTCGGTAATACAACAGGTGGCTAGTGTTCCACTTGGGTGTGTTTATCCCATCAAAACCGGGAAAGCATCCGTGTCATTTTTAGATTTTAGCGCTATATATAGCAACATGCGGTTTTCAGAAAACTGGTTCTCAAAAATAGCGGATGTACAAGCTCACAGCGCATCACTTTTTGCCGCGCTGCAAGCTTGCACATCTGCTATTTTTCAGATGGGGGATCCGTGGCCAAAATACATATCATATTGGGGGTCCTTGGTACGAGATACATACTGTGTGAGAACTACTGATTTAAAAGGCATTTGTAGAATCAGCCTCAGGTCTTAATGGGTTAAGACAGAAGCATATATAATGCATGCTGCTGCATCCACTGGATGTTTCACCGGTTCTCTGAGGACTTCTCAGTAAAGCCAGTCCTCAGTAGACCTGTGCTGACTCAGTTACCCATAACGGATCTGGCAACAAGGCTTAACCCATTGAGACCTGAAGCCGATTCTACATGTCTCCTAAATCTCAACAGTATTCTGAAAAACGTTTGTTTCTATATCAGTGGTGCTCAATCTTTTTCATGTCAAGGACCCCCAAATATATGTATTTGGCCGTGGACCCCCATCAAAATATATTGTTCCAGGGACCCCCAGAAGCAAAAATTTGAGTTAAAAATGTTCGCTTTAAAAATATATATATTCAAAGATTTGCACACATTTTCACAAATTTTCAAAAATAGCAGATCTATAAGCTCATAGCGCGGCACTCGGTGCCGCGCTATGAGCTTGTATATCTGCTATTTTTGAATAGCCCAAAGTGTAAAATAATGCTTTTTAGCTCAAATCTAAAAATGAGACAGTTCCAGGCCTCAATGGGTTAAGGTTCAAATGCCGTTGTATTCCCATGATTCCTGCAGATGGAGCACCTACCTCTATGAATTCATTCATGTCTTGTCATGTTAAAACCCAGGAGTACTAGGATGTCAGTAGGGGTTTGTGGGAATGAGGCTACAGACATTGATTTTCTCAGAGATGATGCCCCAATTCCCATTGCTGCTAGACTGCTTCACCTGTAAGGTATTATGCATAGATGTTTGCTGGGGGGGAAAAAGGGTTGTGGGGAGACTCCTAATTCCTTGAGGTAGAGAATGAGCGCTGCCATGGACAATGACTGATGCACTATACAAACATTACGCTGTGTATTTCACACTGCACTTTGTTTTCATTTAGTGTGTCAAAGTCATTCCACATCACACTCACAAAGTTGTCTAGCAGCAGCAACTTAACCCATTAAGACCTGAAGCCGATTCTACAAATGCAGTGATGTTGCTAGGTTTTCAATGTAATGGGTCCTGGGATGCAAGGGTGGTCTTTTAGATGGGTCCCAGGGACATTTTATGGGTCCCCAATTACACGTCCCCCCCCCCCCTATCGTTTTCTTTGATCTCCAATCTCCATATCTTCTATGCGTGTGTGACTGTGTACATTATATCCTGATGCAGTGGATCTCAACCTTTTCAGGCAGCGACCCCCCAAAATAATCATATTTTAACTGGGGACCCCCCACCCTGAGGAATTAGGAGTTGAGGCACTTAATTTAGTTTGATTCAGTTCCACAGATACGTATTGTGAAAATAGCAGATCTAGATCAGTGCGACCCGTTCCTGCTTTTCAAGACCGATACCGATATATATACATATATTAAAAAATCATAAATATATTTTTTAAAATCTATATGAATCTTAAGTATTAGCACACCTTATGGTAAGAAATACTAGTAGTGGGCAACAGGTGGATTTAACATACCTAATAGAATACATTTAATCATAGAACCTTTTATTCATTATTATTATTTTATTTTGTATTATTTATGAATGTAGAATTTATTTTTACTATTTATTGTGTAGACTGAAAACACTGGCTTACAGTGGAAGTATTGGCAAATAAAGAAATAGGAATTCAAGAAATAATGAAGACAAATACTGACACTGCCTATGAACATTGGCTTGCAGTTGTTGCACATAGTCAACATGCAATAATAATATTAGGCTTGTCATTGAGAAAGGAAAATAAAGTTGTCTTTGAG
Source organism: Gymnoscopelus microlampas (assembly GCF_963454915.1). Taxonomy (NCBI): domain Eukaryota; kingdom Metazoa; phylum Chordata; class Actinopteri; order Myctophiformes; family Myctophidae; genus Gymnoscopelus; species Gymnoscopelus microlampas. The sequence continues at coordinate 53,223,916 of NC_139943.1, read as the reverse complement.
GATAAGTGGAACCTTATAAGTCACTTTAAGTTTAGCATGAGGGAGAGGGTCTACCCTCTTCAGGGAATTACTTGTTATGATATCTCTAAGCTACAGAAAACATCCAGTTGCCTATTAAACATACACAAGACACAGACGACAACCGGTTACTTACAGCTGCCATTAATTAGTGCTTTTTTGATTGCCTTTGTGGTCAAATCAGGGTCAAATGCATAGGCTCAACGAGCCATCGTTAACCTGCTAATGTTACACAGCTGATTGGCAACATTAATCCACCACATCACTCTGTCGGGGATTTTACTTTGGCTGGTCAATTTAAGATGACAACAGCAACAAAGATTAGTAGTAGACCTGTATGTATGATGATCAGTTATTATTCCAGACAGTGGTCTATCCAAGACGTTTTAACACGTTTAAGAGCAGGTCCTCATGCCGTCTCTCTCTCTCTCTCTCTCTCTGTGTGTGAGTAGCGTAGACTAACAGCGAGGGGCTGTGCTGATGCTGCTGCCACACAACGCTGTTTAACCGAGTTATACTTCTCCAGTACAACGGTGTCTAACCGGAGAGTTATACTTCTCCACCAACGGTGCCTAACCGAGAGAGTCCATGCAGATCACAGCTGACAAATATTATATATTATCGGAGCTATTATTAATGTTATCGGTTTTATCGGGATGACGTCATAATTCCTGATATCAGACCTATAATTATCGGGCCGATACTTATCGTGCACCACTAATTTTACCGCAAATTATTGTTATATTTTTCTCTGTTGGTGGTGACAACTCTAGTGCGTCCCATGGACGCACTAGAGTTGTCATGAATGCGTCCTTTCGCAATATGGTGCGTCAGCGACGCAGGACGCAGGCCTACGAGCATCTCTGCAAATGTCTTCTAAATCCCCCCAAAAAATCGGAAAAACTTATGTTTCTATATCAGTGGTGCTCAAACTTTTGTTTGTCAAGGACAAATGTCAAGGACCCCCAAAATTATATACATTTGGCCGCCAACCCCCATCTCAAAATATTTTGTTCCAGGGACCCCCAGAAGCAAAGATTTGAGTTAAAAATGTTCACTTTAAAAGAATATATATATTCAAAGATTGGCACATTTTCACTATTTTTCAAAAATAGCAGATCTACAAGCTCGTAACACGGCACTCAGCTTGTATATCTGCTATTTTTGAATAGCCAAAGTGTAAAATAATGTTTTTCTTTTTAAGCTTAAAATCTAAAAATGACACAGATGCGTCCCAGGTCTTTAATGGGTTAAGGGAAGAAGAATAAAAAGATATATTTATTTTCAATTCACATTTAAAACATTCAATTGACCATTTCATCGTTAATCGAATCAAAATAGATTTTATGTCACATTCCCTAATAAATAGCTGTGCTCCAGCCAGTCACAGCAATGTGGGGCTGATGGGTTGAAACGCACTGGAGCGTGAAACCCCCCCAGACGCCGTTCAGATGAGCATCTTATACCTTTATCATCTCTCTTCATTCAGAGCACCTCTCACCTCCAAATCAGATTTATTTATATAGCACATTTAACCCATTGAGACCTGAAGCCGATTCTACATGTCTCCTAAATCCCAACAGTTTTCTGAAAAACGCATGTTTCTATATCAGTGGTGCTCAATCTTTTTCATGTCAAGGACCCCCAAAATGATATGTATTTGGCCGCGGACCCCCATCAAAACATTTTGTTCCAGGGACCCCCAGAGGCACAGATTTGAGTTAAAAATGTTCGCTTAAAAATATATATATATATATTCAGAAGATTTGCACACATTTTCACGATTTTTCAAAAATAGCAGATCTACAAGCTCGTAGCGCGGCACTCGGTGCCGCACTATGAGCTTGTATATCTGCTATTTTTGAATAGCCAAAAGTGTAAAATAATGCTTTTTAGCTCAAATCTAAAAATGACACAGTTCCAGGTCTTAAAGGACAACTTTGTTTTTTTACAACCAAGGTTTATATTTTAGCTTGTAATTAAAGTAAATAAATGATGAGTGTAATTTTTTTTTCATTTACTGCTTTCTATAGTTTTAGCATTTTTTGCGATATTTTTTACAGTGGGCGGGGGCATTCTGTCCGGTGGCTAAATATGCCTTTTTTACACAATAAAAAAGGTCCGGCTGTCTGAGATGGCCAGATGTGAGTTATTGGGGGCTAGAAGAGCTACTGTAAATAATAATAAAGAAAACGCTGGGTTGTTGTGTTAAAAAAATACATATTTAGCCACCGGACAGAATGCCCCCGCCCACTGTGAAAACACTGTAAAAAAGATTGTGAAAATTGCTAAAACTATAGAAAGCAGTAAATTTAAAATTTTGAACACTCATCTTTTATTTACTTTAATTACAATCTAAAACATAAACATTGGTTGTAAAAAACCAAAGTTGTCCTTTAATGGGTTAAAAACGACTTGCATTGTACCAAAGTGCCTTACAGGTCAAAATAAACAGCAAAACATAAATGGAAAAAAGGAACAATCAATAATAAAACGACACACAGATGTGACACACAGGTGCAAAATTCAGTCATCAGTGGGATTCAAAGGCTTGTGAATATAGATGGGTTTTGAGCCTGGATTTAACCCATTAAGACCAGGAAAGCATCTGTAATTTTAGATTTTAACCACTTTAACCATTATCTTGGGCTGTTCAAAAATAGCAGATCTACAAGCGTGTCATAGCGCGGCACCGATGCCGCGCTATGACACGCTTGTAGATCTGCAATTTTTTTTTTTATTTGTGCAAATCTTTGAATATGTATTTTTTTAAAGCGAAATTTGTAACTCAATCCTTGCTTCTGGGGAACTCAACAAATGTCTTAGAAATCCTAACAGTTAAAAAAACAGTTTTGTGTATTTGGTCGCGGACCCCCATCTCAAAATATTTTGTTCTAGGGACCCTCCAGAAGCAAAGATTTGAGTTACAAATGTTCGCTTTAATATGTATATTCACAGATTTGTCATGATTTTTCAAAAATAGCAGATCTACAAGCTCATAGCGCGGCCCTCGGAGCTTCTAGATCTGCTATTTTTGAATAACCAAAGAAATCTAAAATGACAGAGCTGCGTTCCCAGATTGAATGGGTTAAAAGACTCAACGGAGGGGGCAGACCTAACCGCGCAAGGGGAATGCTTGGGGGGCTTTGACAGCAAAGGCGCGATGACCCCTAAGTCTAAGGCCAATGTCCCCCTGTCTGCTGACCTGAGGGTCCTAGTGGTTGGTGGGGGGGAAAGGATCTGAACCTGGGAGCCAGTGGACAGAGGCCAGGACAGGGGGGTGATATGGTCTCTCTTCCAGGTACCAGTCAAGAGCCTGGTCATTTGGAGACAGGACAGGGATGACTGGCTAATCCCAGTCTAAAGGGAGTTGCAATAGTCTTAAGCCCATTAAGACCGGGAACGCTTCTGTCATTTTAAGATTTCTTTGGCTATAAAAAAAATTATATACAAGCTCAGATATACAACAGATCTACAAGCTCATAGTCTATGAGCTTGTAGATCTGCAATTTTTTGAAAAATCATGGAAAATGTGTGCAAATCTTTGAATATATATTTTTGAAAGTAACTCAAGTCTTTGCTTCTGGGGATTCTACAAATGTCTGCTAAATCCTAACAGTTTTTTTGAAAACAAAACGTATGTTGCTATAATATCAGTGGTTCTCAAACTTTTTCATGTCAAGGAACCCCAAAATGATATGTATTTGGCTGCGGACCCCCATCTCAAAATATGTTGTTCCAGGGACCCCCCGGAAGCAAAGATTTGAGTTAAAACTGTATTTATATTCAAAGATTTGCACAAATGTTCAAGATTTTTCCAAAAATAGCAGATTAAGTGCCGCGCTATGAGCTTGTAGATCTGCTATTGTTGAATAACCACAGAAATCCTAAAATGACACAGATGCGTTCCCGGTCCAGTGGGTTAAACGGGATGATTCAGGGCACTTCACACCTCCACCCAAACTGGCCCTCAAACTGGTATATCTGATCTCACAGATAATAACAGGACAGAAAGAACCCCCCCAGCAGTTAGTTGAACATGACAAGAATAGACCCCCCCCCCCCCCCCCCCCCCCCCGACATGGGCTGGGTCAACAACAGCCAGACCCATGATAAGCATGTTTACACTGAGGTTCTCCCTTTTAAACGATGAAATCCCTCTCCATGTTGATCTTCCAGCCCTCAAGCTATCACGAGGGTGCGAGGTTCAACAGGACAGGCGTGTGAGGCTCAGCTTTATCTTGAAACCAGTGGTGTAAAGTAACTTAAGTACATTTACTCAAGTAATGTACTTAAGCACAATTTTTGAGGTACTTTGACTTTACTGGAGTATTTCCACAATTGTCTATACTTTTTACTTCTACTCCACTGCATCTCGGAGGCAAATATTGCACTTTTGCTCCACTACAATTATTTGAAAACTTTAGTTACTAGTTACTTTGCAGATATACATTATTATATCATAAAACATACATTAACCACTTAAGCCTTATTTTATACCTAGCTCTATTTGAAAATAGCAGATCTACAAGCTCACAACGCGCCGCATCGCGGCGCGTTGTGAGCTTGTAGATCTGCTATTTTCAAACATTTTAGTACTTTTACTTTTGGCACTTTTAAGTACATTTTGATACCAATACTTGCGTATTATTTTGTATTTCTACAATGCCGGATTGATACTTCTACTTAAGTAAAACATTCGAATACTTTTCCCACCACTGCGGGTACCAGGTTCAACAGGACAGGCGTGTGTGTGAGGCTTGGCTTTATCTTGAAACCTCATCCCGGCCCTCAGGCCGTTCGTTCTCCAGACCTAACAGAGTCCTCAAACTGACTGGTAGGAGTAGGAATAAATGAATACACAAGCATGGCATTATCTGGTATTTCCCTCACATCAGTCTAACAATAGTACAGCACTCTGTCAACAGTTTGCATTCCACAGCGGGGGGGGGGGGGGGGCAAGATAAGAGACGGATGATAGTCCATGAGCCAGAGACCCAAAATTGAGCGATGATTATCGAAAGAGTGGGCAAAACCAAACCTATATTAAATTGTTTATAGGGTCAATACGAGTAAATAAATATATTATAACCTCTCCACAGGAGTAGCTTTTTCATGGTTATCACACATTTTGTTATTTTCCCCATACGTACATGACAGGTGAAAAAATTACAACAATTAAAAAAGAGTTATCATAATGAAACTTCCTGAGTTGATTACTTACATGAAGACAATGATTTATCGTATTACAAGTTTTCTGAAATTGTATATTTAAATATGCAAATTAGGCATTTAGTCCATGAGCCAGAGCCCCAAAATTGAGCCAGATATTGAATATTCCCTCGTTAAAAACCTTTGACTCCAACATCTTAACAAAATGAAATAAGAATGTTCACTCTGGCTTTGTCCAATGTTCCAATGTTGATTGTGGAAAGTTATACAAATTCGGGCATATTTTCGTAATGCCTAATTTGCATATTTAAATATACAATTTCATAAAACTTGTAATACGATAAATCATTGTCTTCATGTAAGTAATCAACTCAGGAAGTTTCATTATGATAACTCTTTTTTAATTGTTGTAATTTTTTCACCTGTCATGTACGTATGGGGAAAATAACAAAATGTGTGATAACCATGAAAAAGCTACTCCTGTGGAGAGGTTATCATATATTTATTTACTCGTATTGACCCTATGAACAATTTAATATAGGTTTGGTTTTGCCCACTCTTTCGATAATGAAATCTTGTCTGGCTCATGGACTATGATGATGAGAACAGGATCCTCCACATAGAATGCATGGGCGTCGTGCACACCTGCTTTGTTGACAGGTACAGGCTCTCCTGGCTCTTAACCCATGAATACCGGGAAAGTATAGTTTTTTGATTTCTTTGGCTATTCAAAAATAGCAGATCTACAAGCTCATAGTGCTATGAGCTTGTAGATCTGCCTTTTTTTTTTTTTAAATCGTGGAAAGTTTGTGCAAATCTTTGAATACATATTTGTTTTAAAGCGAATCTTTTTTAACTCCGATCTGTGCTTCTGAGGGGGTCCCTGGAACAACATATTTTGAGATGGGGGGGTCCGCGGCCAAATGCATATCATTTTGGGTGGTCCGTGACATGGAAAAGTTGTAGCACCACTGGTATAGCAACATACTGTTGCTGTATCATTTTTGAGTGGTGCCAACCACTCCTATATCTGACTTTGTCCGTCCGTCCGTGTGTCCGTCTTTGACCAATCAGCACGGCTGATTGGTCAAGCTTCACGTGACACGTGACGATATGTTGTCACGTGTCGCGTGACAACATGTTGTTGCTGATTGCAACACAAGGATGCAACCAGTTACACTTGCGAAGGCACCACTCTCTTCACACTGGGTGTGATTTTTAGATATGTATTTGACCACGGACCCCCATCTCAAAATGATTATCCCTAAACTTCTTTGCCATTCTTTACTATTTAAAAAAAAAATAGTTCAAATAGCCTAATCTACAAGCTCACAACGTGTCGATGTAGATCGGCTAGACGAACTATTTGAAAATGATTTTAAAAATAGTAAAAAAATGGCAAAGAAGTTTAGGGATAATGGGTAAGGCACCGGCGAAAGATATGGCCCAAAGTCTCTTTTCTTTTTGTGTGAATAGACATTCTTCTACATTTTCATGTCGGAGAAGAGTTGAAGAGTTTTAGTGCCTGTGACAAAAATGTCAAATGAACACTGTGTATACTTTGACATTGTCATTGTGACCACATATGTACTAGACTGAATGGCATATCTCAGACTTTTGTGCCCAAAAAATATTAGGGAACGCTCTGACGCACCATTCGTTCTCTCTAAATGTCACATGGAAATTATTAGTCTGTTGAAAGGGTCTTTTAGATAGATTTAAAAAAAAATCTTTCGTCCTTCCATTTCTGCACAGCCCTGCTGCTCAACTTCCATTTATCTTTGCCCCAACCCTCCCATCTGTCATGTTTCCAAGTCCCTTTTCTTTTGTGATTGACATTAGAAACTTTATTCCACCCCAAATTATACATACAGTAATGGCTTGTCATTAACCCATTGAGACCTGAAGCCGATTCTACATGTCTCCTAAATCTCAACGGTTTTCTGAAAAACGTATGTTTCTATATCAGTGGTGCTCAAACTTTTTCACGTCAAGGACCCCCAAAAGTATATGGATTTGGCCGCAGACCCCCATCAAAATATTTTGTTCCAGGGACCCCCAGAAGCAAAGATAATGTTTGCTTTGGAAATACATACTGTATATTCAAAGATTTGCACACATTTTCACGATTTTTCAAAAATAGCAGATCTACAAGCTCGTAGCGCGGCACTCGGTGCCGCGCTATGAGCTTGTAGATCTGCTATTTTTGAATAGCAGATATATAAAGTGTAAAATAATGCTTTTTAGCTCAAATCTAAAAATGACACAATTCCAGGTCTTAATGGGTTAAGGGTTGGTATCAGAATGGTCACCCACTCAGGACAATGTGCACCTCCCTTATTGCCAAATACGTTTGAAGGACGGCACTTTATTTGGTGGGTGTCGGGAAGATGCTAAAATCTTCGTTGTTAATTGCAAAAGTTTCCGTTTTCTACTTGCCTGGTTGCATTTTAGAGCAGTGGTTCTCAAAGTGGGGTCCGGCTACCCCCAGGGGTCCTTGCTTGCTTGGGGTTCCAGGGGGTCCCCAGCAAAATGTGTTAATACATCGCCACAATTATTTTAACCACTTCATCCATTTATATGTTCGCTATTCAAAAATAGCAGATCTACAAGCCCACAGCGTGTCACTGCTAGCTTGTAGATCTGCTATTTTAGAAAAAAAAAGCAAACATTTTTAACACAAATCTTTGCTTCTGGGGTTCCCTGGCACAACATATTTTCAGGTGGGGGTCCGCGGCCACATCAATATAAAGTTGGGGGTCCTTGGCACAATTTTTTTTAGAACCACTACCAGGCTTAGAGGACCTGCAGCCAGCAGTGAGTGTAGTCGTTATGTGCCCAGACTGAACACTCCTCTGGGCAGTGGCGTGCACAGACATTTTGAGGGGCAGGTGCTCAAGTAAATTATACTTTTTTTTGTTTACTTGGTCTGCTCTTTTTCCCCTTTACACCTATACCTCTTTGCCAAAAATAGCCGATCTACAAGCCCACAACGCCTCGCAGCGCGAGGCGTTGTGGGCTTGTAGATCTGCTATTTTTGGCTAAAGTTCTCCTCAGAAAAGGGATGCTAGGTTTCGAGTGGTTATGGTAAAAAGAAAGATCCTATCACATAAAGATTTGGCGGACCCCCTGTAGTAACTCTGAGGACCCCCTAGGGGTCCCGGACCCCCTGTTGAAGACCCCTGCTGTAAACTGGGGGGAAAAAAAGTTTTTTTCTTTTTTTCAAAAGGGCACTTCTGGTCAAGAGGGCAAAGGGCAGGTGCTCTAGCACCACCTAGAGTCTATCTGTGCACGTCCCTGCCTCTGGGCCAATAAAGAGCTGACACATGGTGAAGAATCATCCGTCACTATTCTGGACTGGTCAGGTTCACAATGGAATCACTGCCACCAGTGGTGGAAAAAGTACTCAAATGTTTTATTTAAAGGACGACTTCACCACTTTTCAACATATCTTCATATAATAGGTCCTCACTAATGCTCATGATAAAATGATACCATTTTTTTCTACTTGGTCTGTGTCTCATAGGAGGGCTGTGGACAGTCCAGAAACCCGTCTACCAGTGACATCATCGTTAGGCAGGATTTTTTTTCCAAAAATATTACAATTTTTTTATTCAGATTTTTATTAAGGCGAGAACAATGGGATCTATTATTGCATTGCAACTTTCCAGGAATACAAAGCCTGCAGTTTCTATTAGCTTGGATTCCCCATCGATGACGTCACTGGTAGACGGGTTTCTGAACTGTCTACAGCCCTCCTCTGAGACACAGACTGATTAGAAAAAAAAATTGTACCATTTTATCATGAGTATTAGTGAGGACCTATTATATGAAGATATGTTGAAAAGTGGTGAAGTCGTCCTTTAAGTAAAAGTATCAATACTGCAATCTAAGAAGTACTCTGTTGCAAGTAAAAGTCTGGAATTCAAAATTTACTTGAGTAAAAGTACAAAAGTATTGGTATCAAAATGTACTGAAAATACCAAAAGTGAAAGTACTGAAATGTTTGAAAATAGCCTAGGTATAAAATAGGGCTAAAGTGGTTAATGTATGTTTTACAACGTAATCCTTTATATATGCAAAGTAACTAGTAACTAAAGTTTTCAAATAATTGTAGTGGAGTAAAAGTACAATATTTGCCTCCGAGATGTAACGGAGTAGAAGTAAAAAGTACCGCAAATTGGAAATACTCCAGTAAAGTAAAAACACCTCGAAATTGTACCTGAAGTACGGTACTTGAGTAAATGTACTTAGTTACTTTACACCACTCCTCTGGGCTAATAATAAAGACCTGACTCATGGTGAAGAAACATCTGTCATTATTGTGGACGGGATCGCAATGAATGGAGTCACTATACTGCCATACACATCAACAGCTGAAAATATACTTGCTTTATGACGATGGAAGCTTTTTGAATTGGATCATTCTTTGGCCCCTGGGGTCTTTCTAATGCAATAAGGGGACTTTGGAGCGTCTTCTGCGACACTGATGATCAATAGATTCAAATGGCCCCAACAGACCCTCCTCAGCCAGCCGGGGCCCATCTCCTTCTATTTTTAGCCACCAGCCACTTTATGAAGTCACACTGCCACTGTCTCCATGCTTCATCTCTCTTAGCCCAATGAGACCGGGAACGCGTTGGTGTCAATTCAAGATTTCTTTGGGCTATTCAAAAATAGCAGATCTACAAGCTCATAGCGCGGCACCGAGTGCCGCGCTAAGAGCTTGTAGATCTGCTATTTTTTGTGAAAAATCATGATTTTCTTTTTTGCAAACCTTTGAATGTATATATTTTTCAAATCTCAAATCTTTGCTTCTGGGGGTTCTACAAAATGTCTTCTAACTCCTAACAGTTTTTTGAAAAAACGTATCTTGCTATAATCAGTGATTCTCAAACGTTTTCATGTCAAGGATGTATTTGGTCGCGGACCCCCATCTCAAAATATTTTGGGATCCAGGGACCCCTCAGAAGCAAAGTTTTGAGTTACAAATGTTCCCTTTAAAAAAAAATATATATGTATATATTCAGATTTGCACACATTTTCACGATTTTTCAAAAATAGCAGATATACAAGCTCATAGCAGCGATGCGTACTGTAATGTAATGGAGTGTGTTGCCTAACCTCTATGTATCGGCATGGCAATCAAGTCGACTCCATATATGGATATGCCCGTATATGGCCAATTGGACATACAAATAATATGGGCATATACCGATGACTTCAGGGATCTCCATATAGGCATAAAAGGGACAAGGACTGACAAATAGAGAGCTCCATATATGGGCATTAACCCTTTAAGACCGGGAACGCATCTGTGTGTCATTTTAAGATTTCTTTGACTATATAAAAATAGCAGATCTACAAGCTCATAGCGCGGCACTCGGTGCCGCGCTATGAGCTTGTAGATCTGCTATTTTTGAAAAAAAATGAACAATCGTACAAATCTTTCAATATATATCTTTTTTTAAGCATTAGGATTTAGAAAAAACAATATTTTAATCGGCCTCAGGTCTTAATGGGTTAAAGGGTACAGGCGGGTACAACGCTCTGACAAAGCCGACAAATAAGGACTCGGACATATAGGTCGTATCGGCGGTGTGACGAAGGTGTGAACCGTAGATGTAAGGGCCGTAGCGGCCTTAACCTTTTTTTTGTAAAAACAAAAAAAAAGCACCAATCTACACGTTCACAACACATCACAGCGCAAGCTTGTTGATGTGCTATGTTTGCTATTTTTGAAGATCTTCTTGGAATTTGGGAAAATAGGGATGCCAGGTTCTCTCCTCTCTCGTGAGCCCTCACAGCAGTGGCGCAGCCATAACGCTAGTATAGGCTGGGCCTAGGCAGGAGCGTTTTTGGGCAGATTTTCATACTTTCTTCCCCGTTTTTGTTACTTTATTTCGGTTTTAGGGTTAGGTTAGGGTTATGTTATTTAATTCTTATTTTTGCCTGATTTTACCGATTTTATTATCAAAACATTTATTATAAAAACATAAAAAAATAATATTTTCAATTTTTTTTGCAAAATCGATTGGGTGGGCCAGCTTTCTATGTGGGTGGGCCACGGCCGGGCCCACCCATGGCTGCGCCCCTGCCTCACAGCCCCCCCCACTTTGTAAACCACTGCTCTTCTCTCTATCCCCCTTCAAAGTCTAGTCTCCTGCTGTGGCCCAGCGGAGTGCTTTTCTGCCTCATTGGCTTGATCCACCAGCGCTCATTAAGAGAGAGAGATAACACACACACACACACACACACACACACACACACACACACACACACACACACACACACACACACACACACACACACACACACACACACACACACACACACACACACACACACACGCGCACACACACTTTGATTTTCAATCGTTCACGTCGTCACGTAGCGGAATGCATCGGTCTGTCTGTGCCGTCATTCCTTGTTTATCCCATTAAGACCCGAGGCGATTCTTAAAGAGGTGGTGCCATGTTTTTGCACTTTTTCTGTTTTTCATGTGTCTATGAGGTTGATATAACTTCATTATTAAAGGACAACTTTAGTTTTTTACAACAAAGGTTTATATTTTAGCTTGTAATTAAAGTAAATAAAATGTGAGTCATTTTTTTTTCATTTACTGCTTTCTATAGTTTTAGCAATTTTTGCGATATTTTTTTACAGTGGGCGGGGGCATTCTGTCCGATGTTAAATATGCCTTTTCTACAGAATAAAAAAGGTCCTGTGGTCTTTGATGGCCAGATGTGAGTTATTGGGGGATAGAAGAGCTACTGTAAATAATAATAAAGAAAATGAAGGGTTATTGTGTAAAAAAAGACATATTTAGCCACCGGACAGAATGCCCCCGCCCACTGTAAAAAAGATCACGAAAATTGCTAAAACTATAGAAAGCAGTACATTTTAAAATTTTAACACTCATCTTTTATTTACTTTAATTACAATCTAAAACATAAACCTTGGTTGTAAAAAACAAAGTTGTCCTTTAAGCCCCCCGGTGGTGTTTTTATGGTGTTTTCTAAATCTTAACAGTTTTTTTTTTTATCTATTTTTTCTTTCCCAATATTTTTTTAAAAATAGCAGATATACAAGCTCATAGCGCGGCACTCGGTGCCGCGCTATGAGCTTGTATATCTGCTATTTTTGAATAGCCAAAGAAATCTAAAGTGACACAGATGCGTTCCAGGTCTTAATGGGTTATTGGAGCCTGGCTGCGTCCAGATGTTCGTTGCATGTCTTAAGGCTGCTGTGTGCTTCTGTACCCATTACCTTTATTTCCTCTCTGCTGTCTTTCTTTTTCCTTTTATTTATTCCGGGAAGCCCATTGAGAGCAAGCATGTTTTTGCGTCCTTATCTTCAAGGACGCCCTGATCACCAGCATATAAAACACAATACATAATAATGAAAAACAATAACAAATGTTTGAACCACATCACAACGTCTCGCTTAACGTCAAGCGAACATTTTTAACCCATTGAGACCTGAAGCCGATTCTACATGTCTCCTAAATCCCAACGGTATTCTGAAAAACGTACGTTTCTATATCAGTGGTGCTCAATCTTTTTCATGTCAAGGACCCCCAAAATTATATGTATTTGGCCGCGGACCCCCATCAAAATATTTTGTTCCAGGGACCCCCCAGAAGCAACGATTTGAGTTAAAAATGTTGGCTTTAAAGATATATATATTCAAAGATTTGCACACATTTTCACGATTTCTCAAAAGTAGCAGATCTACAAGCTCGTAGCGCGGCACTCGGTGCCGCGCTACGAGCTTGTAGATCTGCTATTTTTGAATAGCCCAAAGTGTAAAATAATGCTTTTTAGCTCAAATCTAAAAATGACACAGTTCCAGGTCTTAATGGGTTAACTCAAAGCTTTGCTTCTGGGGGTCCCTGGAACAACATATTTTGAGATGGGGGGGGGTCCGCGGCCAAATACATATAATTTTTGGGGGGTCTGTGACATGAATACGTTTGAGAACCAGGGAATGAGTGAAACCAGTAAAGGATTGCAGCGTATCAACCCAACCATAGCACAGAAGGAATGGAACTCCGACTCTCTGCCTCTTTATCTGTTGGATGTTGTTCCATTTAGGGAAATGAAATGTCACACAGCAGGTCACATTCCTGGGTGGTAGACGGCGTGTGTCACACAGCCCGCCTCCACACCCCGGCCATGTGCTTCACGCAGAGGTTGTGACACATGACTGAATGCCAAATGCTGCCGTTGAGCAAGACAATAGCAGGAAATGGCTGACAGAACAGAACAGCGGCATGTGATTTATATCCTAAAAAAAAATGTACCCTGTGAGCTCAGTGACTCCGGGCGGTGATGGAAAATGTTAAAGTATTCACATGTTTTACTTAAAGGACGACTTCACCGATTTTCAACCTATCTTCATATAATTGGTCCTCACTAATACTCATGATAAAATGGTACAATTTTTTTCTACTTGGTCTGTGTCTCATAGGAGGGCTGTGGACAGTCCAGAAACCTGTCTACCAGTGACATCATCGTTAGGCATGATTTTTTTTTCCAACAATATTTCACATTTTTTATTTAGATTTTTATTAACACGAGAACAATGGGATCTATTATTGCATTGCAACTTTCCAGGAATAGAAAGCCTGCAGTTTCTATTAGCTTGGATTCCCCATTGATGATGTCACTGGTAGACAGGACTCTGAACTGTCCACAGCCCTCCTCTGAGACACAGACCGAGAAGAAAAAAATGGTACCATTTTATCATGAGTATTAGTGAGGACCTATTATATGAAGATAGGTTGAAAAGCGGTGAAGTTGTCCTTTAAGTAAAAGTATCAATACAGCAATGTAGAACTACTCTGTTACAAGTAAAAGTCCGGAATTAAAAATGCACTTGAGTAAAAGTACAAAAGTATTGCTATCAGAATGTACTTAAAGTACCAAAAGTAGGAAGTATACTCGTTATGCAGAATGTCCCATTTCACATGTTTTTAAATAATACATTTGAAAATAGCCGATCTACAAGCTCACAATGTGAGCTTGTAGATCGGCTATTTTCAAATGGCCAAAATGTTGTAGGGTTGAAGTGGTTAATGTATATAGATCTGCAATTTTTAGAAAAATGGTAATGCATGGCAAATCTTTGATTAGATATATTCTTGTAAAGCGAACATTTTTTAACTGAAATCTTTGCTCCTGGGGGGTCCCTGGGACAAAATATTTTGAGACGGGGGTCGGCGGGCAAATACATATATTTTGTTGTTGTTCGGTTGCTATATCAGTGGTGCTCAAACCTTTTCTATGTCAAGAACCCCCAAGATTATATGTATTTGGCCGCGGACCCCCATCTAAAAAAAAATGTTGTTCCAGGGACCCCCAGAAGCAAATTTGCCCGCGTTTATCCGGAGGGCATAACTTACTTACTGCAGTAGTTCATCTTAGGAGTCATGACATGTTAACCCATTAAGACCTGAGGCGATTCTTAAAAAAAACTAAATCAAAAAACAGTTTTTGGGGAAAAAATCGAAAACATTTTTTTTTTCAAGATTTTTCAAAAATAGCAGATCTACAAGCTCATAGCGCGGCACTCGGTGCCGCGCTATGAGCTTGTATATCTGCTATTTTTGAATAGCCAAAGACATCTAAAGTGACACAGATGCGTTCCAGGTATCAATGGGTTAAATGGAAAATGTCACCCTGGGTTTTTTTCCTTTTCTTTTTTCTGATGCAGCCATATGGGAAAATGTCAGTTTGAAACATGGTGATATTTTCTACTGTGTCTACTGTCTACAGGAAACAAAGGGTGGAATGATGATTCTTCAAGACTCTGTGTGACATTTTTAGTGGTACAGTAAGCACAGTGTTTACCCGGAGATTGCAAGGTGACTCATCATTGTTGTGACAGGCAAGCGTTGCCAGATTCTGCGGGAGAAATAAGCTCCCCAGCCCGAAAGAAGCGACTATTATAGGCCACATGAGCACTTTAAACCTGTAAACATCGGCTATTTGAAGATAGTCGATCTTCAAGCTCACAACGCGACACGTTGTGAGCTTGTAGATCGGCTGTTAAAAAAATTAAATCTGCGACACGTGGAATAATTTAGAAATATTTTAGCAACACTAATCTGGTATACGGGGGTCCCTTGGCTCAATATATTTTCAGACGGGGGGGGACAAATACATGTTAATTTGGGGGTCCTTGACATGAAAATGTTTGAGAACTGGTTTATAAACATTAGGAAGCAAATCCCAAATAAGCAACTACACGTTAGAAACAAGCCCCAAAAAACCCACAAGCCGCAAACTACCAATATATACACTCGACTTTACAGAAAGACATAATAAGCAGACATGGCAACACTCGCTTATAATAAGCAGACATGGCAACACTGGTGACAGGCTCAACGTGACAGATGGATGGTGGGGGGGGTTTGGGGAAAGCATTGTGATTAGAATTTTTGTCCTGTGGCACCAATCCTTATTCAAAAATATGTATGTTAGAGTAGCGGTTCCACAGATGATTAGCTTAATGCACAACATTGTTTTCTCACTCAACAGTAAACAAACCAACATACAGTATAAGTGTATACAGAGTATCTGCACATTTCTGAAGAGACAACTTAATGACTTTTAAGACCTAATTGTCAAATATTACATAAGAAAGAGGCAACAGTCGTGAACATATTTAATCTGTGGAACCGAGTCAAACTAAAAGTAATGCCTACAATTCCAAGTGCTTGTCAGGGTGGGGGGGTCCCCACTTCAAATATGATTATTTAGGGGGGTCGTGGCCTGACAAGTTTGGGAACCCTTGCATTAGAGCTGGGCGTTAATAAATAGCATCTCTATCGTGGTACAACTTGAAGCAGTAACGGTATATATGAGAATATGACTGTATATGCCTTTTTTCTAATACAACATGCTTCAGATTGGGTAAAAAGTACTAAGTAATAAGTATCATGGTATATGCATTGCATTCCAGGTCTTAATGGGTTAATGTGCAAAAATGCAATTAACTGCAGCCTAATCTCTTTCCTGAAAACAGCTGATCTATACGCTCTGGGCGCCTGCAGATGTGCTATTCATGGCGAATGTTGGCCTATTATGACCAGAATAGGGATGCTAAGTGGTTAATTATCAGTGACACCCGGCGACAAGAATGTTATGGAATGAATGGGAACCATCTCTCTCTCTCTCTCTCCCCTGGCACACCGGTCAAGGGAGATGAGCTGGCAGCTATAAGGACGATAGGGTTCAAGAGGTGCTTTTTTTTGACTGCAGTAGAACTCTGCTACACAATATACACCCGCAATTCACCAGTGGTGGAAAAAGTACTCACGTTTTTTACTTGAGTAGAAGTATCAATACTGCAATGTAGAAATACTGTTACTAGTGAAAGTGTTGGTATCGAAATATACTTACAAAAGTACTCATTACGCAGAATGTCCCGTTTCACTAGTTTCCAAATGTATAAAGTGTATGAAAATCTTTTGCAAATAGCAGATCTACAAGCTCACAATGCCGCGATGCGACGCATTGTGAGCTTGTAGATCGGCTATTTTCAATTGGCCGAAATGTATATAGGGCTGAAGTGGTTAATGCATGTTTTGTAATAATAATACAAATCTACAAAGTAACTAGTAACTAGACGCGTCGCAATTCCGGGGAAATTGCAGAGTGTGGTTGCGCCGACGCCGGTCGCGGGTCGCGGCCGCCGGGACTCGAGGAATACGCCGGGAGGAATAACGTCGGAGGCTGCGCCAATTACATTGTGTCGTCACTCCTGAGATCGCTTGCGTTTCATTTTGAGAGGATCGATCCCCCCAAAATAAGGTTTTTGCATCAAACGGTTACATTTTGAGCATTCGTGGCGCCCCCTATGGATCAAAGTAGAAATGCTTTTGGGGATTGGTTTAGTATACCACCCTCGACATGTGATTCAAATTTGGGATTGACCGGACATTTCGTTCGTGATTGATGGCATTTTTGGTGAAACGGGCCCCTCCCGCTAACTTTGGAAGCCATTTACGGACGGACGGTACGGACTATTAAAATTCCGCTTGGATAGGTTTATCGCATGGGTCCATAGATCACGTGTACCGATTTGTGTGAGATTTGGAAAAAAATTGAAGGAAAAGGAGCAAAAAGTGTGTTTTGAAGAAAATTCAAAATGGCGGAAAATCTATCCTGACGCAAATGGGCGTAGCCTATATGGGAAGATGCGTCGTGACCCAAGGAATCCAGGGAAAAAGAAATTTTGATTTTACGACCTACGGTTCAAGAGTTATAGGCCAAAAGGTAAAGTGGGCTGTTATAGCGCCACCATGTGGCCGACTGGTGTGATTATTTTCTTAATAATTTTGCAAAAAACTATTAACCTCCCCTCCAAGTCTTGTAACTGTAGCCCTTACGGTTTCCGAGAAAAAAATACTTGAATGGGAGTTTTTGCAATTCCCATTAAAGTGGATGGGGAAATTTAATGCAGAAATAAATCAATATCAAAAAATCTATTCTGACGCAAATGGGCGTGGCTTATATGGGGAGATGCGTAGTGACCCAAGGAATCCAGGTGAAAAGAAATTTTGATTTTAGGACCTACGGTTCAAGAGTTACGGGCCAAAACGTAAAGGGGGCTGTTATAGCGCCACCATGAGGCCGAATGGTGTGATATTTTTTTCAATAATTTCGGACTTAATTATAAACTAGACGCGTCGCAATTCCGGGGAAATTGCAGAGTGTGGTTGCGCCGACGCGGTCGGGACTCCAGTAATACGCCGGGAGGAATACCGTCGGAGACTGCGCCAATTACATCGTCACGTCTCTCCTGAGATCGCCTGCGTTTCATTTTGAGAGGATTGATCCCCCAAAAATCATGTTTTTGCATCAAACGGTTACGTTTCGAGCATTCGTGGCGCCCCCTATGGGTCAAAGTGGAAATGCTTTTGGGGATTGGTTTAGTATACCACCCTCGACATGTGATTCAAATTTGGGATTGACCGGACGTTTTGTTCGTGATTTATGGCATTTTTGGTCAAACGGGCCCCTCCCGCTAACTTTGGAAGCCATTTACAGACGGACGGTACGGACTATCAAAATTCCGCTTGGATAGGTTTATCGCATGGGTCCATAGATCACGTGTACCGATTTGTGTGAGATTTGGACCAAATTTGAAGGAAAAGGAGCAAAAAGTGTGTTTTGAAGAAAATTCAAAATGGCGGAAAATCTATCCTGACGCAAATGGGCGAGGCCTATATGGGGAGATGCGTCGGGACCCAAAGAATCCAGGTGAAAAGAAATTTTGATTTTACGACCTACGGTTCAAGAGTTATAGGCCAAAAGGTAAAGTGGGCTGTTATAGCGCCACCATGTGGCCGACTGGTGTGATTATTTTCATAATAATTTCGCAAAAAACTATTAACCTCCCCTCCAAATCTTGTAACTGTAGCCCGTACGGTTTCCGAGAAAAAAATACTTGAATGGGAGTTTTTGCAATTACCATTAAAGTGGATGGGGAAATTTAATGCACAAATAAATCAATATCAAAAAATCTATCCTGACGCAAATGGGCGTGGCCTATATGGGGAGATGCGTAGTGACCCAAGGAATCCAGGTGAAAAGAAATTTTGATTTTCGGACCTACGGTTCAAGAGTTATAGGCCAAAACGTAAAGGGGGCTGTTATAGCGCCACCATGAGGCCGAATGGTGTGATATTTTGTTAAATAATTTGGGACTTAATTATGAATTATCCCTCCAAATCTGATAACTCTAGCTGTTAAGGTTTCTGAGAAAAAAATACTTGAATTTGAGTTTTTGCACTTTTCCATTAAAGTGGATGGGGACATTTAATGGCACTAATAAATTAATATCAATTAAAGTATTGAACCAATCTCTTAGCAAAATACAAGCACACGATTCCCGATTTAGACGGTCATTTTGACATATGGCACAACATTGGGGGATGAAAACTGTGGGAGGAGATGCGGTTTGAAAAAAGTTTATCTATAAAGATGGAAATAAACTAGACGCGTCGCAATTCCGGGGAAATTGCAAAGTGTGGTTGCGCCGACGCCGGTCGCGGGTCGCGGCCGCCGGGACTCGAGGAATACGTCGGGAGGAATAACGTCGGAGGCTGCGCCAATTACATTGTGTCGTCACTCCTGAGATGGCTTGCGTTTCATTTTGAGAGGATTGTTCCCCCCGAAAATCATGTTTTTGCATCAAACGGTTACATTTTACGCATTTGTGGTGCCCCCTATGGATCAAAGTGGAAATGCTTTTGGGGATTCGTCGAGTAAACCACCCTCGACATGTGATTCAAATCTGGGATCGATTGGACGTTTGGTTCGTGATTTTTGGCATTTTTGGTAAAACGGGCCCCTCCCACTAACTTTGGAAGCCAATTACTGATGAACGGTAAGGACTATCAATATGCCGTTTGGATATATTCATCGCATGGGTCCATAGATTATGTGTACCGATTTGTGTGAGATTTGGAAAAAAATTGAAGGAAAAGGAGCAAAAAGTGTGTTTTGAAGAAAATTCAAAATGGCGGAAAATCCATCCTGACGCAAATGGGCGTGGCCGATATGGGGAGATGCGTCGTGACCCAAGGAATCCAGGGCAAAAGAAATTTTGATTTTACGACCTATGGTTCAAGAGTTATAGGCCAAAAGGTAAAGTGGGCTGTTATAGCGCCACCATGTGGCCGACTGGTGTGATTATTTTTTAAATAATTTTGCAAAAAACTATTAACCTCCCCTCCAAATCTTGTAACTGTAGCCCGTACGGTTTCCGAGAAAAAAATACTTGAATGGGAGTTTTTGCAATTACCATTACAGTGGATGGGGAAATTTAATGCACAAATAAATCAATATCAAAAAATCTATCCTGACGCAAATGGGCGTGGCCTATATGGGGAGATGCGTAGTGACCCAAGGAATCCAGGTGAAAAGAAATTTTGATTTTCGGACCTACGGTTCAAGAGTTATAGGCCAAAACGTAAAGGGGGCTGTTATAGCGCCACCATGAGGCCGAATGGTGTGATATTTTGTTAAATAATTTGGGACTTAATTATGAATTATCCCTCCAAATCTGATAACTCTAGCTGTTAAGGTTTCTGAGAAAAAAATACTTGAATTTGAGTTTTTGCACTTTTCCATTAAAGTGGATGGGGACATTTAATGGCACTAATAAATTAATATCAATTAAAGTATTGAACCAATATCTTAGCAAAATACAAGCACACGATTCCCGATTTAGACGGTCATTTTGACATATGGCACAACATTGGGGGATGAAAACTGTGGGAGGAGATGCGGTTTGAAAAAAGTTTATCTATAAAGATGGAAATAAACTAGACGCGTCGCAATTCCGGGGAAATTGCAGAGTGTGGTTGCGCCGACGCGGTCGGGACCCCAGTAATACGCCGGGAGGAATACCGTCGGAGACTGCGCCAATTACATCGTCACGTCACTCCTGAGATCGCCTGCGTTTCATTTTGAGAGGATCGATCCCCCAAAAATCATGTTTTTGCATCAAACGGTTACGTTTCGAGCATTCGTGGCGCCCCCTATGGATCAAAGTAGAAATGCTTTTGGGGATTGGTTTAGTATACCACCCTCGACATGTGATTCAAATTTGACACTTCAAATCTGCCTTGTGGTGGCGCTATAACAGGCCGTTTCATGTTTTTACCTATAACTGCACCGATCTGTGTAAAAAATATAATGTGTAAGGAAAACCCATAGAGGTATAATATAACCCTTTAAACCCTTTAAAATAGAACCCTTTGCCTTGCATTTTTCACATCTGCATTTTTGTCAAACAGGTCCCTCCCACAAATGTAACGGGCCAATCATATTGTCACCTCACTCCTGAGATCACTTGCTTTTGATTTTGAAGGGACTGATCCCCCAAAAATCATGTTTTTGCATCAAACGGTGACATTTTGCGCATTTGTGGCGGCCCCTATGGGTCAAAGTGAAATGCTTTTGGGGATTTGTTGAGTAAACCAACCTTGACATGTGATTCAAATCTGGGATCGATTGGACGTTTCGTTTGTGATTTTTGGCATTCTTTGTAAAACGGGCCCCTCCCGCTAACTTTGGAAGCCGATTACGGACGAACGGTAAGGACTATCAAAATGCCGTTTGGATATCTTTATCGCATGGGTCCATAGGTCATGTGTACCGATTTGTGTGAGATTTGGACCAAATTTGAAGGAAAAGGAGCAAAAAGTGTGTTTTGAAGAAAATTCAAAATGGCGGAAAATCTATCCTGACGCAAATGGGCGAGGCCTATATGGGGAGATGCGTCGGGACCCAAGGAATCCAGGTGAAAAGAAATTTTGATTTTACGACCTACGGTTCAAGAGTTATAGGCCAAAAGGTAAAGTGGGCTGTTATAGCGCCACCATGTGGCCGACTGGTGTGATTATTTTCATAATAATTTCGCAAAAAACTATTAACCTCCCCTCCAAATCTTGTAACTGTAGCCCGTACGGTTTCCGAGAAAAAAATACTTGAATGGGAGTTTTTGCAATTACCATTAAAGTGGATGGGGAAATTTAATGCACAAATAAATCAATATCAAAAAATCTATCCTGACGCAAATGGGCGTGGCCTATATGGGGAGATGCGTAGTGACCCAAGGAATCCAGGTGAAAAGAAATTTTGATTTTCGGACCTACGGTTCAAGAGTTATAGGCCAAAACGTAAAGGGGGCTGTTATAGCGCCACCATGAGGCCGAATGGTGTGATATTTTGTTAAATAATTTGGGACTTAATTATGAATTATCCCTCCAAATCTGATAACTCTAGCTGTTAAGGTTTCTGAGAAAAAAATACTTGAATTTGAGTTTTTGCACTTTTCCATTAAAGTGGATGGGGACATTTAATGGCACTAATAAATTAATATCAATTAAAGTATTGAACCAATCTCTTAGCAAAATACAAGCACACGATTCCCGATTTAGACGGTCATTTTGACATATGGCGCAACATTGGGGGATGAAAACTGTGGGAGGAGATGCGGTTTGAAATATTGTTTATCTCAGTTTATCAATAACAATAGTCTGGTTGCCCTGTTGGGCAACCACACTAATAAAGTGTATAGAGTACTATAGTCTGGTTGCCCTGTTGGGCAACCACACTAATTATCCCTCCAAATCTGATAACTCTAGCTGTTAAGGTTTCTGAGAAAAAAATACTTGAATTTGAGTTTTTTCACTTTTACATTAAAGTGGATGGGGAAATTTAATGCACTAATAAATTAATATCAATTAAACTATTCAACCAATCTCTTAGCCCTATACACGCGCACGATTCCCGATTTAGACGGTCATTTTGATATGTGGCACGACATTGGGGGATAAAAACTGTGGGAGGAGATGCGCTCTAAAGTATTGTTTATCTATAAATAAAGAAACTAGACGCGTCGCAATTCCGGGGAAATTGCAGAGTGTGGTTGCGCCGACGCCGGTCGCGGGTCGCGGCCGCCGGGACTCGAGGAATACGCCGGGAGGAATAACGTCGGAGGCTGCGCCAATTACATTGTGTCGTCACTCCTGAGATCGCTTGCGTTTCATTTTGAGAGGATTGATCCCCCCAAAAATCATGTTTTTGCATCGAACGGTTACGTTTTGCGCATTTGTGGCGCCCCCTATGGGTCTGAGTGGAAATGCTTTTGGGGATTTGTTGAGTAAACCACCCTCGACATGTGATTCAAATCTGGGATCGATTGGACGTTTCGTTCGTGATTTTTGGCATTCTTTGTAAAACGGGCCCCTCCCACTAACTTTGGAAGCCAATTACGGATATCAAAATGCCGTTTGGATATCTTTATCGCATGGGTCCATAGATCATGTGTACCGATTTGTGTGAGATTTGGAAAACAATTGTAGGAAAAGGAGCAAAAAGTGTGTTTTGAAGAAAATGCAAAATGGCGGAAAATTTATCCTGACGCAAATGGGCGTGGCCTATATGGGGAGATGCGTAGTGACCCAAGGAATCCAGGTGAAAAGAAATTTTGATTTTAGGACCTACGGTTCAAGAGTTACAGGCCAAAACGTACAGGGGGCTGTTATAGCGCCACCATGAGGCCGAATGGTGTGATAATTTTTTTAATAATTTCGGAGAAAACTATGAACCTCCCCTCCAAATGTGGTAACTATAGCTCTTACGGTTTTTGAGAAAAAAATACTTGAATTTGATTTTTTTCACTTTTCCATTAAAGCGGATGGGGAAATTTAATGCACTAATAAATTAATATCAATTAAACTATTTAACCAATCTCTTAGCCCTATACACGCACACGATTCCCGATTTAGACGGTCATTTTGACATATGGCACGAGTGTGTGCTGGCAAAACTGTGGGAGGAGTTAAGGTCTAAAGTTTAACATTGATCAGGAACAATGTTAACACTAGACGCGTCGCAATTCCGGGGAAATTGCAGAGTGTGGTTGCGCCGACGCCGGTCGCGGGTCGCGGCCGCCGGGACTCGAGGAATCCGCCGGGAGGAATAACGTCGGAGGCTGCGCCAATTACATTGTGTCGTCACTCCTGAGATCGCTTGCGTTTCATTTTGAGAGGATCGATCCCCCCAAAATCATGTTTTTGCATCAAACGGTTACATTTTGAGCATTCGTGGCGCCCCCTATGGATCAAAGTAGAAATGCTTTTGGGGATTGGTTTAGTATACCACCCTCGACATGTGATTCAAATTTGGGATTGACCGGACGTTTCGTTCGTGATTTATGGCATTTTTGGTGAAACGGGCCCCTCCCGCTAACTTTGGAAGCCATTTACGGACGGACGGTACGGACTATCAAAATTCCGCTTGGATAGGTTTATCGCATGGGTCCATAGATCACGTGTACCGATTTGTGTGAGATTTGGAAAAAAATTGAAGGAAAAGGAGCAAAAAGTGTGTTTTGAAGAAAATTCAAAATGGCGGAAAATCTATCCTGACGCAAATGGGCGTGGCCTATATGGGAAGATGCGTCGTGACCCAAGGAATCCAGGGAAAATGAAATTTTGATTTTACGACCTACGGTTCAAGAGTTATAGGCCAAAAGGTAAAGGGGGCTGTTATAGCGCCACCATGTGGCCGACTGGTGTGTTTATTTTCTTAATAATTTTTCAAAAAACTATTAACCTCCCCTCCAAATCTTGTAACTTTAGCCCTTACGGTTTCCGAGAAAAAAATACTTGAATGGGAGTTTTTGCAATTCCCATTAAAGTGGATGGGGAAATTTAATGCAGAAATAAATCAATATCAAAAAATCTATCCTGACGCAAATGGGCGTGGCCTATATGGGGAGATGCGTAGTGACCCAAGGAATCCAGGTGAAAAGAAATTTTGATTTTCGGACCTACGGTTCAAGAGTTACGGGCCAAAACGTAAAGGGGGCTGTTATAGCGCCACCATGAGGCCGAATGGTGTGATATTTTTTCCAATAATTTCGGACAATATTATGAATTATCCCTCCAAATCTGATAACTCTAGCTCTTACGGTTTCTGAGAAAAAAATACTTGAATTTGAGTTTTTTGACTTTTACATGAAAGTGGATGGGGACATTTAATGCACTAATAAATTAATATCAATTAAACTATTCAACCAATCTCTTAGCCCTATACACGCGCACGATTCCCGATTTAGACGGTCATTTTGACATATGGCACGAGTGTGTGCTGGCAAAACTGTGGGAGGAGATGCGCTCTAAAGTATTGTTTATCTATAAATAAAGAAATAAAGAAATAAAGAAATAAAGTGTATAGAGTACTATAGTCTGGTTGCCCTGTTGGGCAACCACACTAATAAAGAAATAAAGTGTATAGAGTACTATAGTCTGGTTGCCCTGTTGGGCAACCACACTAACTAAAGTTTTCAAATAATTGTAGTGGAGTAAAGGTATTATTTTTTGCCTCTGAGATGTAGTGGAGTAGAAGTACTGAAAATTGGAAATACTCCAGTAAAGTAAAAATACCTCAAAGTTGTACTTAAGTACAGTACTTGAGTAAAAGTACTTAGTTACTTTGCACCACCGCAATTCACCAGGATTATTCATGCAGGGGTTTGATTATTTGTCTCTCCTTTGCAATATCTTGTGCCTCCATTACAGCTTCAATTTGAGACGGCAATTAAACTGCCTCGATAACGGCTATCATTTAAATAAATTGCCCGCATGTTGTTTTGCGGCTACACAATAACATCCTGCGTGGCACTTTATGAGAGTTAAAAAATATCATCCTGTAAGGGCCAATTATTTTCCTCAGAGTTAAATGAACACCTCTGAGGATCGTAATCGTGTACAACTATGCAATCATTTAGTAACAAACAGGAGATTGAAATGTGTTGCACTTAAACAAAAGCACACATTAACCACTTAAACCCTATTTTATACTGTACCTTGGCATGTGGCGGTGATGTACGAAAATAGAGCGGAAATTTGCCAATCTACATGATCACAACCTGCCACTTTGTGATGCATTCATTGTGAGGTTGAAGATCCGTTAGTTTAGTTATTTAGTTATTGAAAAATTGCATTTGACAACGACATGCGCTGTTTTTTTCCTATTTTTGTCTCCGCCAGGCCGAAAGGCATGGCGAGAGAGAATGTTTTACCCCCTGTCTGTCCGTCCGTCCGTCCGTCCGTCCCATATTCCATCCTGATTGGCTAAGGTTGCCTTCCAAAGTATGCAAGATTGGTCCGTTTTGAACAAAATGCACACACACATTCCCACTAGGCCGAGGAAGAAATGCCACCCATTTCACATTGGCCTGTTATAGTGCCACCAGCAGGTCTAATTTAGCAAAACACATTTTTGGAATAAAATGCCTCAAATCATGAATGCAGTGTCCGATTGCCGTGAAAGGCCTAAGAAGAAATGCCACCCTTTTCACATTGGCCTATTATAGCGCCACCAGGAGGCCACAATAACGTACATGACCTGGCGGAGACCTGTGCTCCGAGGAGCACTTTTTCTAGTTTGACTGGGTTCCCAGATTGGGTTGAAAGTAACCTCTCAAGACAGATGCAGTACTGCCTTAACCCATTAAGACCTGGAACTGTGTCATTTTTTGATTTGAGCTAAAAAGCATTATTTTACACTTTGGGCTATTCAAAAATAGCAGATATACAAGCTCATAGCGCGGCACCGAGTGCCGCGCTACGAGCTTGTAGATCTGCTATTTTTGAAAAATCGTGAAAATGTGTGCAAATCTTTGAATATAAATACTTTTAAAGCGAACATTTTTAACTCAAATATTTGCTTCTGGGGGTCCCTGGAACAAAATATTTTGATGGGGGTCCACGGCCAAATTCTTATCAATTTGGCGGTCCTTGACATGAAAAAGATTGAGCACCACTGATATAGAAACATAGGTTTTTCAGAAAACTGTTGAGATTTAGGAGACATGTAGAATCGGCTTCAGGTCTCAATGGGTTAAACATGTAATGCAGACTAAGAAGTACATTTGAGGTATACTGTAAGTCACATGACAGCATCACCAACACCACCACTACTGTATATGTAGTGGGTTGAATTCCATGTACAAAGTGTTATGAAGTGAAGGAAGGGTGCTAAACAATAAATGACCTGCACTGCAGGCTCCATTAGGGCTCTCTCTCTCAGCCATAACTGTAGCGTTCATTTCCATGAAATTATTACCACCGCATGACCCATAAGTCCACTCAGCGGGTCAACTGCCACTAACTGTCAAACTGCAGCTTAAACGACTTCTCATATCGCTTATGGGCAAACACTCACTCGGCACAAACTCTATTGTACTCCATCAAACCGATGAGAAACTGTGTCTGTGTGTGTGTGTGTGTGCGTGTGAGTTCGTCCTTCATGTCTTGGGCTGTGCAATTCACTGAAAATATATCGAATTAGAACTAATAACCAACTTAATCTTGCTCGTGTATTTCGTATACATCAATGGATCGACATGAAACAATTCTAATAGATATTTACTCTCCTTTTAACTACTTTTTTATCTACTAATCTGCTAACTATGTATTATACTTCCTTGTACAATGTGAAGTGTACAAAAATAGCAAAAATACTAGCCGCTAGATCTAGAAGCTCCCACTGCATTAGAGGATGTAGATCTGCTGTTTATGTGAGCAAAACACATTGTGTGTGTGCTGGCTGTTTTCTCAGTTTCATGATATTGTTGAGCCGTGCACTTTGAGACTTTTGTTAATAATCCATTGAGACCTGGAACGCATCTTTTAGAATTCTTTAGCTATTCAAAAATAGCAGATATACAAGCTCATAGCGCGGCACCGAGTGCCGCGCTATGAGCTTGTAGATCTGCTATTTTTGAAAAATCGTGAAAAAAATATTTCTTTTTTGAAAAAAATCTTTTAAAAAAACTGTTAGGATTTAGATTTTTTAAAAAAAATCGGCCTCAGTTCTTAATGGCTTAAATCTGGAGTGTTGCAGGCGTTCTGCTTTGCAGTGCTTTCTCTTAATAACTACCTGGATCTAAAGCTGATAGATACCCTTTCGAGAAGCTGATAATAGCTGAGCAGGGATCGGAGCCAGTGTTGTCCTGAGGCCTGAACCACTAATCAGGACTTGGGGTTAATTGAGGTTTTCAGTGTTATGACGGAGCAGGTTATGTTTGAACTTCTGTTATGTTTGAAATGATAACGGATCATAATCAAGTCTCTTTGAACATGGCATCACCATTAGATCCCGTGGAGCTAGTTGCACAAATAATGTAGAAGGGCAAGAGAGTATTCATTGTTGGAGACAGTTTTATACAAAGTTGCCTTTGTTTTGTTGACTTTTTTCATAATTCTTTATGAAGTATTTTTTGAATTTTGTCAAATATTAATTTGGAAATATATACGTATTATTTGAAATAACACTAATTTATTTTTTACGAGCTCGCACTGAAATTTGTCTTGCGACCCAGCAGCCATGTATGCCACACATACAGTATGCAGTACACACATTTGACATGACACAAAAAACTAAAACTAAAATACATACATAAAAACATATAAAGACAAGAGCAATGTGCACCACTCAGCCTACCCCTGGCCTAAACTCCTGATTCATCCTCAATGTTGTTGTGATGGACAGAGGACCTCTTCAGTTTGACCTTATTGTATGTTGGAACACCGTATCTCCTTCCTGAAGGCAGCAACCTATATTCTCCATACAAAACATGGCTAGTGTTTGAAGTGACATTCCTTGAATGTGTCATGTTGATTTAGATAGCCTATATGCTTTTCCTTTAGAATGTATTCTTTTCAGAGTGAAAGCTTCCCTTCTATACTACTCATGAACAGTTTGTTATTTCAGACTAGAAGTGGTGTAGCTTGTTTAAGATGACTTCACATGAATGTTGGGAACAATGGAAAATGTTTGGTGAAGGTGGGGAAGTATACAGTTTTTGACCGTAAATGTATTTATTGAGGTTATTTTTGAACTTTTTCATTTTGATTATTTTTGTGGACATTTGCTGGAATTAATAAAAATGTTTTTTGTCCAAAAATACAATTCCTCTCCGCTAGTTGTTCTGGAAACAAAGTTAGTCATGACACCCCTGGCCATCGCCATGGAAATAGAGGTTTTGATTTGATTTGATTTTATTAATGATCCCCATTAGCTGGTGCCATAGCAACCAGCTAGTCTTCCTGGGGTCCACACAAAAAAACATACAAAAACAATTATTACAGTTGCAAATACAAAATTCAATGATTAAATGTCTGTACTCAACACACAATACATAATGAAGCTAACAAATAAGATAGCTAAAATTACAATTACATTGGTCGCCTCGACATTCTGTTGACCGGCAAAAGGCCTTTGGCTTTCTTTCTCTGATGATTTCTTTTGAGTGGTGCCAACCACTCACAAGGACTGACTTTGTGTGTCTGTGTGTGTCTGTCTGTTTGAGCATGGCCTCAACAGCTGCAGCTGATTGCAACACAGAGATGCAACCAGTTACACTAATTAAACACAAACAGGAGTGAAGGCACCACTCACTTCACACTGGGGCTTCGTCCACACGTACACGGGTATTTTCATAAACGTAGCTTTTTATATGCGTTTTGGGGGGTTCGTCCACACGCAAACGCGTTTTTGCTCCATGTAAACGCATCTTTTGGAAAACTCCTGCCACAGTGTAGATTTTTAAAAACTCCGGCTATGTGTTCCCGTGTGGACACGGTAAGCGGAGTTTTTGCGTTTAACGTTTAACGTTTAGCCGTTGTCGTGTGGACAGAGAGATTTTTTTAAACAGGGCCGTGTAGACGCGGAGGTTTTCAAAAACGAAAACGAAATATCTGCGTTTATGAAAATATCCGTGTACGTGTGGACGAAGCCTGGGTGTAATAATCTTTAATAGGAGAGGTATAGATTCTCATCTGTCAGCTTCTTGAGCCATGATGAGCGGTTTGGCTGCAAGCAATACAGTATGAAAAGTTCTTCACTGTGCTTCTGTAGGGATGTGTAAAAGTGACCACAATGAAATTCCATTACTATATTTCTATTAAAAACGATTATTCGAATGTTCCACCACGACCACGGGGGGGATTTGTTTGGGTGAAATTGTTCTGGGGTGAAATTGTTTAAGGGGATTAGTTTAGTTGTTTCATCAAATGACCATCCTAGGTTACAATAACTGGTTTTCAGATATAAACAAAGACTTGGAACTAAACCATTAAAGACGTGGTGAAAAAGCAATTATATATTTTTCACACTTTTTCGTGTCCCTAAAATTAGATTTTTAATTACTTCCTGTTAAACGCAAAATAGAGAATAAATAAATATTACACCCATACTACGTATCCTCTAAAATGTAGCAAAATAGAGAATAAATAAATATTACACCCATCCTCTAAAACAGGGGTATTCAACTAGATTAGGCAGGGGGCCACAACTGTAAAATAATTTGGAGTTGGGGGCCACACAGTTTGCGTGCGTGCGCGAAGCGCACGCGCGCACATTTTTTTGGGTCTAATTCGGGTCTAATTCGGTCTAATTTGGGTCTAATTCGGGTCTAATTCGGTTCTATTTGACCAATATAAATCAACCTTTTTTCGGGTCTAATTCGGTTCTATTTAAGGTTCTAAGTTAAGTTCCAATGAAAGATGGCCTTTCAAGAACTAATGAAGGATAAATAATGTGTACTGTTTTAACTTTGATAACATAAAAACGAACATATATTTACATAAATATATATATATATTTTTTTTTTTCGGGAATATGGCCAGGGGCCACAAGGAAGCTCCTCGCGGGCCGCACGTGGCCCGCGGGCCGCCAGTTGAATATCTATGCTCTAAAATGTAGTTACTATGTGCAGGGTTTGGTTGACAATATAGCCTTTAGTTTATATATATTTTTTAATTTCTTTATTTTTAAAATATCTTTTTAATATTTGATTTTTATCCTAAAAACGATTTATTAGAATAATAGATTATTCTGACCCATCCCTACAGTATACCCGTATGTATCATCCTTCTACAGACACCACCGGGTTGTGTGGCATTTCAGCGTTGTGGATGGTGCTGGTGTGAAAGGTCACATGTCCACAGTTGCATGTAACAGCAGACGATCACAGCAGCATGAGCTGAAAAGCCGCCACACGTTGCACACACTTCTTCTTTCTTGTACGACGATTAGCAGAAATAGCTGATCTACAAGCAGTGTTGTAAAGTAACTAAGTACATTTACTCAAGTACTGTACTTAAGTACAATTTTGAGGTAGAAAATAGCCGATCTACAAGCTCACAACGCGTCGCGACGCGTTGTGAGCTTGTAGATCAGCTATTTTCAAACATTTTAGTACTTTTACTTTTGGTACTTTAAGTACACTTGGATACCAATACTTTTGTACTTTTACTCAAGTAAATGTTGAATTCCGGACTTTCATTGTAACTAGAGTACTTCTACATTGCAGTATTGATGCTTTTACTTAAGTAAATCATTTGAGTACTTTTTTCCACCACTGTCTACAACCAATGCGATGAAGTTGAAAGTTTGGACCACCTCCCAAGGGGGGGGGGGTCTGGACCCCAGGGCATGAAACACTGCTTTATACAGTATATGAATCAATGAACCTGATAGAATACTCTAAACCTTGTGATATTGACACACAAACTGCACACTAATGATTACACAGAAGGGAGCCCAACACTCCCCCCCCCCCCCCCTTCTGGTTTCCCTCCCTGTTCGTGTTGATGCTTAGCTCGATGTACCACAGGGGATTTGAACCCACGACCTCCGTGGTGGTGGGCAAGCTACTCTACCACTGTGCCACCTGGTTGCTTGTTTCTCTCGCAAAATCTGGCAACACTGGTTACATCCTCCCGGGTGCAACTCACTCTCACTAAGCGTCTTTGGGCTTGTAACCAAACCTACAGTAACGGGGTCTTCCTCAGCGTTGTGTGTTGACATCGCTGAGGAAGGTTAGGTTGAAACGCTGCGTCCGGTGCTCTGTCCGTGGAGAGGTAAATAAAACTGTGTGAAAAGGACATTATTGTGCGCTGGCTGTTTTCTCAGTTTCATTACTTTGTTGAGCCGTAGCACTCTTTCGTTTTAATTTGGAGTGTTGCGGGCGTTCTGCTTTGCAGTGCTTTTCTCAGAGATGACACTTAGAAAACAAATCCTCTTGTTGAGATTTGACCCCATGGGGTGAATCGTGTGATGCTAATGAGAAAAAAAGTGGATCTGATTTGATTCATTTCATTTACATATTTTTTTCTCCCACAAGGTTACCATCATGCACAAGCTGCCATCCGGCTTAAATTAGTTCGGCAGTTTTAAAGTCGTCAGTCACGTATCTTTAAAGTTACTTCGGGCCTTCTGTTCAGCCCGTATTGGTGTCACTGCAGAGGTCATTTCCTCATTTGCTGAGGGAATCTGAGCACATCCTTTTTTACAGCCAATTAAGCCGCATTTTTCCGCTTGCGGAAAAGAAGAAGGTTGTCTAAGAATAGCCCGTCGGGTGGGTTTGAATTTGATTTCTTCAGACAGGTAATGTCGGTAATTGACCTGTGTAAAATGACTGGCGTCATATTATGATGCCAGTCATTTTACACAGGTCAATTACCGACATTACCTGTGCTCAGTATAGTGCTCGTTGCATGAGTTGTTTATGCGTTAACATGGCAATGCAACATAGGGACTTTAATGAAATCATTGAGTGCCATTGAGGTGTTTCACGTGTTTTACCGCAATGGCTCAACGTGCCAATGACGTGTTTGAGGTATTTTTGAAAAATAATGTTAAAAAAACGTTCAGAACCCAAGATATCATCATTTGAAGATTTGCTGCTCCATTCACTTCTTGTTTAACTTATTACTGAAAAAGGCTGTATCTCGGCTCCTGAGCACTTTTAATTTACCATGTATTTTTCAATGTTAAGGCAGACAATTAATGTCAACAAGGTCCAATGACCTCGTTGACATTTGTGAAACCACACAGTGCAACCCTCAGTGATTAGCACCCATCAGGCGATCGATTATACTGGAGATAATTATTCTGTGACTACCGGTACTTGAAAAAGGTATAAGAAAATTGAAAAATTGCTGGCACAGTTTGCAATTATTTTTTTATTTCATTGGCACTGAATGAGTTAACTAGATTTTCAGGCCGCTATACGTGGCCTTCAAATCTCCAAACCTCCAAAAATCGTAGATTAATACCCTACTTAAGATGAATTGACAATCTACTGTACGTTATTTTAGCTATGTTTGAATTTGAATCCTGAAAGGTTTTGGACATAATATGTTTTCCATCCCAACAGCAACGATTTGTGATTATATAACATTAAGAGAGGACAGGACATTGTATTTTCACTTTCAGTTTTTTGTATTTGTACACCATCTTATGACAAAGTATACAATAGTGCTTAAAGGTGTAGTGAAATGAAAAATATGTTTTTCACACTTTTAGAGCATATCCGTGGTCATCATATGGGCATACCTAACAATAGATGCCCAAAAAAATGAAAAAAAACAATTTTTGTGAATTTTTACATCTAAAGTCCCTAAAAAGCCAATCTTAATTACTTCCTGTAAACGAAAACGTGCTGCGTGATGACATAATACAGCCTTCACGAATATAAATTAACTTGATTACATGCACCTGTTTGATTCCCATAGCTGCACGTTCTTCAAACACAGCTGATTTTAATTACAGAGATACTCCGTTTTGAATCTCATTGAAGATGAGTGTATTACTCATTTTAAACTTCATCTGCACACTAAAATATGTATCTGAAAACATTATAGGTTAGAAATAAGCCAGGTAGTAGCAAACGTGCTTCAGTGGCCGTCTCTCTCTCACTTGTAAACAAACACTAGCCGTGTGCCAGCACGGCTGAAGTGATTGAGATCCAACGTCCCATAGCCTGAAGGGATGGGACCTTCTGATTGGTTTAGAGTCGTTGAGCCGACGTTTCGGGCTGAACCTTCAAAAAAAAAAGACCGAAAATGTCACTTCAGTGCGTCTTTAAGTGGTTTAATAAAACCCTTATCATCTGTGTTCCTTTAGCATTTACTCCTGTTCTCGGTGTTTCTCCAGGTTTCTATCTGGTATGTCATTCTCTTGGATGGTTTCTCTCATTATTCTGGGAGGTCTGCGTGACAGTGACTGATGTGTGACTGTCGGGATTGAGTTGCACTCTGGCTTGAGCGCACACCTCGTGTAACCTGCTGATTTGCTTTATGCGGATAACCCATTGAGACCTGAAGCCGATTCTACATGTCTCCTAAATCTCAACAGTTTTCTGAAAAACGTATGTTTCTATATCAGTGGTGCTCAATCTTTTTCATGTCAAGGACCCCCAAAATGATATGTTTTTGGCCGCGGACCCCCATCCAAATATGTTGTTCCAGGGACCCCCAAAAGCAAAGATTTTAGTTAAAAATGTTCCCTTTGAAAATATATATATTCAGAAGATTTGCACACATTTTCACGATTTTTCAAAAATAGCAGATCTACAAGCTCATAGCGCGGCACTCGGTGCCGCGCTATGAGCTTGTAGATCTGCTATTTTTGAATAGCCCAAAGTGTAAAATAATGCTTTTTAGCTCAAATCTAAAAATGACACAGTTCCAGGTCTTAATGGGATAATGGTGTGTGTGTGTGTGTGTGTGTGTGTGTGTGTGTGTGTGTGTGTGTGTGTGTGTGTGTGTGTGTGTGTGTGTGTGTGTGTGTGTGTGTGTGTGTGTGTGTGTGTTGCAACACTTGTGATAGCCAAAAGTCCCCACAAGTATAGTAGCTTTTGAGAAATAAACATTTAGAGCACCATTTTCCAGGAGAAATGGACGTTTTTATGGTTAAAAAAAATGTGTTTAGAGTTGGGCTGTACAATTAGGAAAAGATCCAAGTTGGGTATAGAGGTCAGATTTAGGGGTATAGAGGTTAGGTTTAGTGCTTGGGGCTTTGGAGTTATTTATGCCTGATTTCTACCTGGTTGTATACCCGTGTTGTGCAACGGAAAGTGCAGATCTACAAGCACACAACGCATCACAGTGCGACACGTTGTGAGCTTGTAGATCGGCTATTTTCGGCTTGCTGGAGTCAACACAAATCGGCGTCCTAAAGTGTTGATGTCCTCGCAAGTACAGTAAACACTGTGTGTGTGTGTGTGTGTGTGTGTGTGTGTGTGTGTGTGTGTGTGTGTGTGTGTGTGTGTGTGTGTGTGTGTGTGTGTGTGTGTGTGTGTGTGTGTGTGTGTGTGTGTGTGTGTGTGTGTGTGTGTGTGTGTGTGTGTGTGTGTGTGTGTGTCGGTGCGTGTTGTCTTTGTTATGATTGGAAATGCTTCGGTGTCAACTGGAAGCTGTCATCATTTAGCATGCTCCGGAATGGGTGTTGCCATGACGATGACGATGTCATATTCTGTGGTGTGACTGGGGAGAAGTCATTACAAGGAGCAGGAGCGTGTGTGTGTGTGTGTGTGTGTGTGTGTGTGTTTTTTCAAAGATGACACCTTTGGCTACATTGTTCTAATTTTGGCTGCAAGTTAATTAACCCATTAAGACCTGGAACTGTGTCATTTTTAGATTTGAGCAAAGAAAGCATTATTTTACACTTTGGGCTATTCAAAAATAGCAGATATACAAGCTCATAGCGCGGCACCGAGTGCCGCGCTATGAGCTTGTAGATCTGCTATTTTTGAAAATTCGTGAAAATGTGTGCAAATCTTTGAATATATATATTTTTAAAGCGAACATTTTTAACTCAAATCTTTGCTTCTGGGGGGTCCCTGGAACAACATATTTTGATGGGGGTCCGCGGCCAAATACATATAATTTTGGGGGTCCTTGACATGAAAAAGATTGAGCACCACTGATATAGAAACGTATGTTTTTTCAGAAAACTGTTGGGATTTAGGAGACATGTAGAATCGGCTTCAGGTCTCAATGGGTTAATGAAATGTTTATCTCACTGGCGTTGTGGCGCAGCATGATGCTGCCGTTGTTTACAGACAGTATTTCTTCATTAACCCCCCTGAAGAAACCCCCCCCCCCCCCCCCCCCCCCCCGTCTTGTTTTGATGGAAAAGTTATTTTTCTTTTCATCATCTCTTTATGACTGAAGAGAATCCATCTTCATCAATGGAGCTGCAGCGGAAAGGGTTATTTCGTCTTTTTTTACCCAATTCACACAATACCCCTTGTACTAGTAGACCAGTGGTTCACGAAAGTGGGGTTCCCAGGGGTCCTTGGGGTGGTTCCAGGGGGTCCCCCCCAGCAAAAGTAGTTAACGTATAGCATCACAATCATTTTAACCGTCTGGAGTTTGGGCCGCTATATGCACGAACCTCTAGTAGATTTATTATAACAAATGTAGAGAATATTATATTACACAGTGGTCAAAAAAGTACTAAAATGTTTTACTTAAGTAACAGTATCAATACTGCAATGTAGAAGTACTCTGTTACACGTAAAAGTCTGGAATTCTAAATTTACTTGAGTAAAGGTACAAAAGTATTGGTATCAAAATGTACTTAAAGTACCAAAAGTAAAAGTACTAAAATGTTTGAAAATAGCCGATCTACAAGCTCACAGCGCGTCGCGATGCGACGCGCTGTGAGCTTGTAGATCGGCTATTTTCAAATAGCCTAGGTACAAAATAGGGCTGAAGGGGTTAATGCATGTTTTATAATGTAATAATTTATATCTGCAAAGTAACCAGTAACTACAGTGTTCAAATAATTGTAGTGGAATACAAGTACAATATTTGCCTCTGAGATGTAGAGGAGTGGAAGTAAAAGTATAGACAAATCGGAAAAACTCCAGTAAAGTAAAAGTACCCTCAAAATTGTACTTAAGTACAGTACTCGAGTAAATGTACTTAGTTACTTTACACCACTGCTATCACATTATATACCGTACTTCATCAGGAGATAACACCAGAGCAAGAGTCAGCAGCGCAGCACTGACTCTGTGCCCCAGGAAGTGGTGGGTATGTGATGATTAGCAGAAGAAGAAGAAGGAGGGAGGGTAGGACATTGAGGCCATGGCAGCAGCTGGCAGCAGCGGCAGCAGCGCCAGCCTTTGCCTGTGCCCACTTAGCCATGTCTGTGATGTGCTGATGAAATGTGACACGAGCCCACGCACATTAAGCATGTGGCTGAGGAGACACGTGCATCATGCATGGAGCGAGAGAGCCCAGTCAGGGACGTATCGTATACTGTTCTTGGGTAAGATATACTCGCAGCTTAAAGGGGAATAGCAGCCATATTATCACTTCCTTCACAGGTGTTACCAATGATACTAATGAAGGCTCTGTTCCATTTAGTGTAGCACAGTGGTTTCCACGACCCCTCATAACTCTGAGAGTGTACAAATGGAACCAAATGGACCCTTACGGGTCCATTTGGTTCCATTTGTACACTCTCAGAGTTACACACCCGTAAGGGGCCATTTGGAAGCCCATGAGGGTCCCCGGACCCCAACTTGTAGACCCACTGGTGTAACAGAGTGTTTCCAGTGAGCCAACATGCACAATATCAGCACCCTGACTCTGTTTGACCAGAATGGAACAGAGCCTTCATTAGTGTCATTGGTAACACCTGTGCATTTCTTCATAATATGGCTGCTGTGAATAGAGCCTATTGTCGCTCAGTCTTAATGCAGTGTTTCTCAAACCTTTCCATGTCGAGGTCCCCCAAATTGATATGTATTTTGGCCATGGACCCGCATCTGAAAATGTTTTGTGCGACACACAAACAAACAACTTTCGGTCAAAATGTCCTCTCAGTACAGGGTTGTGTAGCATGGAATGGCCTTCCTCTGCGTATGGATGTGCTACATTTCCATCTTTTAAATTCAATCTGAAAAGATGGTTGCTTGAAAACCAAAGCTGCGACCATTTGTGATCTTGTTTTAGGTTTATTTTTATGCTGTGTTCCTTGTGTAATGTTATGTAAATGTGTTCCACCGTTTGTCTGTCTGTTTTCTGATTTTGTGTTTTTTTGCGAGGACGAAAACTAGCATGAAAACTAGCATCTTTGCTAAATCCGTAGTATTTACGTCCATGTAACGTCCATTGATATGCATTGTCCTGTCCAAATAAACAAATAAAGTAAAGTAAGTAAAGAAGCGAAGTTTTATGTACAAAAAAATATATATATATATGAATTAATTATTCAAAAGTTTCTAAACGTTTTTGATATTTTTCAAAATCTTAAAAAATAGCAGATGTACAAGCTCTGCCATTATTTTTTTTACAGATCTGCTATTTTTGAAGATTTTTGAAGAAGCGAGGGTCCATAGTTATGTACAAGAAGAATCATGTGATCTTTGGGAATAGCCAACATATAAATGGATAAGGTCACGTGGTTAAAATGATTGTGGCGCTATGTTAACTACTTTTGTTGGGGACCCCCTGGAAACCCCCTTCAATGACCCCTGGGCCTGGGGGTCTTGAGTGCCACAGGTCTAGTGAACGGTAGTTAACCTTATGTAGTTTATGTCCACCTCATCCTGATGTTCTCTAGTAACCCGCCCCCCCCCCCCCCCCCAACAAAAAAAGGAACAAGAAAATACACGATTGTGATGATGGAATATCCATTATCCACTATTTGTGCATACTAGGTTATGTTTGTTTGTGAGTCCTGTCTTTTTTTGATGATGAAGTGATGACTAATAATAACAATAACAACTTAGCGGTTGCATAAAATACCAGCCTGAAGTAGGAAAATAGAAAACATAATTTAGTGTCAAAGTTCAACCATTTTGTGCTTTTTTATCCCTGTGGCTGATAGCCAAGCACCTCGTTTTACAAGGCTCCAGGGTTCAGCCAAAGATGTTGAAAACCTGCCAGAAAAAAATATATCAAGTGGAAGAGCTCTGTGTGTGTGTGCGTGCGCCCATTTGGAGTGTGTAAGACGGTGTTATCAGAGGACAGCTTATGTTTTGTTCAGCATAACAATAGCTCCTGTTTTTTCTCCAATTCTCAGCCAGTTCATTACGGTTTATCGTCCGTGAGATGCTCTCCATCGTTATGCTTAACAATACAAACCTTAGACCTCAGCCTGCTTTTCACACGGTTGGCTTGGATACAGAACAAGGAGGATGTGCAGTGCAGACACAGTCAGTGGGACTGATTCCACTTGAATACTTTCATCTTCACTTTGATGCTTTGAGGAATTTCAATTTGTCTGGAAATCACCTCCACACCCCGGAGTGAATTTCTAGACTTGAGAGATTTGTGATGCCTTCAATAGTTCGTTTAAGGCACACTCATCCCGCAAAAGTAGTTAATATAGCGTCGCAATCATTTTAACCACTTTAGCCATATTTTATACTTTGGCTATTTAACTCTCTCAGTGCCAATGAAATAAAGAAATATGTTCATACTGTGCCAGCAATTTTTTCTCTTAGTAAAAAGAAAAAAACTATTTTTAAAAACTCTGGACTTTTCGTTCTTGGCACTGAGGGCATTCAGAAAAAACTCGGGATATCTCGTTGTGTGGCACTGAGAGAGTTGAAAATAGCAGATATACAAGCTCATAGTGTGTCACTTTGTGCCACGCTATGAGCTTGTAGATCGTCTATTTATTTATTTTATCTGTGAAAAAATAAAACAATGTGGAAACCTTTTGAATATAATATTTTTTGAGCGATTTTTTTTTACTCACATCTTTGCTTCTGGGAGTCCCTGGAACAAAATATTTCGAAATGGGGGGGTATTTCTAAATGGGTTAAATCAGACTGTTTGATACAATCATTTTATTGAACCACCTGGAAAGCAATAAAATACTGAGCTGTGTAAGACGTATTGGAGTGTTGGAGTGACAGTTTGTTTACATGCACATCGTTTCCTTTTAACCACTTAACAAGGCGATACAATTAGGTGTAAAGCGAACAAGCAAGGGGGCTTAGTATAGACCCCTGTGTAGACTTAAGTATATAGAGCAGGGGTCTTCAACAGGGGGTCCAGGACCCCTAGGGGACCCCTAAGTCTTTTTTCACATTAACCACTTGAACCCTAGCATCCTTTTTCTGAGGAGAACTTTAGCGTTGAGATCCGTCATCTTCTTTTGGGCTTGTTTTTGTAGACCCCGGTTGCTTGTTTCTCTCGCAAAACCTGGCGACACTGGCAGAGGTGATGATGGAACACATTTTGACAGCTATCAATGTACTGTCTGTAGTACCGCGGTTTATACCAGTCACACTCCGGTCTGTGTGAGCGTCACCTGTCTTTTTGTTCACCATCTCTACTTGGACGGTGAACAGAGTAAAGGCCAATGCTTTGAGCGACAAGTGTCCACCGACACGTGTCTCACATCGTTGGGCATTCATTCTCTCTGCGACTCACTGACATAAAAAAAACACAGAAGTGTGTGTAGTCTCATGCATCTTTTATGCATTTTGACCTGAAGGGCACTGTCTCCCCTCAGCAAGCAGAGGCAGGCTCTATTAGTTCAGTGGTATAAAAAAAAGAAATTGTACTTGCTCAGGAGACCCAGGTTCAAACCCAGGGTAGAACAGGAAAGTTACGTAGTGCAGCTTTAACCCATTAAGACCTGAGGCCGAGTCTTACAAATGCCTTCTAAAATACACTTCCACACACTTTAGAGATTTTTTTCAAAAATAGCAGATGTACAAGCTCGCAGTGCGGCACGAAGTGATGCACTGTGAGCTTGTATATCTACTATTTGTTTTAATAGCCAACGCATAAATGTAAAACGATACAGATGCTTTCCCGCTTTTAACCCATTAAGACCTGGAACTGTGTCATTTTTAGATTTGAGCTAAAAAGCATTATTTTACACTTTGGGCTATTCAAAAATAGCAGATCTACAAGCTCATAGCGCGGCACCGAGTGCCGCGCTACGAGCTTGTAGATCTGCTATTTTTGAAAAATCGTGAAAATGTGTGCAAATCTTTGAATATATATATTTTTAAAGCAAACATTTTTAACTCAAATCTTTGCTTCTGGGGGTCCCTGGAACAACATATTTTGATGGGGGTCCGCGGCCAAATACATATAATTTTGGGGGTCCTTGACATGAAAAAGATTGAGCACCACTGATATAGAAACATACGTTTTTCAGAATACTGTTGAGATTTAGAAGACATGTAGAATCGGCTTCAGGTCTCAATGGGTTAATGGGTTAAGCATATAACCGCTTGACCAGTTCACATTCTGCTTCAAACACAGCGGTCATGGTCTTCAGAGCGTGTCCAATCCTGGCCAGTACTTCTCTCTCTCTCTCTCTGCCCTTCAAGACACTGAACGTCTAGCTGACTTCTTACTTTACTGTTAAGTTGCTCTGGGATAAGAGCAGGTTAGCTAAAGGACATGGTCTGAGTGGGTGGTGAGGAGATTCAAGGACGCGTTGAGCTAATAATTACAACCAGTAGGTCTTCTAACCTGCCCCCCCCCCCCCGGGAGAATGGAGATCAGTGAGTGTTCACTCTTCAACCGAGCATAATGCTGCTGCTGCTCACTCCATAAGTTCAGAAGCACCGTTTCTTTCACCGTTTCTCCTTCACATTAAGCCTATGTTCCTTAGGGCAGCGTTTCTCAAAGTGGGTGCCGTAGCCGCTCAAGTCCAGGGGTGTTGCAGTATGCTTTGATAATGTTTGGAATTCAGCAATATCACTTCAGTTTAACCACTTTGACCCTGTATACTTAGTATAACTTTTTTGATCTAAAAAGAAAAACAAATCTCTAGTCTTCGCCAAAAATAGCCGATCTACAAGCTCACAACGGCTATATCGTCGAATGTTCCCCCAAAATAGGAATGCTGGGGTTAAATGTCAAGCATGCGGTTCAATCTGCATTAATTCTTAAAGGTACTGTATGTCACGATACTATAGCTTAGGGGGAAAGATTTACATATTTATGTACCGTGTGATATGACTTAAATGTTAGGTGCTGTAAACTAACAATGTCTTTCAGGGGTGCTGTGGGTGGAAAAAGTAAATTACAGGGGTGCCCTTATACCCAAAAAACACACTGCCTTAGCCCACGGCCTGTCCCTAAAGAAATATAGGAGCGCTGCAAGGCTCCACAGTAATGTTCAAGAAGAATCATGTAATCTTCGGGAATGGATCATAAACAACAGATGGGTTTAGGTTTTTGTTCCTTTGTTATAAAAACAGTATGCAGAGTTCAACTGAGTTACATATGCAAGGCAGTATTTCAATATGGCTTTGCAAAGAAAAAAACACATTTCTTAAGACCTGGAACTGTGTCATTTTTAGATTTGAGCTAAAAAGCATTATTTTACACTTTGGGCTATTCAAAAATAGCAGATATACAAGCTCATAGCGCGGCACCGAGTGCCGCGCTACGAGCTTGTATATCTGCTATTTTTGAAAATTCGTGAAAATGTGTGCAAATCTTTGAATATATATATTTTTTAAAGCGAACATTTTTAACTCAAATCTTTGCTTCTTGGGGTCCCTGGAACAACATATTTTGATGGGGGTCCGTGGCCAAATATGTGTCATTTTGGGGATCCTTGACATGAAAAAGATTGAGCACCACTGATACAGAAACATACGTTTTCAGAAAAGTTGAGATTTAGGAGACATGTACAATCGGCTTCAGGTCTCAATGGGTTAAAATGCAGTGAATTTTCAATATCGTCGCTGTCGGCAGAAACCTCGTTTCCCCATGCTGTACATATTATGTCAAGTTGTTATGATCTTTCATAACTTTCTAATACACTGTCATAACACT
This sequence comes from Gymnoscopelus microlampas, assembly GCF_963454915.1. NCBI lineage: Eukaryota > Metazoa > Chordata > Actinopteri > Myctophiformes > Myctophidae > Gymnoscopelus > Gymnoscopelus microlampas. The sequence goes on along the minus strand of NC_139943.1, from coordinate 53,181,564 downwards.
GTCAACAACTTCATTGTATGACAGTGGCGTGCAAAAGTAGCAAAAAATCGAGCCAATTGACAAGCTCACAAAGCGCCGCATCGTGAGCTTGTACATGTAATAACAAGCTAAATACATGTCTAAAAATGTTTTTTAAATCCAAACGGTATGTTTCTATATCAGTGGTGCTCCAACTTTTCCATGTCAAGGACCCCCATCTCAAAATATGTTGTTCCCGTGACCCCCAGAAGCACAGATCGGAGTTAAATGTTTGCTTCAAAACGTTTATACATATTCAAAGATTTGCAAAAAAATATATATATATTTTTCAAAAAATAGCAGATCTACAAGCTCATGAGTGCCACGCTATGAGCTTGTAGATCTGCTATTTTTGAATAGCCAAAACCTTAAAATTACACAGATGCGTTGCCGGTCTTAACACATTGACTGCCTAGATCGAGTTAACTCGATTTTAGCTTTTCATCACTTGCCTGCCAAGATCGAGTTAACTCGATGTTAGCAAAAAAAATTAAAAAAAAAGTTTTTTAATTTGACCCAAAGACCAAGGAGATATGAATTCTCGAAGATCTTTACTCTCATCCACTTCCTTGTTAACTTAAAACTTTAACATTTTGTATCTCGGCTCCTGAGTACTTTTTTTTTTTCATCGAAAAATCTCTGGCATGAATAACAATAAGCAGTGAAAATAATTCAGGCAGTCAATGTGTTAATGGATTAACGTTTGTATTCACCTGTTTCCTAAGCTGTGAGTTTTCCACTTCCTGTCGATTTGATCCAATGAAATCCAATGAAACTGGTCAGATGACCAATGATATCCAATGAAATCGACAGGAAGTGGAAAACACACAGCCTAGTAGGAAACAGGTGAATACTATATAAGTGCTCCTGATGTGGGATCACGGGGTAGATTTTTTTTATGCCTTAACAGTGTCTATTTTTCCACAACCCATTCACATTTTCACAGAACTACACAATAGAAATACAACACTGTATATCAGAACCCTCTTATCTTTTTCATGAGTTAACGCCCTACTTGATCACACTACAGTGTCACGCAAAACGAGCTTGTAGATCTGCTACTTTAGCTGTTTTGGAATCCTGAAAAGTAACAGTTTTGGACTCATGAGGTTTCCACCGCGACAGATAAGAGACACTATGGATATTTTAACGTACTGTTGTTGCAAACACAACTTAGCTTGGATATTAACCCATCAAGACCTGAGGCCCCGTCTAAAAAAAATCTAAATCCTAACATGTTTTCGGATTTTTTTTTTTTTTTAAGTCACGTTTTTTCAAAAATAGCAGATATACAAGCTCATAGCGCGGCACTCGGTGCCGCGCTATGAGCTTGTAGGTCTGCTATTTTTGAATAGCCAAAGAAATCTAAAGTGACACAGATGCGTTCCAGGTCTGAATGGGTTAATTATGGTTAGTTCATGTGAGAGATAATGAGTCGCTAGGATCACAGATCATCAGTCACCACCTTTATGCCGACACCACTAATTGTGATATATCTATCAACAGAAACACCTTTTAATTGATCTGGCATATCTTTGCGTTAGTATAACTTACTGTAATCTGATATCTGTATCGCTATAGTTTGTTTATTTAACCCGTTAAGACCGGAGATATGATTCTACAAATATCTTCTAAATCCTAAGTAACGTATGTCGCTATATCAGTGTTGCTCAAACCTTTTCATGTCAAGCACCCCCCCAAAATGATATTGTATGTATTTGGCCGCGGACCCCCAGAAGCAAAGATTTGAGTTAGCCTACAATGTTTGCTTTAACCCATTGAGACCTGAAGTCGATTCTACATGTCTCCTAAATCTCAACAGTTTTCTGAAAAACGTTTGTTTCTATATCAGTGGTGCTCAATCTTTTTCATGTCAAGGACCCCCAAAATTATATGTTTTTGGCCGCGGACCCCCATCAAAATATTTTGTTCCAGGGACCCCCAGAAGCAAAGATTTTAGTTAAAAAAAATTGCTTTAAAAATATGTATATTCAAAGATTTGCACACATTTTCACGAATGTTCAAAAATAGCAGATCTACAAGCTTGTAGCGCGGCACTCGGTGCCGCGCTATGAGCTTGTATATCTGCTATTTTTGAATAGCCCAAAGTGTAAAATAATGCTTTTTAGCTCAAATCTAAAAATGACACAGTTCCATGTCTTAATGGGTTAAGAAATATACATTAAAAGATTGGCACAAATCTTAGATCTACAAGCTCATAGCGTGGCACTCTGTGCCGCACTAAATCTAAAATGACAGATACTTATTGGGTTAACCAACCAACAGCTGTGTGCAAAATGAAGGATTTCCTAGATAATTACCAAACATTTAAATGCCAACATTGGAATGAGGATTCTTAGTTTGGATTTCCTTCTGTAATGGCAATCCTTTCTTACACATAAGATGTGCAGTTTCTGTAATGCGTCCCCCTGAATGAATAGAATTATAGACCGCGACAAATAAGCTTCAAACTTGTTGAACCGTTCAGGAAAGTCGTCACTGTTGCTGCTTCTTGGTATTGAACCCTTTTACCTTTTGCAAGCTTGATGCATCAATAGCACTTTACCCGTCTCCCCTGACAACTGCATCGCTCCCACGAAATGAGCTACATACCGCCGGAATGTGAAGATAGACGCTCGGACTGTTATCTATGGAAACCGCCTGTCGACTTTCTGTTGGATTTATGCCTGCACCTCTGACTGTATCCTGTATCTCCGGTTTGTACCGGGACATGGAATCATCCTGGGATTTATCACTTGGTACCAGTGTTGCCAGATTGTGTGAGAGAAATAAGCATCCATGTTTTGTTTTTTTTACCCCCAATTTAGTTTTTCTGCCAATGAATTCCTCCCCACATGCATGTCTGTGTTGTCACTGCTGTCATATCCTACTGACTCACCTGTCAGTGAGGAGCCCCCACCGGGCGGACGTAGGACATTCCTCCTACTCCTCCTGCTCAACACCTTCCATATTAATTGTGGGGTCCTTGATTTGAAAATGTTTGAGAACCACTGGTTTAAACAATAATAAGTAGCAAGCCCAAATAAGCAACTATACATTTTAGAAACGAGCCCAAAAACCGCAACCCGCAACTACCGATATTTTACAGAAAAACAAGCCCAAACGAGGCTTATATAAGCAGACATGGCAACACTGCTTGGTACTGTGTGTGTGTGCGGTAGTAAGCACCTGTTTTCCTGCACTCACTTTCTGCACAAGGGCAGAACTCTGATGGACGTTGGGTTGCACTTTCCATCAGGGACATTTTGACACAGAAATCACAGCTCTTCAGACGTCCTTCAGGTTTCTCTTCACCTAACCGTCTAGTATCGGGGCTATCAGACAGCTTGCTTTCAATTTGACATTTGTTTGAGACTTTTATTTACTTCTCCTGGCTGCTTCTCAGACATCTGGAGAGCTATCCAGTTTTGGCCAAACTTTTAAATGAGTTGTGCATTTGACAGTGCTGACTGTTAACTGTGTAGCAGCTTTATTTCGTTTCCCAAACTTTTTCCAGAATTGATTATATCAAGTGGACAAGATGATTCACCCATGCTGCCGGTCAATAGGGTTGGCTGATGATATAAAACCTAGAAGAGAAAGGAAAGGAAAATGACACATGTGTGTCCACCCCACAAAAATGTACTTTTATAGGTATTAAAAAGGTTACATTTGTATATTTAAAAAAATGCAAATACCCTGTAATGCTGTCCCTGATGTCCTCCTCCCTGTAAGAAAGAAGGTCCACAGAGTGTTTGTGGATTATGAGGAGGGTCTGGTCTCCTTTGTATGATGTGGAGACCAGAGTTAATCTCTACTCTTTCACTGGCTGCACCTTCACTGAGAAACTCTGTCCATACTTCAGTCCCTGTCTTAATTATAGTGGTAAAACCTCTGCTCCTCTGATCATCTCTCCTGTCAATCACACTGATGCATTAGTCTAATCCTTTACATGGGGAAAAAAACATACATTTTCATTTATGGTCTTAACCCATTCAATCCGGGAACGCATACAGTGTCATTTTAGATTTCTTTGGCTATTCGAAAATAGCAGATCGACAAGCTCATAGCGCGGCACCGAGTGCCGCGCTATGAGCTTGTAGATCTGCTATTTTTTTAGGGGAAAAATCGTGAAAATGTATGCAAATCTTTGAATACTTATATACACTTTTAACTCAAATCTTTGCTTCTGGGGGTCCCTGAAACAAAATATTTTCAGATGGGGGGGGCTAAATATCATTTTGGTGGTCCTTGACATGAAAACGTTAGGATTTTCAACTGTTAGGATTTAGAATACATTTGTAGAATCCCCAGAAGCAAAGATTTGAGTAAAAAAAAAAAACTTTTAAAAATATATATATTCAAAGATTTGTCCAAATTTTCATTTATTTATTTAAACAAAAAAAAAGTACATCTTCAAGCTCATAGCGCGGCACTCGCTATGAGTTTGTAGATATGCTATTTTTGAAGAACCAAAGTATAACATACAGTAATGGTTAAAGTGGTTACACAGAATAGATGCGTTCCCGGTTCTAATGGGTTAACAGATGTAATATGGTTTATACATGTAGTTCTCCATTGAAGCTTTAAGTGTCTATGAAAGAAACTGAAAACAGACAGACAGACATACTGTACAGGTAATTCTTGGATGTTGTCTGTCACCAGGGACACAAAGTTCTCCAACATCCCATAATGCCCTTGGGCTCTGTTGCCGTGCAACCTGCCACATGGCTGCTGGCATGAGGCACAGTTCCCCATGCACTTTGAAAATGTTCAATTATTATTATTTCAAAAATAGCTCCGCTTGACATCCAATCTGTACAACTATTATCTTGTCAATGAAAGCACTGTGTGTTGTAATTCATTTTCATGTGTAGCATTCCTACCGCATTCATATTGATGACGTATTTAAACCATTAAGACCGGGAAACGCATCTGTGTCATTTTAAGATTTCTTTTGGGCTATTCAAAAATAGCAGATATACAAGCTCGTAGCGCGGCACCGAATGCCGCACTACGAGCTTGTAGATCTGCTATTTTTTTGCAAATCTTTGAATATATATTTTTAAAGCATTTTTTTTTTAACTCGTTTTAATCTTTGCTTCCGGGGGATTCTACAAATGTCTTCTAAATCCTAACATTTTTTTTTTGAAAAAACTTATGTTGCTATGATATCAGTGGTTCTCAAACCTTTTTCATGTCAAGGACCCCCAAAATGATATGTATTTGGCAGGCAAGATATGTTGTTCCAGGGACCCCCCAGAAGCAAATATTGCTCGCTGAAAATAAACGTTCGCTTAAAAAAAAAATATATATATATATTCAAAGATTTAAACACATTTTCAAGATTTAAAAAAAAAATAGCAAGCTCGCAGCGCGGCACTCTGTGCCGTGCTATGAGCTTGTAGATCTGCTATTTTTGAATGGCCAAAGAAATCTAAAATGACAGAGATATGTTCCCGGATTGAATGGGTTAAATTGGACGGTGGAGAGTGACAAGATAGCCAGGGCAGAGGCTTATTTCCTCTCAACATATCAGTTGATGGGGGGGGGGGCGGGCTACTGTGCAAATAATACAATACACTGTCTTTCATTACATGGCGGTGACTTATTTCAGACAGTGTATGTATTATTTTGGAATAAACTTCATCTCTTTGTGAGTAGTTTACACTCACAGTTTACACTTGGTTAACTAAGGCTGTTATAAGTTGTTATGCATGTTATGATTTTATAATGCATTATGACTAGCACTCACACATTACAAGTTATAATGCTTCATAAACCTTGTTATAAGTTATGCATAATTAAAAACATTTATAACAAGTGTTATAATGCCTTATAAGTGCATTATAATTATAACGCATTACAGACCCGATATTAATATAAAGTCTTACTGTGGTTTCTGTGCATATTTTTTCCGTGTTGCTGCTGTACGTACTGTAACAGTGTTGATTTTGACAGCAAATTTCGATTTAGTTTTAGCCATGATCTTTTGAATGAAATTTAGTTTTAGCCATATTTTAGTCATCTGAAATGTTTTGGTTCTTGTCTAATTTTAGTCGACTAAATATCATAAGATTATAGTCGACTAAATCTACAGTTGATTTAGTCGACTAAAATGTATTTTGGCGGTGCCTTCATGGCGTCGTAATGGCTGATTTTACACTTGGTCAAATTGTCAATATTTAATCTTCGTTTTAGTCATCATAGCTTAGTTTTTATTTCGTTTTTATTTCGTTTTAGTCAGGGAAAAAAGGCAGTTGATGAAATGATTTTTTTGTCATAGTTTTAGTTGACAAAATCAACACGGGTACGCAAGTCCACACCAATGCAACTACTTGCAACCATTATCCCCAATAGCAGTTGCAAGTAGTTGCATTGGTGCGGTCTGGCCTTTTTAGGACGATCATTCTACAAATGATGCCTTCATTCCCAGAACATGTGGGCAGATACTTAAAGACATAACTGAAACAACATTGGGTGTTTATCCTGCCAGCACATTCCACACTGTCCGTGAAATTATTGTAATTGTTTTGGCCCTGTTTTGAACTGCCCTAGAATGATAAGAAAGAGGAGGAGGAGGTGGTTGAATTGAAGGAAAACATAAAACTGAAAAAAGCTTGCAGCTAAATTCTCACACAGTGAACTAAACACTGTGATGTTACTGTATCAGTCACATATTGTATGGCGGCCTGTGTTGTACTAAGTACATATCACCGCCTTCTCATTATGTGTGTTATAAAACATGATGTAACTGTGTGCCATCTCTCAGTTATGCGTCTAACATAGTTTAACAGTAACACTGTGGTGTAATGCATAATAAAATGCATAATGGCCCCACAGCTAGTAAAGGGAAAGCTCATTTCAGCCTCTGTGACATTTGGAACTGTAATTAGACTGGTTTCCCCAGGCAGGGTATTTATTTTATTTTTCTTTCTTTTTTTAGCGGTGCCAACCGCTCTACGTTTGACTCTGTCTGTGTGTCCGTTTGTTTGAGCCTGGGATGAATGAGCACGGGATTTTAAAGAGCTATAACTCCAGTTTGCAGCATGCCACCAAGTCCACATTTGGTATGTGGACTTAGACCACCAATAGGCACGAGCATGAATTGATGAAGTTATCAAAGAGGGGTCCAGGGACCCCCAGCGCCCGTATGAGCACGGGATGAGCACGGGATTTTAAAGAGCTATAACTCCAGTTTGCAGCATGCCACCAAGTCCACATTTGGTATGTGGACTTAGACCACCAATAGGCACGAGCATGAATTGATGAAGTTATCAAAGAGGGGTCCAGGGACCCCCAGCGCCCGTATGAGCACGGGATGAGCACGGGATTTTAAACAGCTATAACTCCAGTTTGCAGCATGCCACCAAGTCCACATTTGGTATGTGGACTTAGACCACCAATAGGGACCAGCATGAATTGCTGAAGCCCCGCCCCCTCTGTCTTCCCATTGGCTGGCCTTCAAACAGCCATAACTCAAGTTCGCAGCATGCTACGGAGTACAAATTTTGTACATGCACTAAAACCAGCAATAGGGACGAACTGTAATTACTTAAGCCCCGCCCCCTCTGTCTGCCCATTGGCTGGGCTTTAAACAGCCATCATTCCAGTTTGCAGCATGCTACCAAGTACAAATTTGGTAAGTGGACTCAGACCACCAATAGGGACGAATTGAAATGAGTTAAGCCCCGCCCCAAAGGCACCGCTTCCTTCACACAGGGTGTGATTTTTTAACACTGCTTGAATATTTTGCCCACTGAGTCAGACACATTCAGAACACATTCACCGGCAGGTATTATTTCATTAATTAATCCGCTGCTGCCAGTGTTTTTTGCCTTATATCGACGATCGTTGGAGAGCCATGGAAGCCACCGGTGGGGGGGCGGAACAAAAACATTTTTACCGCGATTGGCCATTTTGTCGCTATCGCCCTTTGAATAAGGCTTGTTCTCACAAAAAAAAAAAGAGTGATCAGAGATGTTTTTTGGGGATGACGTCACATCCGTCCATTCCTTCTCTCATAGTCGAGGGATCATTCCTAAGTTGTGTTAGAGCGCCCTCTTGTGGAATTTTCAAAAATATTATAATTGAGAATTGACGCAGATCTCCGTCAATGGCGGTCATCGGTTCGATTTGAAATGACGGAGATCTCCGTCTATGGCAGGGAATGTGTTCAGTGTTGAAGACAGTTATGCAGTTAGTATAAATGTGTTTAGGGCTGCTTATCTGCAGCCCTAACTGCTGCAGATAAGCAGGTTTGTTAAGAGTTACAATTATACTGTGTTATTTACACATTCTATTGTAAATGTAAGGATTAATCCTGTCAATCAGTGTGATTGACAGGAGAGATGATCAGAGGAGCAGAGTTTGTACCATTACGGTTCATACATGGACAGAAGTATGGGTAGAGTTTCTCAGTGAAGGTACATCCAGTGAAAGAGTAGAGATTAACTCTGGTCTCCACGTCATAAAAGGAGACCAGACCCTCCTCATAATCCACAAACACTCCCACTTTCTGGACCTTCTCTCTTACAGGGAGGAGGACATCACGGCCAGAACCAACATTAGCCCTGTACTCATTTCCATTCCTCAACCATATAGTCCAGTAACCTTTGTTGGGACTCAGTTTGATTGTTCCCTTCCTGTTGATGGACTCTCTGGCCACTCCTATTGTCCAGTCAGTCTTCCCTCCAACCTGAACCTCATAGTAAAACCTTCCTGCGGAGAAGCTTTGTTTTCCTAAGACACAAACATATTTAGAGAATCTCTCTGAGTTGTCTGGGAGATTCTTCCTTACATTTGCATGACTCACTTGTTTTCCATCCTCAGACAGGATGAGTTCACAGTGTGCTGTATCAGGGTCCAGAGTTACATCCACCTCATATTGCTGGATCCTCCCCATCTCAGCACATCTTTTCTCACACAGCTCTCTCGTCATCTCTTGACTGAGTGTCTTCTCCAGGCGTCTAGAACTTTCCCAAACGGTGACGTCTCAAGTTACGATCCAGGAATGGTCAGTTTTGACTTCCACTCGTTGAATGTAAATCCTGCTTCTCTTTCACTAATATCCACGCACTGTGTGGAATCAGCCTTTAAATCCATCTCCTCTAATCTCGACATCATCAAATATGACGCCATTTTCCCAAAAATGGAGTTCCATGTGACTCCGGACCGGCCTCAACGTACTGTGATTGGACACATCAGGTAACCATGGCAACATGGGGTTGCCATAGCTGAATCGTTAGAGAGCCCGCCTGAGAAGGCAAAGGTCCCAGGTTCGATTCCAAGCCTCAGCAATAATGTGTGAAACCTTTATAGAGTAGTAGAAGTGGCCACGCCCAATCAGCAGCCATGATCATTAGTGAACCAGCGAATCAGTAAATGGTTGAGTGCCATAGCCATGTTCGATGCTGCTTCGATAACCTCTCGTCATCGAAAATAGCCGATCTACAAGCTCACAACACATCACTTCTGCTACGGATTTTGAGCTTGTAAGTCAGAAATGTTCAGCACGCAAGGATTAACCACCACAGAGCTGCCTTCCCCTTGGATCTGGTCCTATTTTAACAGCATTTCTCAGTAACATGGCAATGGATTAACTAAGGACCTGTGTCAGTGTCCTAACAATGGATTAACTAAGAACCTGTGTCAGTGTCCTAACAATGGATTAACTAAGGACCTGTCAGTGTCCTAACAAAACAAGAGGGTCGACTGGAGACGCGGTGACAAATATTTCACTCAAATAACGTTGTAAACAGTGTTGGCCAAGTTACTTTAAAAAAGTAACAATAGTTAAAGTTATAGTTTCTAGTTAGGCTACTGCTCTCAAAAGGTACCTACAGTAGTTGAGTTACTTAAAAATAATAATAATACAATAAAATAAACAGCTAACCTAAAAGTACTCAGTACTTTACAGTCTTCCTAGAAATGTACTCGGGTAAAGGTAAAATATTTGTCTTGGAAACTCGAGTAAAAGTAATACGTATCAAAACTTATACTCAAGTAAAATGCAGATTCTCAGAATATGTACTTAAGTACAGTACTCAAGTACATTTACTCCGTTACTGTCCACCACTGACCATATATGTTTTAAAGCAAACATTTATACTCAAATCTTTGCTTCTGGGGGGTCCCTGGAACGAAACATTTTGAGGGTCCGTGGCCAAATACATATCATTTTGGGGTGGTCCTTGACATGAACACGTTTGAGCACCGCTGATATTATAGCAACATAAAACTCTTCGGATTTAGAAGACTTTGTATAATCTGCCTCAGGTCTTAACCCATTAAGACCGGGAACGCATCTGTGTCCCTTTTAGATTTATTTAGGCTATTCAAAAATAGCAGATCTACAAGCTCGTAGCGCGGCACCGAGTGCCGCGCTACGAGCTTGTAGATCTGCTATTTTTGTAAAATCCTGAAAATTTGTGCAAATCTTTGAATATATATATTTTTTGAAGCGTTAGCCTTTAGAAACCATTTTTTTAATCGGCCTCCCTTAACTCATTCACTAACTAGAACGACTAAAACGACTTTTGTCCCATAAGCCATGCCTGCCTAGAACGACTAAAACATTTTTTTTTTATTTGACCCAAAGACCAAGGAGATATGATTTTTCGAAGATCTAGACTCCCATCCACATCCTTGTTAACTTAAAACTTAAAAAATCTGTATCTCGGCTCCTGAGTACTTTTTTTTTTTCAATGAAAAATCTTGGCAGTGGGCAAACGCGGCCAGAAATAATTCAGGCAGTGAATGAGTTAATGGGTTAATTGGGTTAAGGAGTTCCCATTGCGGCTACACCCATATAAGGAGTGTGTTGTCTAACCTCAAAGTGTAGTCATGGCATCAAAAGCGCAAACGAATCAGTCAGCTCCGTGCATGGAGCTCGGCGGCCCGAACCTCTAGTTATGGCTATAGTCCAGGGGCCAAGCCATATTTTGGTACCACCTAAGGTGACCGTAAAGTTTTTGTATTTTTGTCTTCCTACATGTCTCTAGTTTATATTTTGGTATGATAACCCTTCCAATCTTGTAGCTTAATGGCAGTTATCACTACCTACCGGCTAATGTATCCGGTAGGAGACACAAAGTAGAATCTTTGTGTCTCCTACCGGAAATACACCCGGGCATCAAATTATTGCGACAAAAAACAAAATATATACATGTATTCAAGGCTTCATGGGGTGTGCAATTGATAGAAAATAAATATTTTTTTGGGTGAACTCCTCCTTTACGTTTCCCAGGGGGACTCTCTACCCATTCAGCTATGACCACCCTAGACCGAAGGAGGGTCAACTTTTACAAGCTTATGGAAAGCAGTCTTTTTGCAAACACCAAAAATCTGAGAAGTTATCAATTGCACACGCCATGAAGCCTTGAATACATGTATATATATTTTGTTTTTTTGTCACAATAATTTGATGCCCGGGTGTATTTCCGGTAGGAGACACAAAGATTCTACTTTGTGTCTCCTACCGGATACATTAGCCGGTAGGTAGTGATAACTACCATTAAGCTACAAGATTGGAAGGGTTATCATACCAAAATATAAACTAGAGACATGTAGGAAGACAAAAATACAAAAACTTTACGGTCACCTTAGGTGGTACCAATTTGTGAAAATATCAGTGTTGGCCCCTGGACTACTAGTTGTACATCGTTGCTGTCGGGGGCAGAAATCTCCACATTCTAACTTTTTGTGTTTTTTCGAAAACGATTTTTTTTCGAAAACGCATTTGTGTGACACTACAGCATTGGTTCTCAAAGTGGGGTCCGGGGACCCCCAGGAGTACTTGAGGGGGTTCCAGGGGGTCCCCAGCTTAATGATGGACAGGAACCAAATGGACCCTTATGGGTGTGTAACTCTGAGAGTGTACAAATGGAACCAAATGGACCCTAACGGGTCCATTTGGTTCCATTTGTACACTCTCAGAGTTAAATTAACATTGATTATACAATATGAATTGGGGTCCCAGAGATATAAATGCCATTAAATGGGGGTCCGTAGCCCTAATGCATGTCAAACTGGGGGTCCTTGACATTAAAATTGTTGAGAATCACTGCTAGAGAGCCGTAAAAAACCTTCTCTTATTGGGGTCTCTGGCTTATCTTTTCAAATGGGGGTCCGTGGGGTAATAAGTGTCAATTTGGGGGTCCTTGAGATGAAAAAGTTTGAGAACCACTGCACTACAGTGTCACACAAAAGTAGCAGATCTGCCACTTTTGATGCTTTTGAATTTGAATCCTTGAAAAGTCATGAGGTTTTCCACTCGACAGAGACGAGATATACTGTATATACTTGTATGTATTTCACATGAGACGGCAGTGTAATATGCACCTTGGAACATTTTTTTTCACGTGGAATCTAATTGTGTCGTTCCTTTCTTTGCTTCCTTTCTACCTTCCTCACTTCTCTCTTTGCCGTCCGCTTAAATCTGCCCTCCCCTTCTTTCTCGTACCATTTTCCTCTTCATCTCCCCTCGTCACTATTGCACTCTTTCTTTCTCTCTCTCTCTCTCTCTCTCTCTCTCTATCTCTTTCAATTCATCTCGCCATCCCTGTCACAATTTTCAACCCAACTCTACTCTTGCTCTTCTCCACTCCACTCCTTTCTCCATTTCCTGTGGTCTCTCCATTTCCTCGTGTACTTCAATTTGAGCTAAAACCTAATGTTTCACACTTTGGCTATTCAAAAATAGCAGATATACAAGCTCGTAGCGCGGCACTCGGTGCCGCGCTACGAGCTTGTAGATCTGCTATTTTTTGAAAAATCGAGAAAATGTTTGCAAATCTTTGAATATGTCTATTTTTAACTCATTGAGTGCCATAACTTTTTTATTTCTTTTAACGTTTTGTTTATTTGTTTTTGTTCTTTTACATACTCCTAGGTAGTACAATTGAGTGCCATAATTGCCAGATTTTTAAAAATATAGTTTTGTCCCCGTGCCAGAGTTTTTTTCACAGAAAACAAAAAGTGCTTAGGAAGCGAGATACAGCCTTTTTCAGTTCTAAGTTAAACAAGGAGTGGATGGAGCTGCACATCTTCAGATAATGATATCTTGGGTTCTGAACATGTTTTTCAAAAATAAATAAAAATGTTTTGTTTATTTATGCTTTTTCAAAAACACGTGAAACACGTTAATGGCACCCAGCGCCATAGTGGTAAAAACACCTGAAACACGTTAATGGCACTCAGTGAGTTAATATCCCATCCCCTTCTTTCCTCTCAACAGGTGAATAAGCAGCAGCTGCAGGCGGTGAAGGAACGCTTCCAGGCCTTCCTGAACGGGGAGACTCAGATTGTGGCCGACGAAGCTTTCTGCAACGCCGTGCGGAGCTACCACGAGGCAAGTCCAAGTCTCTATACTAATATCTACACACAACCAGACCCTCTTCCTTCCTCTTTCCTCCACACAATAATGACTCACAAGGACCGTGTAGAGCAGTGGTTTTCAACCTTTTTTGCGTCAAGGACCCCCAAATTGACACACATTACCCCAGGGACCCCCATTTGAAAAGTTATGCCAGGGACCCCCAATAAGAGACGATTTTTACGGCTCTAGCAGTGATTCTCAACCATTTCAATTTCAAGGACCCCCAGTTTAACATGCATTAGGCTACAGACTAGGGATGTCCGATTTTATCGGCCTCCCGATATTATCGGCCGATATTAGCATAAAAATTGATATCGGGAAAATATCGGTATCGGTTTTTGAAATTTTTTTTTTTTTTTTTTTTTTTTTTTTTTGCTTTATAAATAAGTTACAGCAGTTCTTACTGTATATGGTGTGTGTGATATGAAATTTGAGCTTACCCTAATCACAATAATCCCCGCATATATCGGTATCGGTTGATATCGGTATCGGTAATTAAGAGTTGGACAATATCGGTATATCGGTTATCGGTAAAAAAGCCAATATCGGACAACCCTACTACAGACCCCCATTTAATGGCATTCCTATCTCTGGGACCCCAATTTTTATTATGAAATCAATGTTAATTTAACTCTGAGAGTGTACAAATGGAACCAAATGGACCCGTTAGGGTCCATTTGGTTCCATTTGTACACTCTCAGAGTTACACACCCAAAAGGGTCCATTTGGTTCCTATCTATCATTTAGATGGGGACCCCCTGGAACTCCCTCAAGGACCACTGGTGGTCCCCGGACCACTGGTTGAAAACCACTGGTGTAGAGATTTGTGTGCGGCAGGCAGCGCGGTCCCACACTTGATCACAACCTCATCCAGACTCCCTCACCTGGGTCTTTCTTATCTGTACCTTCTAGGGGTGTGCCGATACACTAATTTCACGAAACGATACGATACGATATTTGGCTCACAACTTCGATACGATTTCGATACGATAAGATACGCACTTTTTTTATTATGAAAATATATGGAGGAGAAAAAAAGAAAATGCAAACAAATAATTCTGTTTTTGCATTATTCAGACATGCAAACTTGTAGCTTTTCAGCTACAATAGCCGTTTTGAATCCAAATAGTATGACACCTGACCCGAAAAAAAAACATGTTGTCACTCTTTTCACTTCGGGGCCGTTTGCATGCCCGATTATTATGATTATAAAAAAAAAAAAAAAAAAAAAAAAAAAAACGATATTTTTTTTCCCCAAAACGATACATATCGTCGCGAAAACGTATCGCGATATATCGCGGGACGATATATCGGCACACCCCTAGTACCTTCCCCCAATAATACACAGGTGTTGATCTTCTATGTTTTTTGGCTGGAACGCAACAGCCGTATGAACGCGATTGTCACTGACTGACTGACTGACTGGCTGAGGTTGTGAGATAGTGAGTCACTCACAGAATAATCTACTGTGTTCCCGTTTCTCTAGGTTTTTTTTCTATCAATCCGGGAACGCACCTGTGTCATTTTTAGATTACTTTGGCTGTTCAAAAATAGCAGATATACAAGCTCATAGCATGCCGCGGGCAAATACATTTTGGGCCGTCCTTGAATTGCACAGAGTTTGAGAACCACTGATATTATAGCAACATAAGTATTACAAAAAATAAAAATGGTCATGCTTTTAGAAGACATTTGTAAGAATCCCCAGAAGAAATGATTTTGAGTTTAAAATGTCCGCTTTAAAAATATACAAAGATTTGCACACATTTTCACGATTTAAAGAAAAAATAGCAGACGCCGCGCTACGAACTTGTATATTTGCTATTTTTGAATAGCCCAAAGTTTAAAATAATGTTTATAGCAAAAAAATCTAAAATGACATTCCTGGATTGAAGGGGTACGATTATTTTTTGTATCTGCTCTCCCTCTATCTGTCCCTCTTTTTTCCCCCGTCTTTCATTTGGTCTTTCCTCCTCTGCTGAAGCCCATCTTGTCATGTTCTGAGATGGAGATCTTATCGCTGCTGAGCGCAGCTTCATTCCTCAGTTGCCAGCGAGTGTGATAGGAGAGAAGAGCGTCCCATTGAAGTATGTGTGCCTCAAAGTAAAGGGTGCACACTGTACCCTTCATGTTCCTCCGCCTAAGTGCTGGCATTTTAAACCACTGAGCCCGATAGAGCACGCCTGCTTTTCTCAAGGGAAATGTTGAACGTTGAACCTTTCGGCAAACTCTACCGTACGCGTAGTTTGCTACTATTTTTGAAAATGTTTGAAAAATATAGAACTTTTTTTTTTCTTCCCACACATCTTCTCTTCTGGTTAGGGGGAGGGGGGTGGCTTGGCACAAAATCTTTTCCGATGTCGGGGGTCTGCGGCCAAAATATACATATCAATTTAGGAGTCCCTGACATGAGAAAAATTTGAGAAGCACCGCGATACAATATTCACATCATGAGGCACTCCATGACAGGCATCATCAGGGACTCGACAGTGTTCAAAGACCAGCAGTTATTACTATTCAGCCGGCATCACAACCATAAGAGAGAATGACTCGTGAGGAGTTTGTCAAATGTTCACATTATGAAACCCTAAAACACCAAGCATCGGTACGGACCTGTTGTCTCGCTGGAGGACGTCTACCCCATCAATGTCATTTAAACTTTTAACATTTTAACATTAAGACCTGAGGCCGATTCTACAAATATATATATACTAGAGCATTGGTTCTCAAAGTGGGGTCCGGGGACCCCCAGGGGTACTTGAGGGGGTTCCAGGGGGTCCCCAGCTAAATGATGGACAGGGACCAAATGGACCCTTATGGGTCTCTAACTCTGAGAGTGTACAAATGGAACCAAATGGACCCTAACGGGTCCATTTGGTTCCATTTGTACACTCTCAGAGTTAAATTAACATAGATTTTACAATATAAATTGGGGTCCCAGCGGTATAAATGCCATTAAATGGGGGTCTGTAGCCTCTAATGCATGTTAAACTGGGGGTCCTTGAAATTAAAATGGCTGAGAATCACTGCCAAAGAGCCTTAAAAACCTTCTCTTATTGGGGTCCCTGGTTTATCTTTTCAAATGGGGGTCCGCGGGCTAATAAGTGTCAATTTGGGGGTCCCTGACATGAAAAAGTTTGAGAACCACTGTACTAGAGTGACTAGACCATACTCGTCTGTGGATATGAGCACCCACAGTAAGTGCAGTTTGGGTTACGTGCTGTGCACAGGCAGTATATCAGGGACGGAAAGTGACTTTGTACTTGGTACTTGTAACACCTCCAACACACACGCACGCGTGAGCGTCCCGTCGCCCGCGGCACTGAGCCACAGAGAACACACACAAACACCCGCTCATAAACAGTTCCAACACACTCTCAGATCAACAGACAAACACGGGACAGAATACTACAGGTATGCCATTAACCCATTGAGACCTGAAGCCGATTCTACATGTCTCCCAACAGTTTTCTGAAAAACGTGTGTTTCTATATCAGTGGTGCTCAATCTTTTTCATGTAAAGGACCCCCAGAATGATATGTATTTGGCCGCGGACCCCCATCAAAATATGTTGTTCCAGGGACCCCCAGAAGCAACGATTTGAGTTAAAAATGTTCGCTTTAAAAATATATATTTTCAAAGATTTGGACACATTTTCACGAATTTTCAAAAATAGCAGATCTACAAGCTCGTAGCGCGGCACTCGGTGCCGCGCTACGAGCTTGTATATCTGCTATTTTTGAATAGCCCAAAGTGTAAAATAATGCTATTTAGCTCAAATCTAAAAATGAGACAGTTCCAGGTCTTAATGGGTTAAGCACACCTAGATCAATCGACACCAGTACAGATTATCACTGGCCACTCGTAGCCAAAGTATATCGTCAATCATCATGGGGCTGAAAATGAATAGATCGATTAGATCCCGTATAGAGCTGACACTGTCTGCTGTGAAGGACGATATGAGATACAGTATAGAGCTGACACTGTCTGCTATAAAGGACAATATGAGATACAGTATAGAGCTGACACTGTCTGCTGTGAAGGACAATATGAGATACAGTATAGAGCTGACACTGTCTGCTGTGAAGGAAAACATGAGATACAGTATAGAGCTGACACTGTCTGCTGTAAAGGAAAACATGAGATACAGTATAGAGCTGACACTGTCTGCTGTAAAGGAAAACATGAGATACAGTATAGAGCTGACACTGTCTGCTGTAAAGGAAAACATGAGATGCATTATAGAGCTGACACTGTCTGCTGTAAAGGACAACATGAGATACAGTATAGAGCTGACACTGTCTGCTGTAAAGGAAAACATGAGATGCATTATAGAGCTGACACTGTCTGCTGTAAAGGACAACATGAGATACAGTATAGAGCTGACACTGTCTGCTGTAAAGGAACATGAGATACAGTATAGAGCTGACACTGTCTGCTGTAAAGGAACATGAGATACAGTATAGAGCTGACACTGTCTGCTGTAAAGGAAAACATGAGATACAGTATAGAGCTGACACTGTCTGCTGTAAAGGAAAACATGAGATACAGTATAGAGCTGACACTGTCTGCTGTAAAGGAAAACATGAGATGCATTATAGAGCTGACACTGTCTGCTGTAAAGGACAACATGAGATACAGTATAGAGCTGACACTGTCTGCTGTAAAGGAAAACATGAGATGCATTATAGAGCTGACACTGTCTGCTGTAAAGGACAACATGAGATACAGTATAGAGCTGACACTGTCTGCTGTAAAGGAACATATGAGATACAGTATAGAGCTGACACTGTCTGCTGTAAAGGAACATATGAGATACATTATAGAGCTGACACTGTCTGCTGTAAAGGAACATATGAGATACAGTATAGAGCTGACACTGTCTGCTGTAAAGGAAAACATGAGATACAGTATAGAGCTGACACTGTCTGCTGTAAAGGAACACATGAGATACAGTATAGAGCTGACACTGTCTGCTGTAAAGGAACACATGAGATACAGTATAGAGCTGACACTGTCTGCTGTAAAGGAAAACATGAGATACAGTACAGAGCTGACACTGTCTGCTGTAAAGGAACATATGAGACTGTCACAAGCACAGTGATGTTGCTAGGTTTTCAATGTAATGGGTCCTGGGATGCAAGGGTGGTCTTTTAGATGGGTCCCAGGGACATTTTATGGGTCCCCAATTACACGTCCCCCCCCCTATCGTTTTCTTTGATCTCCAATCTCCATATCTTCTATGCGTGTGTGACTGTGTACATTATATCCTGATGCAGTGGATCTCAACCTTTTCAGGCAGCGACCCCCCAAAATAATCATATTTTAACTGGGGACCCCCCACCCTGAGGAATTAGGAGTTGAGGCACTTAATTTAGTTTGATTCAGTTCCACAGATACATATTGTGAAAATAGCAGATCTAGATCAGTGCGACCCGTTCCTGCTTTTCAAGACCGATACCGATATATATACATATATTAAAAAATCATAAATATATTTTTTCAAATGTATATGATTCTGTAGTATTAGCACACCTTATGGTAAGAAATACTAGTAGTGGGCAACAGGTGGATTTAACATACCTTTGACCAATAGAATACATTTAATCATAGAACCTTTTAATCATTATTATTATTTTATTTTGTATTATTTATGAATGTAGAATTTATTTTTACTATTTATTGTGTAGACTGAAAACACTGGCTTACAGTGGAAGTATTGGCAAATAAAGAAATAGGAATTCAAGAAATAATGAAGACAAATACTGACAATGCCTATGAACATTGGCTTGCAGTTATTGCACATAGTCAACATGCAATAATACTATTAGGCTTGTCATTGAGAAAGGAAAATAAAGTTGTCTTTTTGAGGAGAAGTGGAACCTTATAAGTCACTTTAAGTTTAGCATGAGGGAGAGGGTCTACCCTCTTCAGGGAATTAATTGTTATGATATCTCTAAGCTACATAAAACATCCAGTTGCCTATTAAACATACACAAGACACAGACGATAGACAACCGGTTACTTACAGCTGCCATTAATTAGTGCTTTTGTTTGCCTTTGTGGTCAAATCAGGGTCAAATGCATAGGATCAACGAGCCATCGTTAACCTGCTAATGTTACACAGCTGATTGGCAACATGCGTTAATCCACCACTCACTCTGATCTCCAAGCAAGTGGGAGAACACTCTAAAATCGGGGATTTTACTTTGGCTGGTCAATTTAAGATGACAACAGCAACAAAGATTAGTAGTAGACCTGTATGTATGATGATCAGTTATTATTCCAGACAGTGGTCTATCCAAGACGTTTTAACACGTTTAAGAGCAGGTCCTCATGCCGTCTCTCTCTCTCTCTCTCTCTCTCTCTGTGTGTGTAGCGTAGACTAACAGCGAGGGGCTGTGCTGATGCTGCTGCCACACAACGCCGTTTAACCGAGTTATACTTCTCCAGTACAACGGTGTCTAACCGGAGAGTTATACTTCTCCACCAACGGTGCCTAACCGAGAGAGTCCATGTAGATCACAGCTGACAAATATTATATATTATCGGAGCTAATCGGAGCTGCGTCCCATGGACGCACTAGAGTTGTCATGAATGCGTCCTTTCGCAATATGGTGCGTCAGCGACGCAGGACGCAGGCCTACGAGCATCTCTGCAAGCAGGACAAAATAATAAGTCTTATTGTAAATGGAGTGGTGTGTTTCTGTGTGGGAAGCACAGTCCACAGAAACACAGAGTGTAAGATAGTGTTGATTTTGACTGCACATTTTGATTCAGTTTTAGTCATAGTCTTTTGAATCAAATTCCATTTAGTTTTAGTCATATTTTAGTCATCTGAAATGTCTTACTGTTAGTCTAGTTTTAATTGACTAAATATCATAAGATTATAGTCGACTAAATCTACAGTTGATTTAGTCGACTAAAATGTATTTTGGCGGTGCCTTGATAGCGTCGTAATGGCTGACTTCACACTTGGTTGCGTGCTGAAAATAGCAGATCTACAAGCTCACAACGCGTCGCGCTGCGACGCGTTGTGAGCTTGTAGATTTGCTATTTTCAGAGCGCAACACCCGAGCACTGACGAAATTGTCAATATATTTAGTCATCATAGCTTAGTTTTTATTTCGTTTTGGTCATTGAAAAAAGGTGGTCATCATAGTGTCAGTTGACAAAATCAACATTGGTGTCGGAGGAACACGCACAGATGGGCGGATTACAAATGCTGATCCATAGGTCTATATTTGGCTAAAATGCCTGAATTAACAATGATGAAGTGAATAAAACAATACCCTGATGAAGGTCGGAGCGTGCAGCTGTGTCCTTTGTTAGGGAAATATCAGCTGCCTCAGGGTGACATCCATTATCACTGATAATATTACCACCCCCAGGTTAGACTCCCAACTGCTTCTTGTTAGCGTGGCTTCAACAAATCCATTCAGAACGGGCTGTTGATGACGGCACGAATACATTATGAGCCGTTCTAAAATGAACATTTCTGAGGTGCCAATATTCCATGAAGTATTTTTCTTAATTGCTTTTGAAAAAAACGAATTGCCTGGCCATCATTTAAATAATCAAGCTTGGCAAATATCACCACGGATTATAAATGACGTCTCAGCGTAGACATCACGTTCCTCATATTATTGGTTGACTTCTTTTTGAGCTGATCTTTTATGTGCCAGAGTATTGTTGTCGAGAAGAAGCATTGATTGGCTGTCTCTTGGATAGCTGTGTACTGGATGTGTGTACGCAACTTTAATACTTGTGATCACTACTTGCGATGTCTTTAGGTATTCTTAACCCATTAAGACCTGAAACGCATCTGTGTCACTTTTAAATTTCTTTGGCTATTCAAAAATAGCAGATATACAAGCTCATGAGCTTGTAGATCTGCTATTTTTTTGATTTTTTTTTCAAAAAACTGTCAGGTTTTAGAAAACATTTTTAAGAATCGCTCAGGTCTTAACCCATTAAGACCTGGAACTGTGTCATTTTTAGATTTTAGCTAAAAAGCATTATTTTACACTTTGGGATATTCAAAAATAGCAGATATACAAGCTCATAGCGCGGCACCGAGTGCCGCGCTACGAGCTTGTAGATCTGCTATTTTTTTTAAATCGTGAAAATGTGTGCAAATCTTCTGAATATATATATTTTTAAAGCGAACATATTTAACTCAAATCTTTGCTTCTGGGGGATCCCTGGAACAAAAAAAATTGATGGGGGTCTGTGGCCAAAAACATATCATTTTGGGGGTCCTTGACATGAAAAAGATTGAGCATCACTGATATAGAAACACACGTTTTTCAGAAAACTGTTGAGATTTAGGAGACATGTAGAATCGGCTTCAGGTCTCAATGGGTTAAAGGGTTAACACACATTGACTGCCAGAATTAAAACGTTTTACATCCCCATGCCAGTGTTTTTGACCTTTATATTGACGATCCACGGAGAGCCACGGGAGCCGCGATGTGTACACGGATGTAAACACAGGGTGTCCGGGGGGGGTGGAGTAGGGTCTCCTCTATCCACCCGAACAAAAATGTTTTAAAAAACGTCCTTGGCAGGCAATGTGTTAGAGAGAGAGAGAGAGGGGGTGGGGAGAAAGAAAGAGACAGGGGAGAGAGAGAGCGCAGGTGTGTTTGGACGAATGGCTCTCTGTGCATAATGGATTTATCTTTGCATGAATTTGTATTTTGATTGCACTTTTTGCACAAGTTGGTCGGAAGTTGTTTGTATCTACACGGATCGGGGACGTTGTCTTACCTACGGACACTATAAACGGGACACTTCCGTCGTTGCCTGCGGCATACAGCGCCGATGAAGGCGTGATGCCGTAACGCGTATGCTGTTCTTTCTGCTCTGCAGTATACTGTACCATTCCAACCATTATAAATACAAGTGCCCTCAAGGACAGTTCCATGAATGCTGGTATTCTCTTATATAGAATTATTCTTGTAAAGTAACTCTTCTAGACCTCGCACCCGGTAAGAAAGCTCAGTAGCCTATTATCGAAACGAGTTGGAGTCGCACTCGCACCCTTTGTGTAAAATGTGTGCACAGGCACACCTGAGTGTAGAGAGGGAGAGAGAGATGCTTCACATACAAAAAAAGAGAGATGCTTCACATACAAAAAAGACATCACACATATCCGAGCAAAATCCTGTGCAAATAGCTGATCAACAGGTGTTCTGTGAGCTGGTAAATCTGGCTATTTTCATTGTAAATAAATAATGAGGAATGTCATCACTCGTCCTTTTTTTTGGTGACATTTAGAATGACATGGTTGGTGTCGCACCATGTGATGACGGTGTCACTGTAAGACGTTTCTCTTTGTTGAGAAGGATCAAAATCGCCTTGTACCTCCAAGAAACATTCCTTTTGATTCATATTATACAAAAAAAAGTAAAGTAGTGAAAATAGCAGACACGTTGTGAGCTTGTAGATCTGCTATTTTCACTACTTTTCTGCTACACTCTAGTATGATGAAGTAGGGCCATATAAAGAGTACATACCACACTCTGCCCATTTCCCCTTTTTCATTTTTTACCTGTACTAATTGGCAACATTATTGTTTCTTTATTCTTCTCTTTTCCCTCTCATTTTCATGACATCCGGTGTTATTATATTGTTGTTGTACGGTGTTGTCATCACAGTCAACGTCTCCACTGCTTGTACCTGTAACCTGAGTGAGCGACACACAAAACGCTCTCTTCACTCGCTGTCCAAATATTGTAGTTACAATAAAAGCATCTAATCAGGATAGTGTCGTGACTCATGTCCTTCTGCTTCTCTAGATACGCAGGTAAGCTGTTGTATTTGCATAATATTAAACCCTGAGTTAAAAACAAATACAATTCAAGCGGAGGCTTGTGTGTTCTCTAGGTGCTTACAGATCAAGCGCAAAATGCTTGATATTGATTTAACCCATTGAGACCTGAAGCCGATTCTACATGTCTCCTAAATCTCAACAGTTTTCTGAAAAACGTATGTTTCTATATCAGTGGTGCTCAATCTTTTTCATGTCAAGGACCCCCAGAATTATATGTATTTGGCCGCGGACCCCCATCAAAATATCTTGTTCCAGGGACCCCCCAGAAGCAAAGATTTGAGTTAAAAATGTTCGCTTTAAAAATATATATATTTCAAAGATTTGCACACATTTTCACGATTTTTCAAAAATAGCAGATCTACAAGCTCGTAGCGCGGCACTCGGTGCCGCGCTATGAGCTTGTATATCTGCTATTTTTGAATAGCCCAAAGTGTAAAATAATGCTTTTTAGCTCAAATCTAAAAATGACACAGTTCCAGGTCTTAATGGGTTAAAGTCATATTGCCCTGCCCTACTACTACACGCACGCACGCACGCACGCACGCACGCACGCACGCACGCGCACACGCACGCACGCGCACACACACAGCGGCATTATATGTGAAGAGGCCGTCTGGTAAACGGAACATCACCGGTTCTCCCAGCCCCCCGGTTTAAGTGTCGCTGAGCAAGACTCTTAACTCCTAACTAACTGCTCCCTCTTGAGGCGTCAACCCATTAACTAATTCACTACCAAGGACGTAATTGATGTGTTTTTTTTCCAAACGCCCAGGCAAAAGATCGCCTCCTTTGAAAAAGGGACATTAAAAAAAAACATGCCACATTCAAACAGCCATACAGTAGCTCCGGAATGGAGGATTGCGGTGGGCCAATTTTCTCGATTCGATCTACTGGACCCCCTGTGCGTGTAATGAGCCGATATCCGTGAGGAAGGAGGTCACAGAGAATATTCCATGATTTTTTCAAAGGTACAGTAAAATCGCCATTGTCGCTGGCAAGGGGACAGTAGATGGATGAAATAATGAATTCATTATTGGCAGTCAATGAGCTAAGACCGGGAACACATCTGTGTCATTTTTAGATTTGATGATCTACAAGCTCACAGCAACAGTTGTGAGCTTTTAGATCGTATATTTTTGGCTAACGTTCCCCTCAGAATGGAGGCTATAGGGTTGATAAGTTGTTAATGTGAAAAGGAAAAAAGTTCCAATCACACAACGATTTCGCTCCCCCCCCCCCTGTAGTAACTCTGAGGAACCCTTAGGGGTCCCCGGACGCCCTGTTGATCAATTCAGTCCTCTGTTCCCACCTGAACTAGGTTTTGAACCACAGGTTTTGAATCAGCCTGATGGCGGAGGGACTCTCTGAGCAATTAAACTGTTCTTTCAATCAAATCAAATGCCCAACTGACGCACACAGGACTCCATGGTGATTTCTGTCTTTCACCTAGAGCTGCAGCTTGCAGAACGCAGATGGGGAATTCGTGTGCGTTAAGACAAATTAATCAGTGAGCACTGTTGCTCACACTAAAATAACTCGTTCCAATACACTACACTATTTCCAGAGTAGCATCGCTTAAAGACGGGGTGCTGTGATTTTCAGTGATTTTTTTCCCCCCCTAAAACATAATCATCAGGTATTATGGGTATACTAGGAGGAAGATGTTTTTCAAAAATGTGTACAGAAAGTGTTAACATTATGTTTTTATGTGGACACGCCTCCAGTTCATTAAGTATACCTGGTTCACACCTTAGCACCACCCACCTGTCCTAGTCCCTCCTCCTCCTCATGCCCACACCTGTTGTGTTATGATAATGAGGGGGAGGGTATCTTTTTACTGTGTCATTAAAGGGCTGTTTTTCTATTGGCATGTTTGACCCTCAAGGTTTCAGCCTCCAGGTAGAAGCTCAAAATAGTCAAAGAAGACATAAAACACCATAAAAACACCACCAGAGGGCTTAATGAAGTTCTATCAACCTCATAGACACAAGAAAAACAGAAAAAGTGCAAAAGCATGGCACCACCTCTTTAAATTGGTTGAGCAACACAAGTTCCCCACAACTGAGCAAATTCCTTTTGTTTCGGTTGCATGACATAATGTGCGATTTAGAATTGGGGGGGGGGGGGTGTAGATCGGTAGCCCGGGATCCAGCCTGCTTGCCTTTTTTCTCACTTTGCTTCACAGTCTGGAAAGCCTTCTCCAAACCTTCTCCGTGCCCAAACAAGTGAAAACAAATTGTGGCTTCTGATTGGTCTTGTAGGGGGGCGAGGCGGGACCAGTGTTGTCCAATGTAAAACTCGAGTCACTTCCTGACTTGCCTACGTAATGGCAATACGAGTCAAATAAGACCCTGGTGGCCAGACAGAGTAGCAAAGTGAGAAAAAGATGAACGTAGTGAATCAGGCTGGATCGGAGTCTTTGAATAAAACACAAAATGGAGGAAAATCGAGTCAGGTGGAAATGGGCGTGGCCTATATGGAGAGTTGTGTCATGTGTCGTCATGAGTCTTATAGGCCAAAACGTGAAGTGGCCTGTAATGGTGTACCACCATGAGGGACATTTGCCACATTTGGGTGGAGGTTTCCCTTGGCCTCCTGGGAGTGTGCATGCAAAGTTTGATGCCGATCGGTCCAGCGGTATCCGATGTTACCTATACACAGATGGACAGAAGGACAGACGGGGGCAACAAAAGACGTTTCGGCCCGTCAGAGATAATGAAATCAATTATAAATGCGTTTTATAAATGGTTTGTAATGTAAATGGAGCCTGCTTTCAACCCACAGTATAAAAACAGCTTTTGAAACTGCAAGGTACAATCAGCACAAGGTAAGCTACGGTAATCCAATCCAATATAAAACGGAGAAAACAACAACAGAACATTGCCAGAGGACTTAGCCAGAGAATAATCAGACGGCCTTTATTGGCCTAAACATGAACAGGTTTTATGTTGGGTTACTGAATAATTGGTTATATTATTTGGTATACGGCTGAACTTTAATTCTAAGTGCAGCGGTAAAGGTGTCTCATGCACTGCCGACAGTGCCCAGTGGATCTAAAAAAAACAATAGAATCAAAAACATAAAAGTATTGACAAGAAATGTTGTGTTCAAACGTAATTCGGGACAGATACTTTGCTTGTCTCCTTCGTTGTATTCCCTCCTTCCCCACATTTCCTGAAGTTCATGTATGCGTGGTTGGATGTCTTGCTCTCATCTCTGTGACAAACGGTTGAGCGTCTCTGCCCCGAGGCTCCTCTCCTCTCCTCTGCAGAAGACTGCTCTGAATGCCCTAAAGCAGTGGTTTTCAACCTTTTTCATGCCAGGGACCCCTACATTTATATACATTTGGCCGCGGACCACCATCTGAAAATGTTTTGTGCCAGGGACCCCCCCAGAAGCAAAGATTTGAGTTAATGTTCTCTTTGAAAACAATTTATATTCAAAGATTTGCACACATTTTCAAGATTTTTCAAAAATAGCAGATCTACAAGCTCATAGCGCGGCACTCGGTGCCGCGCTATGAGCTTGTATATCTACTATTTTTGAATAGCCAGAGCTAAGTGGTTAAAATGATTCTGAGGCTAGGTTAACTCATTTAGCTGGGAACCCCCTGGTAGCCCCCCAAGGACCACTGGTGGTCCCCGGACCACTGGTTGAAAACCACTGCCCTACAGGAGTCCTGCTCCCTAGAGGATGCACCAGAGGCACTCCTGTTCAGCACAGCCACAGACAAAATGACGGATGACATCTCTCCCTCCTCCCTATCTATATTTCTCTCTCTCACACACACACACACACGCACACACACACACACACACACACACACACACACACACACACACACACACACACACACACACACACACACACACTCACACACGCACACGCACACACACACACACACACACACACACACACACACACACACACACACACACACACACACACACACACACACACACACACTGCAGCCAGCCAGCAAGTATCAGAAGGATTGGCTAACAGCCACCATTTTTGTTTCTTTTGTTAACTTTTGTTTGCTTTGAACATTTGTTTTCGTGCCGCGGACCCCCAAATGAACGTTTTTGTTCGCGGACCCCCATCTGAAAAAGCTTTGTGCCAGGGACCCCCAGAAGAAAAATATAAATTATTAAACATTTTCCAAATATTTGTAAAAAAAAAATAGCGGATGTACAAGCTCCGCTGTGAGCTTTTAGATCTGCTATTTAATAGTCAACATATAAATGGATAAAGTGGTTAAAATGATTGTGGTGCTACAGTATGTTAAAGGTTTCATGACGTTCAGTTTTACCACACATTAAAAGTCTTTGTCATGGTCCTTCAAACGTGTATAGAAATTTTTAACAAAAAATTCCACTCCATTGATCCATGGCAGGTGTTTTTCTCTCACATTTCTAAAGCCTTTTCAACCGCAATGAAAAAAAACATCTTTGCCTGCGGGTGTCGCTGGTGAGGGATTTTGCCTGTCAATCATCGCCTCTGCTCCGCCCCCCCAAAGGAAAGGATAGGGGAGGGGAGGGGCGAGGAGGAGAGTGGGCGGGATTAATCGACAGTGACCTCACTGTCGAAGGGCCAAGCTCAGATTACTTTTCAGCCTAATTATTGAGAAAACCCCAGACCACAGAAAATCCACTGAATGTTCAAAGTTCAGATTTTTTTGGGTGTAATTGAGGTCATAAAACCCCCAAAAAAACATTTTAAAAAAAAAAGTGAAAATGAATGTCATAGAACCTTTAACTACTTTTACTGACCCCACTTTGAGAACCAATGCTCCTGTGCTGCTTCCCTTGGACCAGGGTTGTAAACATAATTTAGCATATAATATAACTAACATTGTACCAATAACCTTCTTGAGCATTGGACACTGCACATATCTGAAAACATTTCAGGACAATCTAGGTCAAAGCTACAGGACAAAAAAAAAATCTATATTCACCCTGTCGCACCAGGGCTTTATAGGCACACTGGTGCTGTGATTTCCACAAATCTGGGAGCGTGTGAGTGTGTCTGAGGACCTGTTGGAATAGAGGACCCCATGCTGATGTCAATATCTCTGCACAGTTTTTGAGCCAAAAAAAAGAAGCTGCCAGTCCGTCCGTCTGGGCCGGTGGACTTATTAATCCGTTTAGACCGGGAACGCATCTGTGTCATTTTGAGATTTATTTGGCTATCCAAAAATCACACCCTGTGTGAAGGAAGCGGTGCCTTTGGGTCCACTTACCAAATTTGTACTTGGTAGCATGCTGCAAACTGGAATAATGGCTGTTTAAAGGCCAGCCAATGGGCAGACAGAGGGGGCGGGGCTTAAGTAATTACAGTTTGTCCCTATTGGTGGTTTTAGTCCATGTACAAAATTTGTACTCCGTACCATGCTGCGAACTTGAGTTATGGCTGTTTAAAGGCCAGCCAATGGGAAGACAGAAGGGGCGGGGCTTGAGCAATGCATGCTGGTCCCGTATTGGTGGTCTAAGTCCACATACCAAATTTGGACTTGGTGGCATGCTGCAAACTGGAGTTATAGCTGTTTCAAATCCCGTGCTCATCCCGTGCTCATACGGGCGGACGTCCCTGGGGGTCCCTGGACCCCTCTTTGATAACCGGTGGCACGTGTGGCCAATGAGAGGAGAGATGGCATAGGCAATCTCCAAGTCTGTGTGTGTGTGTGTGTGTGTGTGTGTGTGTGTGTTTGTATGTGTTGCTTCTTTGCCGTGCTCATCCCAGGCTCATACGGACGGACGGACACACAGACGGACGGACGGACACACAGACACACAGACACCGAGTCAAAGCCACGTATAGAGCGGTTGGCACCGCTAAAAATAGCGCTGCACCGAGTGTCGTGCTGTGATCTTGCAATTTTTTTGGAACATTGTGGAAAATATGTGCAATTTTTTTTCCGATCTGTGCTACATATTTTGAGATGGGGGGTCCTTGGCCAAACACGGTACATATAATTTTGGGTGGTCCTTGACATGGAAAAGTTGGAGAACCACTGATATACAGTAGCAACATGTTAGGATTTAGAAAACATTTTTAGATATGTATTTGGCCACGGACCCCCATCTCAAAATGTGTTGTTCCAGGGACCCCCAGAAGCAAAGATTTTAGTTTCAAATGTTCGATTTAAAAATAATATATATATTCAAAGATTTGCACACATTTTTACGATTTAAAAATAAATAGCAGATCTACAAGCTCATAGCGCGGCACTCGGTGCCGCGCTATGGGCTTGTAGATCTGCTATTTTTGAATAGCCAAAGAAATCTTAATATTACACTGTCTTCCCGGTCTTAATGGATTAATCACGGTACGCTCTACTGAAAAGACCCTGAACTCTAAGGTGGGTCCACTTCCAGTCAGCGGGTGGCATTCATGTCTGGCAGGGATTGCGCCATAATTGTCCTATTCATGAGAGACGTCACACAGTGAATTAGGACTGCAATGGTTAATCAAAAATAATTAATACTAAATAATATTGATATAGACAGTATGATCGATCCCCCGGTGGTTGTTAGTCACTGAGGGTTTCACTGTGCTTCCATGAAAAAAAAATCGCTTGTTATACCCAGTTGAAAATAGCATTTTTCGCTCAAATATACATAGTAAAACACAGGAGCAGAGATGAGGAATATTTCCCTAATATTTTAACCAGGAAGTGAATGGAGCAGTACATCTTTGGATCGCGTTATCTTCTGGTTCTGTGTGAAATTTCGGGGGGAAAAAAAAATAAACATTTTTTTTAGATGTCAAAAGACGTCATTGGCAGGGAATTAGTTACGTGGTTAGTCAGACTAATCAATTTAGTTGATTATAAAAAAATATTTTAGAATTTATTTTCTCGTCGATTCATTGATATCTTAAAAAAAGTGCTTCTAACCTAGATCATTTGATTAATTGAAAGGGTAATTAATAGAATACTCGCTAAGATCATAGTCAATAGTTGGAGCCCTATAACCTTGACAAGGAACAGTGCCATTTTCCCACTGGTCCATTTAGTGCGGTAGTTCTCAACATTTTTCTTGCATTCGTCTGCGGACCTCCTCCTGAAAATGAAAGTATTTTTCAAAAATAGCAGCTGTAGGCTATAAGCTCGCAGTGTGAGCTTGTACATCTGCTGTTTTTCAATAGCCAACTTAAGGCTGGGATGGTATGGAATTTTGTGTTATCGCGGTAATGAATCACTGTTTACGGTATAGCGGTATCTCGGTATCTCCCAAAAAAAGTTGTTTTGAATAAAATGTAAAAAATAATAATAATAGTAATCGCGGTTATTAACTCGACACCGCAGTATGGCGGTATTGCGGTTATTGCACCCAGCCCTAAGCCAACGTATAAAATATGGATAAAGTGGTTAAAATTGTGATGCTGTATTAACCCATTGAGACCTGAAGCCGATTCTACGTGTCTCCTAAATCTCAACAGTATTCTTAAAAAATTATGTTTCTATATCAGTGGTGCTCAATCTTTTTCATGTCAAGGACCCCCAAAATTATATGTATTTAGCCGCGGACCCCCATCAAAATGTTTTGTTCCAGGGACCCCCAGAAGCAAAGATTTGAGTTAAAATGTTCGCTTTAAAAATATATATATATTCAAAGATTTGCACACATTTTCTCGAATTTTCAAAAATAGCAGATCTACAAGCTCATAGCGCGGCACTCGGTGCCGCGCTATGAGCTTGTAGATCTGCTATTTTTGAATAGCCCAAAGTGTAAAATAATGCTTTTTAGCTCAAATCTAAAAATGACACAGTTCCAGGTCTTAATGGGTTAACACATTCAGCTGTGGACCCCCTGAAACCCCCTTCAAGGACCCCTGGACTACTGATTTAGTGTAGTCATACCTTTGGATCCAACAGCACAGGTTGGATCACCATTACTCACTGTGTGGGGATGTGTTGCTCTTACCCAATGGCATGGATAATAGATGAAGTAAGGAGAAGGTTATGATTGATTCTTGCTCATAGTTTATAATATTACTACTACGCTATTTCTCAACATCACATTTTTACCTGTAGCTTTCAAATAATCTCTGCTGCCTCAATCACTTCTTTTTTTCCCCGCAATCACCCGTACTTCTCCTGGGAAATAAAACAGTCACAGCTTTAGGGTCTTGTTGCAACAACCACTTGTAAAGGGATGTGAATCCTCCGGTGCAGATGAGTCACGGTCAGTGTTGCCCTGTCTGCTTAGTATAAGCGACTTAGTTCTTGTTTTTTTCCTATAAAGTCGCTTGTAACTCCACTACAATTATTTGAAAACTTTAGTTACTTGTTACTTTGTAGATTTTGATTATTAATACAAAACTTACATTAACTACTTCAGCCCTATATACATTTCGTCCATTTGAAAATAGCCGATCTACAAGCTCACAATGCGACGCATTGTGAGCTTGTAGATTTGCTATTTTCAAAATATATATTTTTTTGAAAACTTGTGAAATGGGACATTCTGCATAATGAGTACTTTTATTTTTGGTACTTTAAGTACATTTTGATGCCAATACTTTTGTACTTTTACTCAAGTACATTTTTAATTCCGGACCAGATTTGTGTTGTTAAAATGGTTTTATTTAAAAAAAAAATAATGGCAGATCTCCAAGCTCACAACGCGTCGCATCTTGACGTGTTGTGAGCTTGGAGATCTGCTATTAACAGCCGATGAATAAAAGTTTAAAGTGCTCATGTGTTAGTCGCTTCTTTTGGGCTCGTTTTGGTCGCAGTGTTTCCCAGCAGCCATTTTGACTGTTAAACACAGCTGAAGGTACTGTAACCACATTAATTGTGGGTGTTTATGTGTTGCTATGTGCCATCGTGGACTGCTGCTCCTGTACAGTTAATGTCATGCTGGCACACAGGAAACACCTCAATGAAAAACACCCACAGGCAAAGTTATTACCTTCAGCTGCATTCACATGTTGAAAAAAGAAAGACCAGAAGAAAGTAAACATTAACTTCTTGAGGTGTAAGTCATTGGTTCTCAAAGTGGGGTCCGGGGGTCCTTGGGTGGGTGGGGGGGGGGGGGGTTCCAGGGTTTACCTCGTGTTTACCTTGCTTACTGTAAATCGCTCTGAATTAAGAGTGTCTGCTAAATGCCTGAATTGTAAATTGTATGTACGCATTTGTCATTAGAAGAGCAGGGAGACCCCCTCAGTACAGAATACAGATTGGTAAAAAATATATACATATATATTCACTAAAATAAGTTCTGGATTGCTGCTTTAATTTGAAGATTGACAGCTTCTCAATAGTGGTGGTGTAGTTAGTTATCCCTCAATTGAAGCGTTGGCCCTTAATCCAACAGAAATATCAAAAGCTTTAGTTTGGAATACGAATGAAGATGGACAGCAGGGACCTCACAGGGATTAGTTTAACCCATTCAATCCGGGAACGCATCTGTGTCATTTTAGATTTTTTGGGCTATTCAAAAATAGCAGATCTACAAGCTCATAGCGCGGCACCGAGTGCCGCGCTATGAGCTTGTAGATCTGCTATTTTTGAAAAAACTTGAACATTTGTGCAAATCTTTTAATATATATTAGATTTTCAAAGCAAACATTTATAACTCAAATCTTGGGGGTCCCTGGAACAACATATTTTGAGATGGGGGGTCTGCGGCCAAATACACATCTAAAAATGTTTTCTAAGTCCTAACAGTATGTTGCTATATCAGTGGTGCTCCAACTTTTCCATGTCAAGTACCCCCAGATTGATATGTATTTGGCCGCGGACCCCCATCTCAAAACATGTAGTTCCAGGGACCCCCAGAAGCACAGATCGGAGTAAAAAAATGTTAGCTTTAAAACATACATTTTATATATATTGAAAGATTTGAACACATTTTCCCAAAAAAATGCAGATCTACAAGCCCATAGCACGGCACTCTGTGCTGCGCTATGAGCTTGTATATCTGCTATTTTTGAAAATAAATCTTAAAATGACGCGGATGCGTTCCCAGTCTAACACACTGGGTGCCAAAACCAGGATTCTCCTGAAGTCAATCTTTTTTTTTTTTTTTTCATTAGCGCAAGAATCACCCACGGTGACTCTGAGAAGGAAGGGACAGATGGATCACTGTGCCAAAAAACCTGTCTCCCGTCCGCTCCCATTCTATCTCCTTGCAAAAAAACCTCCATATGTCCTTAACTTTTTACAGTGGGGGAAAACGAGTCATTTTCGATCCGAGATCACTCCGCCATGGTGACTCGTGTGAGAGATGTTATTGTTCCAGGCGTTAGCCAGGACCATCCACCATCGTGCACATATATTGTTTACAATTGGGTGCTCGCCGTGTGGTCTGCCGCTGTAAACAGCGTAGCGCTACAAACGGTGAGATCTCTGGCGCTCAACGTCACTTTTTTCAATAAAACTCTGGCACCAATTAATGGATTATAATGGCCTCATTCACAAAAGCTTTTCTTAAATTATTCTTTAACCCATTGAGATCTGAAGCCGATTCTACATGTCTCCTAAATCTCAACAGTTTTCTGAAAAACGTATGTTTCTATATCAGTGGTGCTCAATCTTTTTCATGTCAAGGACCCCCAAAATTATATGTTTTTGGCTGCGGACCCCCATCAAAATATTTTGTTCCAGGGACCCCCAGAAGCAAAGATTTGAGTTAAAAATGTTCGCTTTAAAAACAAATATATATATATATATATATATATTCAGAAGATTTGCACACATTTTCACGATTTTTCAAAAATAGCAGATCTACAAGCTCATAGCGCGGCACTCGGTGCCGCGCTACGAGCTTGTATATCTGCTATTTTTGAATAGACCAAAGTGTAAAATAATGCTTTTTAACTCAAATCTAAAAATGACACGGTTCCAGGTCTTAATGGGTTAAAGTAATTAGCTGTGCCGTTTGTAAACGTCATTGAGACGGAGCTGGGGGACATACATACTGTACTGCAGTGGTTCTCAAAGTGGGGTCCTTGGAAGGGTTCCAGGGGGTCCCCAGCAAAGTGTTACTTGTGGCTTTTCAAAAATAGCAGATATACAAGCTCACAGCTTGCACATCTGCTATTTTTAGCATACACAAAAAAAAATCTTCAATATGTTTTTAAATAATTTTGTATTTTTTGACTCAAATCTTCTCTTCTCGGGGGGTCCCTGGCAAAAAGCATTTTCAGATGGGGGTCCGTGACCAAATACATATACATTTTGGGGTTCTTGGCACGTCCTTGGCAAAGATTGAGAACCACTGCGCATTATCAGTGGTGGACGCAGTACTCGACCCCAGTACTTGAGTAAAAGTACAGATACTCCTGGTCAAATTTACTCCGCTACAAGTAAAAGTAGCTCAGTCGAAATGTTACTCAAGTAAGAGTACAAAAGTCATTGCTCTTTAAATATACTTAAGTATTCAAAAGTACATGCTTTTAAAAATACTTAAAGTACAAGTCAAAGTAGAAGTGCATTTCTTAATGTTTATATCAATGAATTGCTGTAATGTTTTCATAATGAATGTATAGGACCTTGTGACTCTTGTTTCAGAGAAGTAACTCTCTGAAACTACCTGCACTGCATGCACTGATGTGCTTGTAGAACCACGACGTTATACAAAACCTGCAGAAACACTTATAAACACATAGAAATTAGCTTTTTGGAGGTGTGCTCTATATACAGTAGTGTGATTCTAATCTAGGGTTGATTGGATGTTTTGTTTGTGATATGTTTAGTTTTTTGGATAAGAAATAGGTCCCAGCCCGCCCACACATTATGAATTAAATTACAGTTAAACACTATGGAGTATCAGAACCCTGTTTGATGCTCAATGTCACATGACTCATGACACCATTTTACCTAATAAAACAAGAAATGACCAAAGTCATAATAAAGCCGCATGCGGCAGGCTTTTTTTGCCCCAATCTTTTCATAGACCTGATTACTTGTTTTTTGGATTGCTTGTTTCTCTCGCCAAACCTGGCAACATTAGCGGAATCTGTGACGCTGAACGCTCTAATGTTTTTTATAGTGGTGGCAACATTTTGTGACACCACACGGGTCTTCCCAACAATAGCTAAGATTGAAGTCAGTGTGAACATGGCCAAATAACTTAATAGCCAAACTAGGTCTAATGAAGCACGCTAGCATTTAGGCTAACCCTCCTGGCTGAGGCTGCAGTAAGACTTGCACTGTCTGTGAATGAGGGGAGGCAGCGGAGCAGGGTTACTGCGGGGGGCGGGCCGTCTCCCCATTCGTGTCGCCATTGGCTTAAAGGAGTGAAGGACAGCCAGGACAGCCAATTACACGTAGGTGTCACTCAGGTGTCGCTTGGGTGTCGGACTAGGTCTTAGTCTGTCTGTAGAGCCGCCAGCTTTCAGCATACGGATAAAAAAAGAAAGACACATATCTGAATCAAAGTGTTGGTGTAGGGGTGGGTCATGTCCTGAAGGTCAGGAGGTGACGTGACCTTGACTGCCTTGTAGGTCGTCACCAGTGTTTTGAACTGGATGAAGCGTCTTTGAGCAAGGCACTGAAGCCCTAACTGCTGCAGATAAGCAGGTTTGTTGAGAGTTACAATTATACTGTGTTATTTACACATTCTATTGTAAATGCAACCCTCATTGTAAATGTATGGATTAATCCTGTCAATCAGGGTTATTGACAGGAGAGATGATCAGAGGAGCAGAGTTTGTACCATTACGGTTCATACATGGACAGAAGTATGGACAGAGTCTCTCAGTGAAGGTGCAGCCAGTGAAAGAGTAGAGATGAACTCTGGTCTCCACATCATAAAAGGAGACCAGACCCTCCTCATAATCCACAAACACTCCCACTTTCTGGAGCTCCTCTCTTACAGGGAGGAGGACATCATTGTCAGCGAGAGCCTTGTACTTATTTCCATTCCTCAACCCTATAGTCCAGTAGCCATCATTGGGTCTCAGTTGTATCCATCGATTCCATCCCTTCCTGTTGATGGACTCTCTGGCCACTCCTACATCCCAGTCAGTCTTCCCTCCAACCTGAACCTCATAGTAAAACCTTCCTGAGGAGAAACTTTGTTTTCCTAGGACACAGAACATTGTAGAGAATCTCTCTATGTTGTCTGGGAGATTCTTCCTTACGTTTTCATCACTCACTTGTTTTCCATCGTCAGACAGGATGAGGTAGGGACTTACTGTATCAGGGTCCAGAGTTACATCCACCTCATATTGCTGGATCCTCCTCATCTCAGCATCACACAGTTTCTTCATCTCTTGACTGAGTGTCTTCTCCAGCTGTCTAGAACTGTCCCAAACAGTGACTCAAGTTACGATCCAGGAATGGTCAGCTTTGACTTCCACTCGGTGCTCTAATGGTTTAAATAGGAGGATGTAAAGTCTGCTTCTCTTTCACTAATGTCCTCAAACTGTGTGGAATCAGCCTTTAAATCCAACTGCTCAAATGTCGACTCATCAGATATGACGTAATTTCCCCAAAAATGGAGTTCCATGTGACTCCAGACCGGCCTCAACGTACTGTGATTGGACACATCGGGTAACCATGGCAACATGGATCGTTAGAGAGCCCTATTTTAATAGCACTTCTCAGTAATATGGAAATGGATTAACTAAGGACCTGTGTCAGTGTCCTAACAAAGCAATGGATTAACTAAGGACCTGTGTCAGTGTCCTAACAAAGCAATGGATTAACTAAGGACCTGTGTCAGTGTCCTAACAAAGCAAGGGGTTCGACTGGAGAACTGGTGACAAATATTTCACTCAAATAACGTTATAAACAGTGTTGGACAAGTTACTTTAAAAAAGTAGCAATAGTTAAAGTTATAGTTACTAGTTAGGCTACTGCTCTCAAAAGGTAATTAGTTAGTTACTTTACTTAAAAAAAAAAAAAAAAAAAAAAAAGCCTTCCTAGAAATGTACTTGAGTAAAAGTAAAATATTTGTCTTGGAAATGTACTTGAGTAAAAGTAATAAGTATCAAAACAATCTAATACTCAAGTAAAGTACAGATCCTCAGAATCTCTACAGTACACAAGTACATTGTCCACCACTGCGCATTATGTACATATGCATAATATATGTACGTTCACTCATACATACATGTGTGACCATCTAGACAGCTGACCTTAGCTGCCATGCTGTAAAAGCAATCATGGTTTCAATAAAACACAAGGATTTGCGTGCTCTGGGCTTGACTATTGCAACTTCCTCCTCAATGGCCTCACGGCATGCTCACTGAAGCCCTGGTCTTTTTCACGTCTACTTCTTCTACGTTCCCTTCACTGGCTTCACTGGTTGCTGCTCACACCCAGTACATAACACTGACTGTAGTTTTGACTTTGACAGACAATTTTGATTTAGTTTCAGTCATGGTCTTTTGAATAAAATTACATTACATTTTTGTCATATTTTAGTCATCTGAAATGTTTTTGTCTAGTTTTAGTCGACTAAATATCATAAGGTTATAGTCGACTAAATCTACAGTTGATTTAGTCGACTAAAATGTATTTTGGGCGGTGCCTTGATGGTGTCGTAATGGCTGATTTTATACTTGGTTACATGCTGAAAATAGCCGATCTACAAGCTCACAACGCGTCGCGCTGTGAGCTAGATCTGCTATTTTCAGAGCGCAACACCCGAGCGCAACCAAACATAAAATAACTACTGGATCTCTTTTCCACTAGTCCCTCCCTGACATTTTAGTCTAGTTTTTTATTTGTTGATGAAATGATCACTATATTTAGTCCTAGTTTTAGTCATCGTAACATAGTTTTTATTTTGTTTTTATTTAGTTTTCGTCAGTGAAAAAAGG
This sequence comes from Gymnoscopelus microlampas, assembly GCF_963454915.1. Taxonomy (NCBI): domain Eukaryota; kingdom Metazoa; phylum Chordata; class Actinopteri; order Myctophiformes; family Myctophidae; genus Gymnoscopelus; species Gymnoscopelus microlampas. The sequence goes on along the minus strand of NC_139943.1, from coordinate 53,143,552 downwards.
TAGTCGACAAACGTTTTTCGTCATTGTTTTAGTCGACAAAATCAACACTGACTGACAGGTTTGATGTTTACCTATTATTCTAGTTATTTTGAAGCACACACATTGTTCTCTTTCTACTCTACATGTGGCACCATTTACTCAGATTTTGCACTCGATGAGAGTGTCTACGTTACATTTAATTGCGAATTGTAGAAGATACTGAATGCCAATTGTTCTTAAATTTGATGTGTGTGTGTGTGCCTGTTGATGCTTATTCGCGTAGGTAGAGGCTTAAAATACAATTTGGGCAGGCTGTGGCCAAAACATTGGCACCGTAGCGGTGTTTTGTTGGTGTGAGTAAAGCATGAACCAAAGACAAAGCCTATTTGCTGCAACATGTGCACCTATTCCAGCCTCAAGCTGTTATCTGGGTATGTTTTTCTGATCGTACCAAAGAACAAATTCAGATAAGAAAATACATTATGGATGCTTGCTCAAATGAGTGTTTGTTCGTTCGTGTAAACATCCGTAAGTACACTTTACCATCAAATCTGATCGTGCGTGTTTTGTGAATGAGACCCAGTAGTGTACTACTCTAAGTTCACCTTCAACTGTATTGTCACCAGTGGTGTAAAGTAACTAAGCACATTCACTCAAGTGCTGTACTTAAGTAAAATTTTGAGGTACTTTTACTTTACTGGAGTATTTCCAATTGTCTATACTTTTACCTCTACTCCACTGCATCTCAGAGGCAAATATTGTACTTTTACTCCACTACAATTAATTGAAAACTTTAGTAACTAGTTACTTTGTAGATATAAATGATTACATTTTAAAACATACATTAACCACTTTAGCCCTATTTTATACCTAGGCTATTTGAAAATAGCCGATCACTCCGATCGCGACGTGTTGTGAGCGTGTAGATCTGCCATTTTCATAGCAACATTTCAACATTTTTGTCCTTTTACTTTTGGTACTTTAAGTACATTTTGATTCCAATATGTGTGTACTTTTACTCAACTCAAGTGCATTTTGAATTCCGGACTAATACTTGTAACTGAGAACTTCTACAATGCAGTATTGATACTTTTACCTAAGTGAAACATTTGAGTACTTTTCCCACCACTGGTCACATCACAACATCTCAACAGTATTCTGAAAAACGTAAGTTTCTATATCAGTGGTGCTCAAACTTTTTCATGTCAAGGACCCCCAAAATTATATGTATTTGGCCGCCGACCCCCATCAAAATATGTTGTTCCAGGGACCCCCCAGAAGCAAAGATTTGAGTTAAAAAGGTTCGCTTTAAAAATATATATATTCAAAGATTTGCACACATTTTCACGATTTTTCAAAAATAGCAGATCTACAAGCTCTTAGCGCGGCACTCGGTGCCGCGCTATGAGCTTGTATATCTGCTATTTTTGAATAGCCCAAAGTGTAAAACAATGCTTTTTAGCTCAAATCTAAAAATGACACAGTTCCAGGTCTCAATGGGTTAAAGGGTAGTAGTGAAGTACATGAGGTTCAGCAGCACTGACACGATATGCAAGGGACAATGGGGAGCGGGTCATTATTGAGAAATAAAACGTACCCAATATAGATCTGCTCCCCATTGATTATCCCACTTATTACACTGCTACTCAACACATTACCTGCCTTGATTTTAGACATCGTTTTTTATCCCCTTGCCAGCGTAAGGACCTTAAATAGACGATCGTTGAAACGCTGTGGAAGCCACGTTGTGTACAACAACAAAAAAAGGCGGAGGGATCCGTGTATCCACTGGGACAATAACATTCCAACCGCAAGCAGCCATTTTAGGGCTATGGCCCGTTGAAAATGGGTGGTATTCAATGCAAAAAAGATAAACTGAGTTAGGAGTGTTTTTTTCTTTAAATCTCATAGTTGGGCTGGATGGATGTCTGTTTTTTTTTGGAATGACGTCACATCCGACTACTTCTTCTCTGAGTGACGAGGAATCATTCCAAAGCTGTGTTAGAGCGCCCCTTGTGGAATATATATATATATATATATATTTTTTTTAAAGGATAATAGAACGTGTGCAAGTGATGTATTTAATAGAACGCATACTGTGTATGCGTCTTTTTGGCGGATAATGTGTTAACACATTACCTGCCAATGTTTACACACACTGTTTTTCTTTTTTCCTCTTCCCCTCACATGACTTATATCACCCTTACAATCCAAATTGGACCGTAGGCTAAGGCAAGGCTGTGACACATCTTCATTGCACTTTAGGTTAATCCTCTATTGGCAATGTCATCATGTCTATTTCTCATTCTTTCTCATTTTAATTCGTTTTCATGTCTTCTAATCTCTTGTCTCTCTCTTATTTGTCTACAGAGTATTTGTCTTTCTCTCTCTCTCTCTGTGTGTGTGTGTGGGTGTGACAGTGTTGTATGGTGGCTCCTGTGTGTGACAGTGCCTGTTTGCTTTGATACGGATCTCCCATGTACCGGCTCCTTAACCCATTGAGACCTGGAACTGTCTCATTTTTAGATTTGAGCTAAAAAGCATTATTTTACACTTTGGGCTATTCAAAAATAGCAGATATGCAAGCTCGTAGCGCGGCACCGAGTGCCGCGCTACGAGCTTGTAGATCTGCTATTTTTGAAAAATCGTGAAAATGTGTGCAAATCTTTGAATATTTATATTTTTAAAGCGAACATTTTTAACTCAAATCTTTGCTTCTGGGGGTCCCTGGAACAAAACATTTTTTATGGGGGTCCGCGGCCAAATACATATAATTTTGGGGGTCCTTGACATGAAAAAGATTGAGCACCACTGATATAGAAACATATTTTTTTAAGAATACTGTTGAGATTTAGGAGACATGTAGAATCGGCTTCAGGTCTCAATGGGTTAATATGGCATGAAAGAAATACTCACTGAGGGGGAGTGTGCCACATGGTGGCGTTTACTTTCTGTTGGTGTGCTCATGAGCTCTGTGTGTGTGTGTGTGTGTGTGTAGTGTGTACACGCGTGTAGGCTATGTATGCATATACATAATGTACAGGCAGGTATGTAACCATTTGCAACAAGTGTGTTGCACTTGTTTTGTGTGTGTGGGCACACTGTGCTGTAAAATGCATGCATGCTATTGTTACTATAGAGCCAGATCTGGACTGTGGACACAGTCTACCTAGACCACCGAGTACCCATGATTTAGTCTTGCGTAACCACACAACTATTCCACAAAACAGTGGAACTAGACCTCGCAAAAAGCCGAGACAGGAAGCTGTCATCTGTTCGTCATTGCGGTTCACGAAAATATATCTTACAATATCTTTACATAAAAAAATACATTTCTGCTAAGCAGCAAGCTATATGTGCTTTGATGATATTGACTGTTTGACTGATATTTTGTTAAAAAGAGCAAGATCTATTGTATTACATTTTCTCACAAATAGAACATTTTGATCAATCTACAAGCTCACAACGCGTTGCGATCTTGTAGATCTGCAAAAGAACATCGGGACACATTTGATCGCATACTTGCCGATGCCTTTGTTGTAAAAAAAAAAAGTCAAAAGATGGCTGATGTATCGGACAGACCGACATATCGCTCTGGCTCTCATGGTTACTCGTTCTAATGTCCTGATGTTTGATGGAGGATTCTGAGTCGTTCTCTTTTCAACCCCCTTTCAGCACTTACCTATTTGCAGTGAATGACTCAATTCTTCATTCCAACGGAGCCAGTCATCTTCACATAATTGGCCCGTTGACATTTGTACATATCATTGGTGTCCTATGGAAGCTGTTTCCAGTATGTCTGCTCATTATATTCCTGGGAATACATTACATTAACCCATTGAGACCTGGAACTGTCACATTTTTAGATTTGAGCTAAAAAGCATTATTTTACACTTTTGGCTATTCAAAAATAGCAGATATACAAGCTCATAGCGCGGCACCGAGTGCCGCGCTACGAGCTTGTATATCTGCTATTTTTGAAAAATCGTGAAAAAGTGTGCAAATCTTTGAATATATATTTTTTTAAAGCGAACATTTTTAACTCAAATCTTTGATTCTGGGGGGTCCCTGGAACAAAATATTTTGATGGGGGTCTGCGGCCAAATACATATACTTTTGGGGGTCCTTGACGTGAAAAAGATTGAGCACCACTGATATAGAACATAGGTTTTTCAGAATACTGTTGAGATTTAGGAGACATGTAGAATCGGCTTCAGGTCTCAATGGGTTAAAACATGATTATTTCGCTACCCTTTATACTTAGTTGAACGGAGTCCCTCGAGGGCTCTGCACTAGGGCCCCCTGCTATTTTCACTCTTGTCGTGGAAATTCTGGATCAATCAGTAATTGATGAGGCAATAGGAGTTGAGACAATATTCTAGGTGGTGATGGTTATGCTTTAATGTACATGATATCATGGGGAGAAGTACAATAACAGTCGTTCTGCCAAGGAGCACAGGGATCATCAGACCATAGCTATACTAGCTGCTTCAAGGACAAGCTGAACCATAACAGACAGAGACAGGCTGTAACCTAAACAATAGCTATCAGACCTGAGCTGAGACATCCATGGCTGCTACAGGCTCCCACATGTCATGTCATATCATAATGTGTTATATGAGTGCTATAAGTGATGAAAAACCTAATGCGTGATTACAATGGGTACTAACCAGAGCCTTTCTATTGGAGAGTTACGTCAATGAGGGGGCAGAAACGGCGCCGGTCATGTGGTTCATGTAAACTGGAAATAGTGACAAACGCTCATAGACTCCAGTGCATTCCGTCAACTTCCGGGTTCAGGGCTTTGTCACTATTCGCCAATAGAAGGCTCTGTAGAAGACCTGGCCCGATGAAGATGAACAGAGGCGACGCAACTCTCCTTATACTGTATGGCTCTGGTACTAACTCATTTTAACCAAGAATATTTTTGGTTTCTTTAGATTGTTTGCGCATCTACTGTTAACTATGTCCCTGTTAGGACCACGGATATGCTCAAAATATTTGAAAAAAACTCAAAACTCAGTCACTCTATGACTGCATGTGACCAAATCGGTCCCTATATGAACAACAGCCCCTAAAGAGACCAAATAGCTGCTGCTGTCGGGCAGAAACCTTGGATCTCCATACAGTATTTCAACTTTTTATGTTTTTTTTTTCACAGAATAATGACCTACTTCGTCGTACCAAGAGTGTCACAAAAGGATTGAAAATAGCCGATCAAACGTGTAGATCGGCTATCTTCACAATCTTCAAATGTTTTAACCCATTAAGACCTGGAACTGTGTCATTTTTAGATTTGAGCTAAAAAGCATTATGTTACACTTTGGGCTATTCAAAAATAGCAGATATACAAGCTCGTAGCGCGGCACCGAGTGCCGCGCTACGAGCTTGTAGATCTGCTATTTTTGAAAATTCGTAAAAATGTGTGCAAATCTTAATATATAATATATATATATTTTAAAGCGAACATTTTTAACTCAAATCTTTGCTTCTGGGGGTCCCTGGAACAACATATTTTGATGGGGGTCGGCGGCCAAATACATATAATTGTGGGGGTCCTTGACATGAAAAATATTGAGCACCACTGATATAGAAACATACTTTTTTCAGAAAACTGTTGGGATTTAGGAGACATGTAGAATCGGATTCAGGTCTCAATGGGTTAAAATAATAATAGATAAAGGAGCATTTTTGGACGAAGGAGGTTTCATGCCCGACAGCAAGGAAATGGAAGAAGGATGATAACAATCTGCCCAAGTGGCATTTCCCTCACACCAAGGACTGCTCTGATGTTCTGACGTTCTCTAATGTTTCATCTCCCGGGGGGGTTAATCGTGTACTGTATCTATCTTTAATTTGATCCCAGCTGTTGATTTAGCTGTGTGCTTGTATTACAATGTGTGTGATGGCCAAAGGTCCTCACCAGAATTGTGGATTTTGAGAAACAGACATTTTGAGGACCATTTTACAGGAGAAATTGATGTTTTTATGGTTAAAAAAAAAGAGTGAGTGCCTGCGTGTCTGGGTAAAAAACCCTCGTACATTACTGTATCTATCTTGCTATCCTTGCAATGCAACAGTTTAACCCATTAAGACCTGAGGCCGATTATGCAAATGTCTTCTAAATCCTAACTGTTTTCTGAAAAACGTATGTTGCTATATCAGTGGTTCTCAAACTTTTTTCATGTCAAGGACCCCCAAAATTATATGTATTTGGCCACCGACCCCCATCTAAAAATAATTTGTTCCAGGGACCCCCAGAAGCAAAGATTTCAGTTAAAAATGTTCGCTTTAAAATATATATATATTCAAAGATTTGCACACATTTTCTTGATTTTTCAAAAATAGCAGATCTACAACCTCATAGCGCGGCACTCGGTGCCGCGCTATGAGCTTGTAGATCTGCTATTTTTGAATAGCCTAAGTGTAAGATTATCCTTTTTGACTGCAATAACGAGAAGCAGCTAAACAGTACAACCCCGAAATAATTCGATTTAATTTGACGCGGCTATTTTAAAATCAGATGCTTTCCTTCTCAAGTCATCACATACCAGAGTGCAGAAGCTCTTTTTTGCATCCACACTCATACCAGGTCACGCTGCATGCCATTATTCCAAAGCCTACGCGATAACAGGCGACAAAACACAACCGAACGATCTATAAAAGGGAAAAGGATCAAAGCAGAGCCACAGAGCCTCTATCCCCCCCTCAATTGAAATCCCGAGCTTTGCACCGAGCCCCTCTGGGGAGAGCGTGTGCAGAGAGACGAGACCTGAAATTCCGACAGCCATTATGTGCTAGTCAGCCATTTGCGGGAATGACTCAGTGCTTCGACGCTCCCTGTGGGCATTTTAACCCATTAATACCTGGAACTGTGTCATTTTTAGATTTGAGCTAAAAAGCATTATTTTACACTTTAGGCTATTAAAAAATAGCAGATCTACAAGCTCATAGCGCGGCACCGAGTGCCGCGCTACGAGCTTGAAGATCTGCTATTTTTTTTAAATCGTGAAAATGTGTACAAATCTTTGAATATATATATTTTTAAAGCGAACCGTTTTTAAATCAAATCTTTGCTTCTGGGGGTCCCTGGAACAAAATATTTTGATGGGGGTCCGCGGCCAAATACGTATCATTTTGGGGGTCCTTGACATGAAAAAGATTGAGCACCACTGATATAGAAACAAACGTTTTTCAGAATGCTGTTGGGATTTAGGAGACATGTAGAATCGGCTTCAGGTCTCAATGGGTTAAACAAATGACATTTTTTCTGCATGAACGTGTGGCGGGGCGGGCGTATTTAGCGCCTTGATTTGCTGCTCGCTGATTACTGTATCACTGACAGGCCTCTGTCAATAAATCAGAAGCTGATGTTATTGCGAGCTTATTAACAGATGGCATGGATGAGCGATTCCCCTTATTTCGCTCTGAGTAGAGAGAGCGACGCACAAGTATTTCCAAGGCTAATGTAGTAACAACCCCCACCCCCCCACCCCGATTTTGTTTAACCCGTTAACGTCTGAGGCCGACTCTACAAATGTCTTTTCTGTTTCCTTTATACCAACATATGTTTGTATGTTGGTATATCAGTGGTGCTCGAACTTTTTTTTATGTCAAGGACCCCCAAAATATGTATTTGGCCGTGGACCCCCATCTCTAAATATCTTTGTTCCAGGGACCCCCAGAAGCAAAGATTTGAGTATTTTCAGAGACTCAAGATTTGACGATATATTTTCTTTTTTGCAGATCTACACTCATAGTGCGGCACGAAGTGGCACGCTGTGAGCTTGTAGATCTGCTATTTTTGAATAGCCAAAGTATGAAACATGTCTAAACTCTAAAACGACACAGTTTTTCCTGGTTTTAATGGGTCAAAGACATTCTTGGCTAACTTTCTCTCCAAAACCTCCAGGACACAGTGTGTCTGTGTGGGTTGTTGTTGTGGCCTGATGGCCCTTTTGTCTCCATTTCACTCTGTCCTTCCCTTGCATCCATGTTTTCTTTCTAGGGTGGTTTGTCACCCAGAATTGAAGTTCACAATGTGGATTACTGTTTTGTCAGGCCAGCACAGCCCAGGGCATTTAGCTTTGAAGGCTGAGAGAGCTGTAAGTAAGACATTTCGGCTTTTTATTTTTCTTTCGGGAGGGAGGGAGGGAGGGGGAGAGGGAGGGAGGGAGAAGCAGAGGGGGAGTGGTGTCGAACTCTCCTCCTTCTCCACTTTGTCAAGTGTCTCCCCTTCTTTTCCTCACACAGTATTTCTCCTTTTCTGTTTCTTGGTTTTGTTGGCTGGATGTGGCGCTCCCACAGTCAGAGTGCAAGTCAATGTTTGCTCTGCCTTCAGCTGCCTCTTGCTTTGCTTTACCTGGAAAATAATAAGGAAGTCTCTGGGGTGAAGTCTAGATTGTTACTCCTGATTGACAACGGACAAGTCATCCCATTACTCGTTCTGCATCTGCATCATCATGTCCCAGCACTCTTTCATACCACCAGCTAATGAGTGCTGTTTTTTTTGGGGGTTTCTTGTTTCGGCCTGGCGGAGACTATATTTTGCCCCCTTTCAGTCCGTCCGTCCGTCCGTCCGTCTGTGGACAGCTTATTTCCCGCACCGTTGGACCGATCCAGAGCCGAACCTCTGCCCCGAATTGTTCACATTGGGCTGTTATAGCGCCACCAGGAGGCAGATTTTTGCTAGTCGCATTTTTTTTATATTACTCCTACAGATTTGGTCCAAACATCACGCACATCGGTACACATTATCTCTATGGTCATGTGATCAAGTCGGATCTGTCAGATCTTTCATATTCCAATCGCGATTGGCTAACATTGGCTTCCAAAGTTTGCAGGAGTGGTCCGTTTTGAACAAAATGCCTCATATCATGAACGCAGTGTCTGAAATTCCACCCTACGTTTTTCAAATGTGAAAAGTTTAAACCCCCTCAGCGTCCTTGGGTAATAATGAGCGCTTCATCCCACGACTTGCACTGGGTAGGCCTGGCCACCCGGCCTGGCGGAGATATGCGCCCTGCCGACCACACCTTGTATTCATTCTGGAACCACACGGATACAAACCCTTTTCACAGCAGCCATTTTGACAGGTAAACACAGCTGAAGGTAATAACATTAATCGTGTTTCATTTATAGGCCACCATGAATCATGTTAACTGTACAGCAGCTGGCCGTGGTGTGGCACACAGCAACATCTAAACCAAACACGCCCACAATTAAAGATATAACCCCCCCAGCTGTGTTTACCTGTCAAACTGTCCACTGCTGTGGTTCTCAAGGTTTTAACCCATTTAGACCTGGGGTCGATTCTACAAAGGGCCTTCTGAATCCTAACGGTTACCCCAAACATAATATGCATTTGGCCACGGACCCCCATCTCAAGATATGCTGTTCCGGGGACCCCCAGAAGCAAAGATTTGAGTTAATGTTCGCTTTAAGATATATACTGTATATATTCAAAGATTTGCACAAATGTTCACTATTTAAAAAAAATAGCAGAACTACACGCTCAAGTGCCGCGATATGAGCTTGTATATCTGCTATTTCTGAATAGCCAAAGTGTGAAATAATGGTTAAAGTGGTTAAAATCTAAAATGACACGGATGTTTTTCCCGGTGTTAATGGGTTCATTTCAAGGACCCCCATAATAAATCAGACCTGTAAAGGGTCCATTTGGGTATCCTGTCAAGGAAACCTGAGGGTCCCTGGACCCCCCCCACCTTGAGAACCACTGGTCTAACGGGAAACGGGTCTGTGAGCTCCTCTTTTAGTGGTTGCTGAGCTAGGATTTTTTGAAACTTTGTCTGCTTTTGAATTCACATCACGTGAATTTCGCTGACGGCATCATAGTTCCTAGAAAATGTATGAATTCGAAATGCACATATTTTTCAAACAATCTCTTAACCCATTGATACCTGGAACGCTTCTGTGTCACTTTAGATGTCTTTGGCTATTCAAAAATAGCAGATATACAAGCTCATAGCGCGGCACCGAGTGCCGCGCTATGAGCTTGTAGATCTGCTATTTTTGAAAAATCGTGAAAATATCTTTTTTATATTTTTTTCCGAAAAACTGTTAGGATTTAGATTTTTTTTAAGCCTCAGGTCTTAATGGGTTAAAATGAATACCTGGCAGCTATTCATATACCTTTGCCTAACACATACATACATATCCGTACATGCATATTATATTATAGTCCTGTTAGTACAACATCTTCACTTCTAGCTTTTAGTGATTGCTTCGGCATTACGTATTCAACTGACTTCATTCTCATGACTCATGTCATGCCGTCCCTCCTCTGACAACCCTGCTCTGCAATCTTTTTTTCCAATGTCTCCATTACAGACCAAGAAGAAGGAGTTTAACCCTTTAAGACCTGGAACGCATCTGTGTCATTTTTTTAGATTTGAGCTTAAAAAGCATTATTTTACGCTTTGGCTATTCAAAAATAGCAGATCTACAAGCTCGTAGCGCGGCGCCGAGTGCCGCGCTACGAGCTTGTAGATATGCTATTTTTGAAAAATCGTGAAAATGTGTGCTAATCTTTGAATATACATATTTTTTAAGCGAACATGTGTAACTCAAATCTTTGCTTCTGGAACAAAATATTTTGAGATGGGGGGTCCACTGTCAAATATATCATTTTGGGGTCCTTGACATGAAAAAGTTTGAAAACCACTGATATTATAGCAAAACATATGTTTTTTCTTTAGGATTTTTGTTAGGATTTAGAAGATATTTGTAGAAGCAAATATTTGAGTAAAAACATGTTTGCTTAAAAATTGCTTTAAACAAATGACATGATTTTTCCAAAAAATAGCAGATCTACAAGCTCGTAGCGCGACACTCGGTGCCGCGCTACAAGCTTGTATATCTGCTATTTTTTTTAATAGCTCAAAGAAATCTAAAATGACACAGATGCGTTCCAGGTCTTAAAGGGTTAAAATGAGCAATGTTTTATGCATGAGGGGGGAATATGAGAGCCATTGAATATCAGCAGACACTCCGAATGGATAAATATGCTCATGAAAGATAGTGTGAGGTAATGGCTGTAATGTTGTAAAACGCATCATAAAAAATATGGTGTCCAGACAGATTGCTCTACTTCTCCATACTAGAGATGTACCGATACCATTTCTTCCTTCCCGATGCCGATCCTGATACCCATAACCTGCGTGTCGGTCCGATAACGGTGTGTAATAAAAGAAATAATCTAGGACAGTGATTCTCAAAGTGAGGTCCAGGGACTCTCAGGGTTCCTTGAAAGGGGTTCATCTGTTCAGGGTCTACTGGAGATTCATAAGGCTAGGTTGGTGAACAAAGGAGGCCTTTCCAGACTCTGGAACAGCCTACCAGAGGAACTCGGGTTAACCAGATCATTAACAGCTTATACATCCCTCTTTCCACCACCACCACAGAAGTTGTGTGGTTCGAGTCCACTGTGGTGCATCTGGCTTTGTCGGGCGTCTATGCGAACACAATTGGCCCATGTTCGGGGGATGGAAGCCGGGCGGGGACAGGGATATTGGTCATCCGCATGTACTCCTGTCAGCGGGGAGTGTTCGTCGGGAGGAGTAGGACGAAAGGCTCTACGTCCTCCCAGCAGTGACAACACAGAAATCTGTATGGTGAGGAATTAATTGGCATAACGACTAAATTGGGGAGAAAAATTGTGTAAATATTTGGCTACTCTAAATAAATAATGAGTTATTGCTCTGTTGTTCTAGTGTAAACTTAATTTATTATTGATATTGCGCTATTGAATTATTGTTTTTGATTGTTCAAGCACTTTGTAACATTGTTTAAGTGCTATACAAATAAAGTTGTATTGTTATTAGTATAAGTAAAAGTTTGAATACAGGACTTTTACTTGTAAAAGAGTATTTTTATATTTTGGTATTGCTACTAAGTAAAAACAAATACGAGCACGTCTTCCACCACTGCCAACGTCCTTCATGCTCAGCGTTCAGAATTTGAAAGACGTGTGTTTTGATTTACTTTGTCTGATGTCATACACAGGGAATTAATCTCTTGGTTTCACAAAGCAAAAACAAACCAATTTGTCTCTGCCAACTCCGTAAACAACAACTTGTCTTGATTCTTTCTTCCCTCCCACTGTGCTGACTGTAAATGTTACAAAATGAGCCACTTTACCGACAAAAAAAAGAACACAAAGAAGAACATCTTGTGTGTGAGAACAAAAACAAAATCAACATCCCAATCCATGTCTTTGTCAGTAAGTGAATATCGTCGCTATCGGGCAGAAGCCTATCTCCATATTTTAGCTGTTTGTGTTTTTTTTTCTTCCATCACAACTCATACAGGCAACAAGTAAATCTGATTTAACCCTTTAAGACCTGGAACTGTGTCATTTTTAGATTTGAGCTTAAAAGCATTATTTTACACTTTGGGCTATTCAAAAATAGCAGATATACAAGCTCATAGCGCGGCACCGAGTGCCGCGCTACGAGCTTGTAGATCTGCTATTTTTTAAAATTCGTGAAAATGTGTGCAAATCTTTGAATATATATTGTTTTAAAGCAAACATTTTTAACTCAAATCTTTGCTTCTGGGGGTCCCTGGAAAAAAAATATTTTGATGGGGGTCCGCGGCCAAATTCATATCATTTTGGGGGTCCTTGACATGAAAAGGATTGAGCACCACTGATATAGAGACATACGTTTTTCAGAAAACTGTTGGGATTTAGGAGACATGTAGAATCGGCTTCAGGTCTCAATGGGTTAAAAAAGTAATGAAAGAAGTGACTCATGGAATTAGCATTTATGATTACGGCTAACACATACTGCACATTGTTTAGTGTTTCTTGGTCTGTGTAGACTAGAGTATATCTGTATTTTTAAATATGTAAATATTTTTTTTTACATTTTGTTGTATTTTTAACTGTTATCTTATACTGTCATGTAAAATGTTTTCATGTTATGTAATGTAATTGTCTCCGCCAGGCCGAAAGGCATGGCGAGAGAGTATGTTTTACCGTCCGTGTGTGTGTGTGTGTGTGTGTGTGTGTGTGTGTCCGTCTGTGACCAGCTAATCTCCGCCACCGTTGGCTTGATCGCAGCGAAACTGTGCACACACACTCCCTGGATGCCAATTCCGAACTTCTGCCCCAAATTGTTCACATGGGCCTTTTATAGCGCCACCAGGAGGCCGATTTGTGAAAAACCTATTTTTTGACAGTACTCCTACAGATTTTGTCCAAAAATCTCGCAAATCGGTACACAGTATCTCTATAGTCATTAACTCACTGAGTGCCAGGATTGCCAGAATTATTTCTGAATTAATTCTGAAAAGTGCCAGAGTTTTTTTCACAGAAAACAAAAAGTGCTTAGGAAGAGAGATATAGCCTTTTAGTTCTAAGTTAAACAAGGAGTGGATGGAGCTGCACATCTTCAGGTAATGATATCTTGGGTTCTGAACATTAAAAAAAAAAAAAAAAAAAAAAAAAAACATTTTTTTCAAAAACGCGTCAAACACGTTAATGGCACGTTGCGCAATAGCGGTAAAACACGTGAAACACGTTAATGGCACTCGGTGAGTTAAATGAAACGGGTCTTTCAGATTTTTCATATTCCATCCTGATTGGCTAAAAATGTCTTCCAAAGTGTGCAGGAGTGCTCCGTTTTCAACAAAATGACTCAAATCATGAACACAGCATGCAATTTCCGTAAAATTTTGCAAGCATATTTCCACTAGGCCGAGGAAGAAATGCCACTTGAAAATGTTCAAATCAGCCTCATGGTGGCGCTATAACAGGCCGATTCATGTTTTTACCTATAACTGCACCGATCTGTGTAAAACTTTGTATGCGCACTCCCTAGCGGTCAAGGAAAAACCTTTGCCCTGCATTTTTTACATTTGCCTTTTATTGCGCCTCCAGGAGGCCGACTTATGTAAAACACATTTTTTTATATTACTCCTGATTTTTCATATTCCGTCCTCATTGGCTAAGATTGACATCCAAGTTTGCAGTAGTGGCTTGTTTTGAACAAAATTCCGCGAATCATGAACGCACCGTTCGATTGCGGTCAAACTTTGCATGCACACTATGTTGAGGAACAAATGCCACCCTTTAAACACACACTTTAAACCACAATAACCTACCTGACCTGGCGGAGACCTGTGCTCCGAGGAGCACTTTTTCTAGTTTATTTCTGTGTGGACCCCAGGAAGAGTAGCTGCTGCTAAGGTAGTAGCAGTGGTGTAAAGTAACTAAGTACATTTACTCAAGTTCTGTACTTAAATACAATTCTGAGGTATTCTTTACTTTACTGGAGTATTTCTCAGTTTTACTGGAGTCATTTTCAGTACTTTTACTCCTACTCACTCCACTACATCTCAGAGGCAAATATTGTACTTTTGCTCCACTACAATTATTTGAAATTTTTAGTTACTACTTACTTTGTAGATTTAGATTATTATTACAAAACACATATGAACCACTTCAGCCCTATATACATTTCGGCCATTTGAAAATAGCAGATCTACAAGCTCACAATGTGTCGTGATGCGGCACATTGTGAGCTTGTAGATCTGCTATTTTCAAAATATTTTTATACATTCTATACATTTGAAAACTTGTGAAATATGGGCCATTTTGCATAATGAGTACTTTCTACTTTGGTACTTTCAGTCATTTTTTTACCAATACATTTGTGCTTTAACTCAAGTAAATTTAGAATTCCAGACTTTTACTTGTAACAGTACTCTACATTGCAGTATTGATACTCTTACTTCAGTAGAACATTTGAGTACTTTTTTCCACCACTGGGTAGTATAACGGGGATCCAAATAAACAATAAACAGCGTCGCGCACAAAAGCCTCAAAAGTAGCAGATCTACAAGCTCGACGAGCTTGTAGATCTGCTACTTTTGTTGCTTTAGAATTTGAAGCCCAAGAAGTAACAGTTCTGGACATACGAGGTTTCCACCCTGACAGAGAAGATATATTTTCTCGTAAAGGCCAAAAAGCTTCAGTCGCTCCAGCCGGTCGTTGATTTCAGCAGCTTGACGACCTGGAGACTGATTGATTGTGCACGTTATACCTTTTAACCCATTAAGACCTGGAACTGTGTCATTTTTAGACTTGAGCTAAAAAGCATTATTTTACACTTTGGGCTATTCAAAAATAGCAGATATACAAGCTCATAGCGCAGCACCGAGTGCCGCGCTACGAGCTTGTAGATCTGCTATTTTTGAAAAATCGTGAAAATGTGTGCAAATCTTCTGAATATATATATATTTTTAAAGCGAACATTTTTAACTCAAATCGTTGCTTCTGGGGGGTCCCTGGAACAAAATATTTTGATGGGGGTCCGCGGCCAAATACATATCATTTTGGGGGTCCTTGACATGAAAAAGGTTGAGCACCACTGATATAGAAACATGCTTTTTTCAGAAAACTGTTGAGATTTAGGAGACGTGTAGAATCGGCTTCAGGTCTCAATGGGTTAATCTGGAGCAGAACTCAGCGCAGCGTGTTTGGTTATAAATAATTGAACGCGATGTTAAAAGCCCCCAATTAAGTGGAGCAGCGGGGAGAGGAGGAAACCCGTTGGTGGTCGGAGCTCATTAGTAATAATGGCTGACATTTTGTGACCGCCGGGCAAAATTGGAAGTCTTGGGGAGTGAAGGACTGTGGGAATACACGCATGACCCCAAGGTGTTTTAACCCGTTAAGACCGAGAACGCATCTGTCGTTTTTTTTGATTTATTTGGCTTTTCGAAAAAATTGCAGATATACAAGCTCATAGCGCGGCACCGAGTGCCGCGCTATGAGCTTGTAGATCTGCATTTTTTTTTGAAAAATTTGAAAATGTTTGCACATCTTTGAACGAAAATATAATTTTAAAGCGAAAATACTTTGCTTCTGTGGATTCTTATCTTCTAAATCCTAACAGTTTTTTTTGTTTTTAACTTCTGTTGCTATAATATCAGTGGTTCCAAACTTTTTCATCCCAAAATTATATGTATTTGTTCGCGGACCACCCATCTCAAAATATTTTTTCCAGGGACTCCCAGAAGCAGAGATATATATATATATATCTCTATATATATATATATATATATATATATATATATATATATATATGTCGCACTATGAGCTTGTATATCTGCTATTTTTGAATAGCCAACTAAATCTAAAATGACACAGTATGCGTTCCCGGATTGAATGGGTTAATTCAGGTGCTCAGGTTCTCCTGTGGACTCACTCCGCTGTATAATAATGGGCATGGCACTTCAGTCCTGAAGGGGTACGTGTGTGTGTGTGTGAGTCAGAGGGGGGAGGATTATAATGAATATACAGCCATGTTCATTCCGTTCGGTTTCAGCAGTGTGTTATTGATGTGCGTTACAGGATTTCTGCACTTCAAAGCAAACATAATATAAAAATGTACACATGCCGAGAGTAAAGGAATTGTATTGCTCTCTGGTAAACATAGACCAATATACTGTAGCTACAGATCATTTAAATGCAAACAACACTACTTGGAGCAACACTTTCTAGCTTTCATTGATGTGTTGTTCAGTGGAAAGGCTAGTAAGAGAGTCTCTAATCTATGCACACACACACACACATATGGGAGTGGTTTCTAGCATTTGGCCACCGCGGAGGTCCTATCGATTTGAGTCTCCAAGGGGGGGGTTGTCTGCCCAGGGTGTCAGGAGACTCCGGCTGCGCCTCAGTGTGCTCAGACAGCTAAGTGGGGGATTGACCTTTTGGTGGAAGGTGAACTCCTTGTCTTGTCTACTATGTGTCACCTTTAAGCAGAAAGTTCAGGTGCAGCAGCAGATTTGGTCGGCTTTCTTTATCCAACACGATAAATGAGAAACCAAAGATAGGTCCCAGGTTCAATTTCTTCCGGGCCTCAGCGATGTGTCGAAGTGTCCCTGAGCAAGGCACTTGACTTAACCCCTTCATTTTCAGTGCTCTCTCTTGATTGGCTTACATTTTGTCACCTACTGCACCTTAAAATGTACTATATTCTGTTTACTAAAGAGCTGGAGAGACCCCTGTGACCGAACAAACGCTCTGTAGCAATGATTACTATCACAATATAGTACTTGTTTAACGTCATTCCGTTCCCGTCGACTCCATGTTTGTAGTTTTTTTTTAAACTTTCGCCTGTATCTCTGTTCTTTTTTTTGGTCCATTTTTCCGAGGAGACGCGTGATTCCAACGGCCTGTAGCGAAGGGGACACTAGCTCCGGATGCAATGTTTTGCTTCCGGAGCTATAGTCAGAGACTCCTGCTCCGGAAACACACAGTCAGACATGCAAACTTGTAGCTTTTCAGCTACAATAGCCGTTTTGAATCCAAATAGGGCAATTGTGTGACAGCATGACCTAAAAAAACAACAACATGTTGTCACCTTTTTCACCTCAGGGCTGTTTGCATGCCTGCACAGTGAATCGATCGATAAATATGGATCTAAACTTTTATGACAACTTTAAAACTACTAAAAACACGAAAATCACTCGAAAATCGCTTGGCACTGGGTGAGTACATTATGAAAATACTCTGGCAGTCAAAGAGTTAACAACTAACAAAAAATCACACCCTGTGTGAAGGAAGCGGTGCCTTTGGGGCGGGGCTTAACTCATTTCAGTTCGTCCCTATTGGTGGTCTGAGTCCACTTACCAAATGTGTACTTGGTAGCATGCTGCAAACTGGAATGATGGCTGTTTAAAGGCCAGCCAATGGGCAGCCAGAGGGGGCGGGGCTTAAGTAATTACAGTTCGTCCCTATTGGTGGTTTTAGTCCATGTACAAAATGTGTACTCCGTAGCATGCTGCGAACTTGAGTTATGGCTGTTTAAAGGCCAGCCAATGGGAAGACAGAGGGGGCGGGGCTTCAGTAATTCATGCTCGTCCCTATTGGTGGTCTAAGTCCACATACCAAATTTGGACTTGGTGGCATGCTGCAAACTGGAGTTATAGCTGTTTAAAATCCCGTGCTCATCCCGTGCTCATACGGGCGGACGGACATAGCATACGCTGGGGGTCCCTGGACAGAGGGGGCGGGGCTTCAGCAATGCATGCTCGTCCCTATTGGTGGTCTAAGTCCACATACTGAATTTGGACTTGGTGACATGCTGGAAACTGGAGTTATAGCTGTTTAAAATCCCGTGCTCATCCCGTGCTCATACGCTGGGGGTCCCTGGACCGCTCTTTGATAACCAGTGGCACGTGTGGCCAATGAGAGGAGAGATGGCATAGGCAATCTCCAAGTCCGTGTGTGTGTGTGTGTGTGTGCGTGTGTTTGTATGTGTTGCTTCTTTGCCGTGCTCATCCCGTGCTCATCCGAACGGACGGACGGACGGACGGACGGACGGACAACTAGTGCCACGTGTGGCCAATGAGAGGAGAGATGGCATAGGCAATCTCCAAGTCTGTGTGTGTGTGTGTGTGTGTGTGTGCGTGTGTTTGTATGTGTTGCTTCTTTGCCGTGCTCATCCCGTGCTCATCCGGACGGACGGACGGACATACGGACAAAGTCAAGTGTAGAGCGGTTGGCACCGCTAAAAATATCACTTACCGTAAATTTAAATTACCAAAAGTAAAAGTACTCATTGTGAAGAAATCTTCCAGTTCATGTTTTCAAAATAAAAAGTTTTGAAAATAGCCGATCTACAAGCTCACAACGCGTCGTGAGCTTGTAGATTGGCTATTTTCAAATAGCCGAGGTCTATATAGTGCTGAAGTAGTTAATGTATGTTTTGTAATAATATTTAACATTACATTACATTACATTACAGTCATTTAGCAGACGCTTTTATCCAAAGTGACTTACAATAAGTGTATTCAACATAGGTAGGGAACGAAAACTACTAATCACCAGAAGTTTTAAGTACATTTCCTGCAAAAACAAGCAACCAAGAGTATACCTAGCGCTAAGGTAAAAGTGCAATATATCAGCTACCTACTTTCTTAAACAGATGAGACAAAAATGGCAAAATCAAATGAGCACGAGCTAAAACAAATAAGTGTATTGACTAAACAAGATCCAATAAAACAATACAAAAATAAAACAAGAGTTCGTACAACTAGTTAACAACAAGTAGGCCAGGCAAAGAGGAAGGATAGTGTTTCCTGAAGAGGTGGGTTTTCAGCCTGCGGCGAAAGATGGGCAGTGACTCTGCTGTCCTGACATCAGTGGGAAGTTCATTCCACCACTGTGGGGCCAGAACAGAAAAAAGTTGTGACCGTGTCGATCGACCAGAAGGACCGTTGAGTGGCGAGGGAGTCAGTCGCCCCGAGGTGGCAGACCGGAGTGGTCGGGCAGGGGTGTGGGCATTGACCAAAACCCGGAGGTAAGAAGGAGCTGTTCCTTTCACTGCTCTATAGGCTAGCACCAGGGTTTTAAACTGAATGCGAGCTGCTACGGGGAGCCAGTGTAGAGAACGGAGAAGGATAGTTGTGTGGGAGAACTTGGGGCGGTTGAACACCAGACGAGCCGCAGCTTTCTGAACAAGCTCCAGAGGTCTGATGGCTGATGCCGGAGCACCAGCAAGGAGGGAGTTGCAGTAGTCCAGGCGGGAGATGACAAGAGCCTGGATGAGCACCTGGGCTGTTTTCTCCGTGAGGAAGGGGCGAATCCTCCTGATGTTGTAGAGGAGGAATCTGCAGGACCGTGTCGCTGATGCGATGTTAGCCGAGAACGACAGTTGATCGTCCAGGGTCACACCCAGATTCTTCGCAGTCCGAGTTGACGTCACCACAGCATTCTCAATGGTGATGGCCATGTCTCGGTGAGGACAGCCCTTCCCCGGGATGAACATCAGCTCGGTCTTGTCCAGGTTGAGCTTCAGGTGGTTCGTCGACATCCACTCCGAGATGTCAGCCAGACAAGCAGCAATGCGTGCCTCCACTTGTGTGTCAGAGGGGGGGAATGAGAGGATCAGCTGGGTGTCATCGGCATAGCAGTGGTAGGAAAAGCCATGGGAGTGGATGACAGCACCAAGAGATGTAGTGTAGAGAGAGAAAAGAAGAGGACCCAGAACCGAGCCTTGGGGAACCCCAGTAGTGAGCCTGTGTGGTTCTGACACAGACCCTCTCAGCATCACCTGGTAGGAGCGACCCGTCAGGTAGGATGCAAACAGGGAGAGTGCAGAGCCTGAGACACCCATCCCCTCGAGGGTGGAGAGGAGGATCTGGTGGTTCACTGTGTCGAACGCTGCAGACAGGTCCAGGAGTATCAGGACGGAGGAGAGAGAGTTCGCTCTAGCGGCATGGAGCGACTCCGTCACTGCCAGGAGGGCAGTCTCTGTCGAGTGACCCACTTTGAACCCCGACTGGTTGGAGTCCAGGAGGTTGTTCTGGTGGAGGTAGGAAGACAGTTGTTTAAAGACAGCACGTTCGAGAGTTTTAGATAGGAAGGATAGAAGGGAAACCGGTCTGTAGTTCTTGATCTCAGAGGGGTCAAGTGTCGGTTTCTTCAGGAGGGGGGTGACTCTGGTGACATCTACAAAGTAACTAAAATTGTCCAATACTTGTAGTGGAGTAAAAGTACTATATTTGCCTCTAAGATGTAATTGAATTGAGAAAGTATTGAAAATTGGAAATACTCCAGTAAAGTAAAAACAAATACCTCAAAATTGTACTTAAGTACAGTACTTGAGTAAATGTACTTAGTTACTTTACACCACTGCATACAGTACACACACACACACACACACACACACACACACACACACACACACACACACACACACACACACACACACACACACACACACACACACACACACACACACACACACACACACACACACACACACACACACACACACTCATCTACAAGCCTTCACCTATTGAGTGGATGAATTACCTCACTATCTTCTATCAGAATAGTAATTGTGTACCCGGTCATAATGTTAATGACCATGAGTCATATTGTGTAGAGCCATTACTTAACTTTGGGCTGGGTTTAATAGCATGTGTGTAATATGTGGTAATGGATGGTATAGTTACCCACTTAAACCCTATTATTCTTTATTGACCGGCTCACAACAACACATCGTGTTGCTGCTTGTTGTGGGCTTGTAGATCTTCTACTTTCACTCTGAGGGTGAGTATAGCGCCCAACTAAATTGCTTGATACATTGCAGTCACTTAATTCAGGGGTTCCCAAACTTTTCAGGCCACAACCCCCCCAAAATATTTGAACTGGGGACCCCCCCCCCCACCCTGACAAGCACTTGGAATTGTAGCATTACATTTAGTCTGACTCTGTTCCACAGATAAATATTGTGGAAATTGCCGAACACCTTTTTTTATTTTATTTTTATTTTAGAGGTAATGACTTATTTTCAATCAGCTATACACCCCATGAAGCCTTGGATTCATGGTGGTTCGTTTAGTTTTTGTCTCTTTTCTAAGCCAATAATTTGACCGGCGGAAAGATGCTAATGTCATCAAATATTATTGGCTTAGGAATGCGGGAAAAAAAACGTACAAACTCTCCATGAATTCAAGACATGGGGTGTGTAATTGATAGAAAATAAGCCCTCATTACTTAGTAAAATTGACCTTTGGCTCTGTGGTCTGCTCTTTTCCCCCCTCTACACCAAACCTCTTTGCCGAGGTTAATGTTCCCCCCAGAATAGTGATTAGAATTAATAATATATGTAGCATCTCTGAAGACTCTCTGGGCGTCCCGGACCCCCTGTTGAAGACCCCTGGCTTAGATTGACTGGACTTTTATGGGAAACATTTGATGCGGAGTAGCAGCGTGTGCCAAACGCGTCTCATTGTCACATACATATCATGTCAGGCAGTTAGATTTTGATGATATTGTATGATTTTGTGACGATGAAGGCAAGACATAGGAGGGATGAGGTTTTGCTCTCACGAGACCATGATGATTGGCGTTTGTAGTTTTTTTTCTTTCGCCTGTATCTCTGTTCTTTTTTTTGGTCCATTTTTCCAAGGGTGTTTCCAACGGCCTGTAGCGAAGGGGACACTAGCTCCGGATGCAATGTTTTGCTTCCGGAGCTATAGTCAGAGACTCCTGCTCCGGCAACACACAGTGAATCGATTGATAAATATGGATCTAAACTTTTATGACAACTTTAAAACTACTAAAAACACGAAAATCGCTCGAAAATCGCTTGGCACTGGGTGAGTACATTATGAAAATACTCTGGCAGTCAAAGAGTTAACAACAAACAAAAAAATATCACTTACCGTAACTTTAAATTACCAAAAGTAAAAGTACTCATTGTGAAGAAATCTTCCAGTTCATGTTTTCAAAATAAAAAGTTTTGAAAATAGCCGATCTACAAGCTCACAACGCATCGTGAGCTTGTAGATTGGCTATTTTCAAATAACCGAGGTCTATATAGTGCTGAAGTAGTTAATGTATGTTTTGCAATAATATTTAACATCTACAAAGTAACTAAAATTGTCCAATACTTGTAGTGGAGTAAAAGTCCTATATTTGCCTCTGAGATGTAATTGAATTGAGAAAGTATTGAAAATTGGAAATACTCCAGTAAAGTAAAAACAAATACCTCAAAATTGTACTTAAGTACAGTACTTGAGTAAATGCACTTAGTTACTTTACACCACTGCATACAGTACACACACACACACACACACACACACACACACACACACACACACACACACACACACACACACACACACACACTCATCTACAAGCCTTCACCTATTGAGTGGATGAATTACCTCACTATCTCCTATCAGAATAGTAATTGTGTACCCGGTCATAATGTTAATGACCATGAGTCATACTGTGTAGAGCCATTACTTAACCCATTTAACCCGGTAACGCATCTGATCTGTGTCATTTTAGGGTTCTTTGGCTACTCAAAATTAGCAGATATACAAGCTTGTAGCACGCCGCCGAGTACCGCGCTACGAGCTTGTAGATCTGCTATTTTAGAAAAAGCATGAAAATGTGTGCAAATCTTTGAATATATGTATTTTTAAGCCAACATTTGTAAAATATTTTTGTTCCAGGGACCTCCAGAAGCAACGATTTGAGTTACAAATGTTAGCTTTAAAAATATATATATATTCAAAGATTTGCACAAAATGTTCAATATGTGTGTATTTTAGTGTAAATATGTAGATAACCGTTTTTTAGTTCTCTTGTTTGATCTCCCTTACCACTCCCTCCCCCCCCTCTTCTTCCTCCCCCTTTCTTTCTATGGAAATAACGTCACGATGGGAACGATGTACAAAAACGAATTTCACCCACTTTTTACTTCTGTAAACCTGTGATGTGACAATAAAGTTGATTCTGATCCTATATGCTCAAAAATAGCAGATATACAAGCTCGTAGCGCGGCTATGAGCTTTTATATCTGCTATTTATGAACAGCAAAAGTTTGAAATTATGGTTATAGCTCAAATCTAAAATGACACAGATGTGTTCCCGGTCTTAATGGGTTAACTTTGGGCTGGGTTTAATAGCATGTGTGTAATATGTGGTAATGGATGGTATAGTTAACCACTTAAACCCTATTATTCTTTATTGACCGGCTCACAACAACACATCGTGTTGCTGCTTGTTGTGGGCTTGTAGATCTTCTACTTTCACTCTGAGGGTGAGTATAGCGCCCAACTAAATTGCTTGATACATTGCAGTCACTTAATTCAGGGGTTCCCAAACTTTACAGGCCACAACCCCCCCAAAATACTTGAACTGGGGACCCCCCACCCTGACAAGCACTTGGAATTGTAGGCATTACATTTAGTCTGACTCTGTTCCACAGATAAATATTGTGGAAATTGCCGAACACCTTTTTTTATTTTATTTTTATTTTAGAGGTAATGACTTATTTTCAATCAGCTATACACCCCATGAAGCCTTGGATTCATGGTGGTTTGTTTAGTTTTTGTCTCTTTTCTAAGCCAATAATTTGACCGGCGGAAAGATGCTAATGTCATCAAAAATGATTGGCTTAGGAATGCGAAAAAAAAACCTACAAACTCACCACGAATTCAAGACATGGGGTGTGTAATTGATAGAAAATAAGCCCTCATTACTTAGTAAAATTGACCTTTGGCTCTGTGGTCTGCTCTTTTCCCCCCTCTACACCAAACCTCTTTGCCGAGGTTAATGTTCCCCCCAGAATAGTGATTAGAATTAAAAATATATGAATTAATAATAAAGTTCCTATCGCACAAAGATTTGGTGCCCCCCCCCCCTGTAGCATCACTGAAGACTCTCTGGGCGTCCCGGACCCCCTGTTGAAGACCCCTGGCTTAGATTGACTGGACTTTTATGGGAAACATTTGATGCGGAGTAGTAGCGTGTGCCAACCGCGTCTCATTGTCACATATCATGTCAGGCAGTTAGATTTTGATGATATTGTATGATTTTGTGACGGTGAAGGCAAGACATAGGAGGGATGAGGTTTTGCTCTCACGAGACCATGATGATTGGCAGTGGTGTAAAGTAACTAAGTACATGTACTCAAGTACTGTACTTAAGTGCAATTTTGAGGCATTTTTACTTCACTGGAGTGTTTCCAAATTTCAATACTTACTGTACTACTCCACTACATCTCAGAGGCAAATGTTGTACTTTTACTCCACTACATGTATTTGAAAACTTGAATTACTAGTTACTTTGTAGATTTTGATTATTATTACAAAACATACATTAACCACTTCAGCCCTATATACATTTCGGCCATTTGAAAATAGCAGATCTACAAGCTCACAATTCGTCGCAATGCAACGCATTGTGAGCTTGCAGATCTGCTATTTTCAAAAATATTTGTATACATTTGAAAACGTGTGAAATCGGACATTCTGTATAATGAGTACTTTTACTTTTGTATTTTAACTATATTTTGATACCTTTTTACTTAAGTACATTTTGAATTCTGGACTTTTACTTGTAACACAGTATTTTGACATTGCAGTATTGATACTTGTACTTAAGTAAAAAAAAGAGAATACTTTTTCCACCACTGATGATTGGGCCCTGGTTGCCATGGAGATACATATTTTTAACTACATGCAAAAGTTTAGTTATGCACGGGAAATGTGCAGCAGCTTGTGCCAGCCTGGTGAAAATTGACACATATTTATTGTATACATGTATTTGGACGGGACAGCGCTTATTGATGAACATTACATACAAAATGTAGTGCAAATACACCGGATTTTGCAAGAGTATAGAAAACAAGCAACATTACAGAAGGACACATAAACGGTACAAAAGGGCACAAAACGGAGGAAGAAAAAAAGTTTTGACCTAAAATACAAGGACACCCAAGAACACGAGAGAAACCTACATTTTAGCTTGTTTAAAACATATTCACAAGTTTGATTGTCCATGATCCATTTTTTTGTTGGACCTTAAAAGATGGACACTCTCTTGTATCAGAGGGCCAGATTCTTCCAAATAGCGCTTCCTGAAAATGAATTTTGCGTAAAGGTTGTGCGTCTGAACGGCACCTCACACCCCAAGTGACGGATTATGGGGGAGTGGAATTCATTCAATGCATTTTGCTTCTTTCATTATAGACATGAAGACATCTCTGACGGAGGGAGTACATTTAAATGAAGCCACAGCAAGGTTTTCCTCCCCCTCATTCTTGCTGCCAGTTATTCAGACCATTGACTCTGCCTCCTGAATACAAAAAAGCCCTTTCCTCACCTTAATGCTCCAGTTAGTCAGATTCTGGGGTAGGCAGCTGGCGATATATTACCAAGGGCAAAACACGTTTGTTACGTTTGATAGCTATTCTTGTTGTCAAAGCAAAAGGGAGAGCATCTGTTCCTGTTTAACCCATTATAATCTCTCAAGAACAGATTCTGCTCTGTGTTTGAATCTGTCGGTAGCCGTGTTGACAACCCGTGCACATTGGCTACAAGTGGGCGTGCCATCAGATCAGGAAGCAGGCCGCGCTTTACCCAATCAAATGTAGTGGGTGGGATTTACGTGTGGGCCGTTCGTTCCCCACTGGAAACAAACCGAAACTCATTTAACAATAGCGTCCTCGAAGCCGACAAGACCACAGAAAGTTAGTAACATTTTAAATTGCTCTTTCATCATAGAAACAAGTGGGCTTATAACCAAAACGATCCATGTTCTCTGGGAGAAATGGTGTTAAGTGTTCCGTGGAGAGATATTGTTAGTGGGAATGAAAACATAGTCGCACCATCCGGAAGTGAAAGGCTGAAGGCAGAACAAAACCCCGGTTTATAGCAGATCTATAAGCTCATAGCATGGCACTCTGCCACGCTATGAGCTTGTATATCTGCTGTTTTTTTAATAGCCAAATAAATCTTAAAATGACACGGATGCGTTCCCGGCCTTAATGGA
This sequence comes from Gymnoscopelus microlampas, assembly GCF_963454915.1. Lineage (NCBI taxonomy): Eukaryota > Metazoa > Chordata > Actinopteri > Myctophiformes > Myctophidae > Gymnoscopelus > Gymnoscopelus microlampas. The sequence continues at coordinate 53,117,238 of NC_139943.1, read as the reverse complement.
CTAAAGTTGCAGACTGATAGATTCTAGAAGAAGGATCATGCTGGTGAGAGAGCTCAGAATATAGGTGCTGTATCACTCGTTGAGATTGATGGAAGCTTTTCTGGGTCTGCATATAGAACATTGGTTCTCAAAGTGGGGTCCGGGGTCATTTTAACCAATTTTTCCATTTAGGTTGGCTATTCAAAAATAGCAAATCTGGCTTCCTAGTTTTGACAATGATTTCAACATGTTCTCAGCTCAAAACATCTTTGTAAAGATATGGTTTCACATGATATTTTAGGTAAATAGATGTGCGTTTCCAAAGCCCACAAAATAGCCTTTTCTCTGCTTTCTGTTATTTTGGGGCGAAAACCTCGGCGGGTGGATCTTTGTGAAGAATAATATTCTATGATTTTTCAAAGGTTAGTGAAAACACTCGGAAATCGCTGGCAAGGGCAGCTATAGACAATGTGTTTGTCTGCCAGCTAATGAGTTAATATGAACTTAAATAACATACTGTGCTATGTACGTAAATAGATGACAGCTGACTCCTCCTGCAGCAGCTGAGGATGTTTATCTCTCCTGTTCTTGCGATCTCCTGTGTGTGTGTGTGTGTGTGTGTGTGTGTGTGTGTGTGTGTGTGTGTGTGTGTGGGGGGTTTCCTGCTGTGGGTAGGTTCCTGCTTACCTGCTGTGAGAAGTTTCCTGCTTAGTGTCAGGGGTTCGTGCCATGTGTTAATGCAGAGGGTGTTAATAAACTCTGAGTTAAACAAAGGGTTCATGACTATGTAGGAAGCCATTGGGGGGGTAGCTCGTATGTATAAGCTGAGACCATTCAGTGTTCTGAGTAGAGCCCGACCGATGCCAGATTTTTGGGTCCGATGCCGATGCCGATTTTGAGAATCCTGGACCACCGATTGCCGATGTTTTTGACCGATATTTTGTAATTAAATAAAATAATAAAAAATATTTTTCAAAAACGTATAAACTTAGTTTTTTCATTAAAGTTAAGAATACAAGATTGAGAACATTTAAATAAAATGCAATCACATTATTACAAATAAACATGAATACAATTATTTGAAAACTTTAGTTACTAGTCACTTTGTAGATTTGAATTATTAATATTATTACTAAACATACATTAACCACAAGTCTTCAGCCCTTTTTAAACTTTGGCTATTTGCAGTGGTGGAAAGTAACTATAGTACATTTACTAAGTTACTGTACTTAATACAATTTTGTACTAGGTATTTCTACTTCACTTGAGTATTTCCAATACTTTTACTTCTACTCCACTACATCTCAGAGGCAAATATTATACTTTTACTCCACTACAATTATTTGAAAACATTAGTTACTAGTTACTTTGAATATTTTGATTATTATTACAAAACATACATTAATCACTTCAGCCCTGTATAGGGCCATTTGAAAATCGCCGATCTACAAGCTTGTAGATCTGCTATTTTCAAAATATTTTCATACATTTGAGAACTTGAAATTGATTGAAATTTGATGCCAATACTTTTGTACTTTTACTCAAGTACATTTTGAATTCCAGACTTTTACTCGTAACAGAGTATTTCTATATTGCAGTATTGATACTTTTACTTAAGTAAAACATTTTAGTACTTTTTCCACCACTGGCTATTTGAAAATAGCAGATCTACAAGCTCACAACATGTTGCTATGCAGTGCGTTGTGAGCTTGTAGATCTGCTATGTTCAAAACATTTTCATACATAATGATAAGGGCTGTAGTGCACTTCTAAATTTAGGTTTTAGTCAATCAATTGATTTAGTTTGTTTTCATATTACATTGACACGACGCTGTCACCGCATCCTGCAAGAGACGTGCCCATACAGAGCCCGTGCATCGATTGGTTGTGAAATCGCCCTGACAACCAAGAACAACCAATAAAACCCACAACTGTCCCTTCGGACTGTAGGATCTATTCTAAAATATGGGATTCTAAAACTTGAGCGTCGAGTCCCTCAGACTTGAGGCTTTGAGCACAACACAACTGTGTCCTTGTATTTTAGTTATGAACAAAGTCTTGCTGAGAGCAAAATGAACGGCCCAAGGTAAGGGTAATGCTTTACAAAGTTGTAAGAGGAATCCCTTCATCTGACTGACTATCTTGTCCGCGTCTTATGAAAAGTGAAAGTTAATGAAACGCGCCCCAAATCACGCTCACCCCCATTCTTTTTCGCGGACCCACGGTTCTTGCATTTGTTTGATGATAAGGTTGGAACATAGTTTTAATGGGGTTACGTTTAGAAATAAGGTTAGGTAGGTTTAGGCATAGTTTACTGAAGTTACGTTTGTGAATACCGCCGGATTTGCTCCGGGGCGACTGTGTTTTAGGGCGACTGTGTTTTGGGGCGAGAGTTTTGGTATTCTCCGTGAGAGTCGGGTGCAACTGCCAAGCAGCACTCCTCCGCTCAGAAACAGCGTGGAGATGTTAAATTAACGTCTCAGACAGACGTTAATATATATTTATTTAGCGATATACAAGTAGCTTAGAAGATTGTAGTAGCCTATGCCCAATTGCCCATAAAAATATATAGGCTACCTTACCTGTTGCATCATGATCCATACATTAACAATGAGCCTCGCATGGAGTCATTCATATCATTTATTAATTCATTGAGCTTATAGGTCTCTCTGGAAGGCATTGTAGTGGTAGATAACTTTAATCTCACTCATTGAGAGATTGTTGAGAAAAACAAGCAATCTTTGTGGAGTTCTCATAAATAAATATAAACACCTTTACCGCAGCTGCGCAGCAATTTCACAATCAGTGAAAATATTAATGACAAAAACATCGGAACATCGGGGGAAATAATGACCGATGTCCGATATTGACATTTGGGTCAAAAATGACCGATACATCGGGCTCACCGATGTATCGGTCGGGCTCTAGTTCTGAGAGCCGGACCCGGGGGTATTCCTATTACATGTCTCTCCTTACTCGAGTAAAATCGCAAAATACTTTGAAATCTGAATTCTTGTCCTGCCTCAATGTGTGTATGTTTTTGAGCACCCTCTGTTATGCGTCCTCTACTGTAGCATCGACCCGAAACCAACCACAGCCATGTTCGTCTTGGTGAACATGGAACGAACATGGTGTTTGTTTTTCGCTTGTTTTTCGCAAAAAAATGGCTTGAGTTGAATACTTTTCTCAACTGACTAAATATTAAAATTGTGTCGCTCAAGAAAAAAATTACACTTTGGCTATTCAAATAGATAGATATACAGATATCTGGGCAGATATACAAGCTCATAGCTCGTCTGTTTTTTTTGGTAATCGTGACATTTTTTGCTAGTCTTTGAATGTATTTTAAAGCAAATCTTTGCTTCTGGATGTCCGTGGCACAAAATACTTTTGAAAAGGATGAAATGAAGCCGGCAGCTTTGCTACAGCACATCATTGGTCCTAGGAGCTGGCCGTGGTGCTGAAACAGCCATCTGTACTGTGTACCACGGAAGTGGACCTGGCCTGTGCCACCACCACAATCAGAGAAGAGAGGCTTCTATCTTCTTTTACCTATGTCATCCGAGTACAGGGGAGAGGAGGCAGTGCAGACCATAAGAACAGGCCCAGATCAAACCTTTGTGGAGCCCGGGGCGGGGATACAACGCGGTTCGGTGTCGTTTTGTCTTGGGAGGGGTGCTGCGGAAAGTTTATCGCTTCACCTGCGGGGTTGAGGGTTTAAGGGGATATTTAACTTTCAAATGAAATATATTAAAAATAAATGGAAAAAGTAATGGAAAAATCACGGCCCCCTCACGCATTAGAATGTCCTTCAAATGCATTAGGGGGCCGTGATTTTTCCATTCCTTTTTTCATGTATTTTTTAATATATTTATTTTATATGAAAGTGAAATATCCCTTTAATGGCCGACGCGTTCACACCGTTTTACTGCTACTTCAGCAGCCCCCGCGACACTATTTTGCCGCTGTTACTTGCACCAGTCCCACTCTTTTTCTTTCTTTCATTTTTTGTGCCAGGCGTTTTGGCAGCCCCATAAAGCCTGTACATCAAGACGGGCCTGCATGGGAAGATGTGCCTTTTCCCTCGGAGAACAATAACTCTGTATTATCTTATACTTTGGAGTAGATGTGGCAGCAGGTTGAATCATACTCTAGAGACAAGTAAACACTGGAGGTGGTAATAATGACCCCTGCTGTCATCTCTGGGCTGCCGCGTCCATCCTGTTTGTTTTGCAGGTGGCTCGTTAGCGTCATTTGGAACACCTGAGGAACCCACGTACAGTATAAGTCTGACAGATGCAGTCTGACATCCCTCTCTGCTGCTCTGCATGTCACTTTTTGGTTTGCAGTTTGTTTTGTTATGTTGTTTTAGTATATATATATATATATATATATATATATATATATATATATATATATATATATATATATATATATATATATATATATATAGTTTTTTTTAATGGTAAAAATAGACAAACAATTTGGCAGAAATAGGTGCAAATAGCAAATTGCTGTGTGTGTGTGTGTGTGTGTGTGTGTGTGTGTGTGTGTGTGTGTGTGTGTGTGTGTGTGTGTGTGTGTGTGTGTGTGTGTGTGTGTGTGTGTGTGTGTGTGTGTGTGTGTGTGTGGACACACATTTAAGGCGGGGTACGTAGTGTTTTAAAAGAAGAATAAATGTAATTTAGACTTCTCAGTAGGCAGAGATCTGTGATCATCTTGGCCATGTGAGACTACCTTAGCACCTAGTGGTGTAAATTGACCTCAGGTCTCCTTTGTTGTAGCCACAAGTTAAAGGTAGGGTATGTGATATTTTTGGGTTAAAACAAAACGCGTTTTTGTTAAAAGGTTAAAGTTCTATGTTCTGATAGTAATCATTGCTATAGAGTATTTGTCCAGCTACAGGGGTCCCCATGTCTCTCCAGCTCTTTAATAAACAGAAAATACATTTCCAGGTAGGTGTCTAAGTGACACAATATCAGTCAATCAGGAGAGAGTACCCATTTATCGGGTTCATTTTTATAGTGTTCCAGTTCGTCTGCTCATTTATTTGTGTCATCACTTCCAATTTCACTTGTTTATCCTCAATCATGTGTGAGTTCTCTCTCCTTGATTGGATAAAATTGGTGTCCTGACCTGAAAATGCATTTTCTGTTTAATAAAGAGCTGGAGAGACGTGCAGACTCCCGTTACAAACACTCTATAGCAATGAATACTATCACAATATATAGCTGTTAAACACTTATTTTACCCAAAGAAAATCACTTGCTCTACCTTTAACACTTTCACTGCCAGACTTATTTCTGGCTGTGTGCACCCACTGCCAGCGATTTTTTGATTTTCTTACCTTTTCAAGTGGTCGCAGAATATTTATCTCCAGTATGATCGATCGTTTCACTGTGCTTCCGCGAAGAAAAAAAATGTCATCGCAACCTCCCGTTTGCTTGTTATCCGCCGTTGAAAATAGCATGTCTCGCCAAAGAGATACAGGCGATTTCTCAAATACTTTAAACAGCAAGTCAATGGAGCAGTAAATCTTGAGTTCTCCTGGTTCTGTGTGAATACAAAAAAATATATATATTTTTTTTCTTTAAATGATATTTTAAAATGTCCTTGGCAGGCAAGTGTTGGATTTGAAAGGACACACATTCACTCTTCCATTTGGAATAGCCTCCAACCTGCTTACAGTCTCCTGAAAAGGCCTTCTTGAATTAAACCGGAGATGGCATGTCTGTCTTTTTTTGTTGTTGTCTTGAGTTGTAAAAAAGTAAAAAAAAAAAAGATAAGAATATGGAGATAAGAGCTTTCTGCCCGACATCAACAATATGGTAGCAGATAATGCTGAACCATGAGTAACGTCCTTGACATCAAACATTTCAACTGTCACTCTACAGGAAAAAAAAACATGTAGCCTACTGTACCACTGAGCAGTGGCGTCGTTAGGCGGGGGCTTCGGTGGCTATAGCCACCAATGTTTTATCCAAAGCCACCAATATATATATATATTTTTTTTTAATTATATATCTATAACCCTAACCTAACCCTACCCCTAACCCTAAAACCGAAATAAAGTAACAAAAAACGGGGAAAAAGTACCCGAATCCGCCGAAATCCGCGAAAAAAAATTGTGCGCGCGCAGGGGGGGGCACATGCATGCAACGCATGTGGCCGTTGCCTGGTGGGCTAAGCCCCCAACCTAGTAGAGACCTAGCGACGCCTCTGCCACTGAGATTCAGACCTGGGTGTTTTCCTTGCCTACCCTTTTGTCCACTCAGCCAGGTCTCTGTGTGTGTGTGTTAGGAAACATGGATGTACTTTGGAGATGCTAGCTACAGTATGTACGGTCTTTACTGCACATTGTTGTATTCTGTTCTTCTGTATCCATGTTGAACAGGCTGTGAAACCAAATGTCCCTCTGGGACAAAAACATCGAATTGAATCGAATCTACCCCCGCGATCCAGCCTGATGGAATTGGACCTGATCTAGTAGCAATATTGCTGCCATACAGTGGCCCTTCATATCATGTACTGTAAAGTGATGCAGACTAATAGGGCTCCGGGGGTGAATTTGATTTCAGGCATGGACTGTGAGGCTGGTCAGCCTGCCGGGCTGACCAGGCACCACCCTCTGTGGTGTCGTTTTCAAAATGGTTTATAACTGATTCCCACCCTGTTTTTATGCCAGTAATCTCTCAAGAACAGATTCTGCTCTCCGCTTGAATCTGTCGCGAGCGTCCGTCATAACGTGTACGCACTGACCTACAAGTGGGCGTGCCTTCAGATCAGGAAGCATGCCGTGCTTTACCCAATCAAATGTAGTGGGCGGGATTTACTGTCTGCGCTCTGCTTCCCACTAAAAACAAAACCGAAACTCATTTAACAATAGCGTCCTCGGAGCAGACAAAACCACGGAAAGATATTCACATTTTAACTTGCTCTTTCATCATAGAAACAAGTGGGCTTATAACCAAAACGATCCATGTTCTCTGTGTTCCGTGTAGAAATATTGTTAGTGGGAATGAAAACATAGTCGCACCACCGGAAGTGAAAGGCTGAAGGCAGACCAAAACCCCGGTTTCCTTACTCACGTCTGCTCCATTGTCCTCGGCCCAGAGCCAAGTGAGAAGAGGGCGCTGTTTTTCCTTTTCTTTTCGCGATGGGTTCCCAGATTGTTATGCCAGTGGTTCTCAAACTTTTTCATGTCAAGGACCCCCAAATTGATATGCATTTGGCCGTGGACCCCCATCTGAAAATGTTTTGTGACGGGGACCAGAACTTAAAAATTCTGTATCTCGGCTCCTGAGTACTTTTTCTTTCAATGAAAAATCTCTGGCAGTGGGCAAACGCGGCCAAAAATAATTCAGGCAGTGAATGAGTTAAATAGCCACGGTAACACATTTAGCTGGGGACCCCCTGGGGGTCCCAGGAGAACCACTGCGTTATGCAACTTGGAAGAGGAGAACAGGCGTTTGGCTATTACACCCAGCTTAAGGGATCATGACTGTGACACCCACCCACAGCTGTGGCTTTTCCTTCTATAATCTCACAAACATGTTTGATACATGTCGGCCTTCTTGCATCCGAGCATGACAACATTTTGTCCATCTTTTTAGTTTGTTTTTGTTGTTGTTTTGCCACATCTCTCTCCCTCTAACCACAGTTCAAAGGAGCGTGACTTTAGTGCCACAAAAGCGCTAGATTATCCCCTTTAAGAGTCTGCCACGGTGGCAGCTACATCTGTCACTAACCTCTTCATCCGCTCGAGGCTTGCCCATTTCCATTTATCTCCATGCAGAGAGACCCCTTTCTCTCTTTCTGCCTCGTCTCTGTCCCCCTGAATCATGTTTTCAGAGAAACGTTTCTTTACAGTCGGCAACCATTCATGGCGGTGAGGTCCGTCCCCCGTTGCGTCGACATCTCACCCCCCCCCCCCCCCCCCCCCTTTAGAAACGACTTCCTTTTTTTTGTCCTCAGGGCAAGCACCTTTGTCTCTCTCTCCCCTCCTGTCTTTCTAGTTTGAAGTGTCTTTGTTACGCACCATTACTCCTGACAAGTGTCGGCCATTCATCTCCATCTGCTGTCGCTCCACAGGCTCAACCCCCCGCCCCCCCCCCCCCCCCCCCCCCCCGCCCCCCCCAAACGCATCATCATCAGCCGAACCCCTGAGATGGAACCAAATCAAATCGGTGGCATCGTGGAGTAAATACCAAAGTCTCAGCTTCACCCATTGAGGCCTGAGGTTCCGATTCTGCAAAATCTCTTCTGAATCCTAACGTTTTTCTGTAAAACGTATGTTTCTATATCAGTGGTTTTCAAACTTTTTCATATCAAGGACCCCCAAATGTATGTATTTGGTCGCCGACCCCTATCTCAAAATATGTTGTTCCAGGGACCCCCAGAAGCAAAGATTTGAGTTAAAAATGTTTGCTTTAAAAGAATATATATTCAAAGATTTGCACACATTTTCATAATAAAAAAAATAGCAGATCTACAAGCTCATAGCGCGGCACTCAGTGCCGCGCTATGAGCTTGTAGATCTGCTATTTTTGAATAGCCAAAGTGTAATATAATGCTTTTTAACTCAAATCAACAAGTGACACATATGCGTTCCAGGTCTTAATAGGTTAAACCCTCTAGTCTTAGAGAACTGGACTTGGTGCAGGCGGCATGGCAAGGGAGAGCTATTGAAATTGGAAGCTCACACGGAACAACACAATTACCTGCAGTTCCCATTAGTGGCCCAGCAGATGCCGCTATTTCAACCTCCTGCGGGCTGCGGAAGCAATTACACTCCATTCAAGTGAATGAGGTTTTGGCCTGGACTTTACACTTCATTTTATTACCTTTTAGTTAACATTTTCACAAATACTTTTATACTGCCTCCCCCTGGTCAGCCAAGGCCCCTGATGGAGGGGAAAGGAACTGGTTGGAATAACGTGTTCCATCCACGCGCTACGTCCAACCAGGTAAATTCCCCCCTTTCAGGTGATAAGAAGCGGCCTGCTTGCTCTTCATGCATTGAAGGAGGCATGAGCTTCAGCTTGGGCTCTCCCTAGGCTGGCAGAGGGAGAGTAGCGCCCATGATTACATAGGCAATTGGCACTGGGTGAAAAAATATGGGTTACAAAATCGTGGGATAGAAAAATAAAATAAATACTTTTATGATTTCAATCGCTAGTTTAACTCATTCAGTGCCACGTAAATAAATAAATAATTGCCAATAGTGCCAGCAAGTTTTAGTTTTTCATAACTTTTCAAGTAGCCACAGAATACTTATCTCCAGTATGATCTGTCCCCCCGATTGTTGCTGAACACGGCCGTTTTCTCTCTGCTTCAGCGTGAGAGAAAAAAGCGTGTCACTGCGACCCTCCGTTCTTTAGTTATTGGCTGTTGAGTATAGAGCGTGCCAAAAATCCTGAAGGGGGCGTCAACAAGTGTCTTTTGGTAGCAGCGGACATCTTTGAGGGGTATAAACCAGGTTGACTTAACATTGCCCAAAACAAACATGTCTGCGCTACTATATCTGCAGTCTACTCTGCACTCACAGTATGTCAAAGATTTCTTTCCAACGATCTGCCAGGAGAGGTTATTTTCTGTTTTAAGTTGTAGTTATTGCCCGCTGTGCACAGTTGTTCCTAGATTTGGAAGGCACTAGACTTCAAAAGTTGAGTCAGGGCTCCAGACTATATAGAGCTATATCTTGACACGCTGGGAAATTATATAAATAGTGTCCTGGATGCTTTAAAACCTGTTTGGGGTTCGCCACGGGGATGAAAATGTGTGCTTTCACTTCAAATCATGTCATCAAAGAGGAAGCTTTGTAAGTGGAATATAAACAAGGGGAGAGTTCTGGTCAGTGTTGCAATGTCTGCTTATTAATAGCCACTTTGGGCTTGTTTTTCTGTAAAGTTGCTTGTAAATGTTGCGGGTTGCGTTTTTTTGGGGCTTTTTTCTAAAGTGTAGTTGCTTATTTTGGGCCTGTTTCCTAATGTCGTTTAAAACCAGTGGTTCTCAAACATTTCCATGTTAAGGACCCCCCCAAATTAATTTGTTTGTCCACGGACCCTCCCCAAATCTGAAAATATCTTGTGCCAGGGACCCCCTTATAAGATGTGTGTTGTTAAAGTGTTACAAAAAAAATCTAAATGTTTAACTTTTTGTCTTTTTTTTGTTCTTAAAAATACCAAATCTACACGTCGTGATCTTGTAGATCGGCTATTTTCAAATATCCGACGCATATAGGTTTAAAGTGCCTATTATAGAGTACAGAAGTCCTGACATCACTCGTCCATCCCCTGGTTCGTAAAGTAATTTCGCCATGGAGAATAACATTGGGTCATCTTAGAATCGTCTCATATAAGAATTGTGGTCCAAAAATAAACAAACTGTCTCTGCGATATTGTCAGGGAGGTGGCTCTGTATCGTTTATGTTGTTATGTTGTTTTCATAGACCTGGTTGTTTATTTCTCTCACAAGATCTGGTACCGTTGGCAGACGTATTACATAGCATTGCATGCCAGACACACACACACACACACACACACACACACACACACACACACACACACACACACACACACACACACACACACACACACACACACACACACACACACACACACACTCTCTAATTTATGCTTACTAGACCATACCCGGTGAAGGGCGCCCTTCACCATACCCGGTGAAGGGCGCGCGTCCCCTCGTATATATATAAAAATTTGCTATATAAAAGAGCAAAATAGGCTTGCTATTTTCTGTTGCCCTGCAGCAGGCTTGAGTATATTTTTGATGGCATTTTACACCACTAACAACATTAATCAGAGAATCACACGTCTTTGTCACAACTCGTGTTTTGTCTTTTTTAACCAACACAGTACAAAGTACTGGACACACAGATGACACACAGGTCATAGATGACTCAGGTCATAAACCTGGAAATACAGGAAAATAAACATTGTATTACCATATATTCATAGCATATATGATTCACAATTAAACAGCAGGTAATGTAGCACAGTCTATCACAGTAGAACCGAAATAGCAGAAAATGACTACAATACCCATGAGGCATTCTGAACCATGAGCCAACAACGCGTCGCCCCAGCTACCATTAAGTTACAGTGTCCAAGTTACAATACACAAAATACACCAAAATAATACTTTTCAATGGACTACTTGGGTAGCACTGATAATATTAACCACAGTAAGGTTCATAAAGTGTGTTGATGAAACGTTTACATTGTTGATTAAGTCACGATGACGACGTTAGCATTAGCGTTAGCCGCATGCTAGCGCAAAACGTCCGTTAGCTTAGCATCACGCTAACGGCTCATATGAACTTGGTTTGGCTAATAAACATTAATCCCAACTAACGCCAACACAGTAATGGATGTAAACATACACAGACATGCTTTGGACATTATTATCAGGTTGCATGTTAGTGGTATGGGGTTCGTTTGGTTTGGCCTCGTTTTCATAGACCTCGTTGCTTGTTTCTCTCGCGAAACCTGTGGCCATGTTTCCCATTCAACCCGGAAAAAAACCCTAGGTCCGCTGCCACTACTGCTCCCGGTTTGGCTACAGTGGGAAACATGGCCACAGGCTGACTAAATAAGCGATTTAAACGGGTAGTTTCGCTGGCGACCTAAAATATTATGCAGGCGACCAAACCTTAAACATCCGTGCGGTTTAGAATCTACCATTAGTTTTGGGATACGATGTATACAAAAGGGTAAACAGCGGAGCCTTGGCGGACGTTCGCCCGATCCTGGAAGAGAACGACATAGAACCGTTCTTTATGGAGCTAATGTGCATCGTGTGTGGGGAAACAAATCTGGAGTGTTTACTTTCCACAGCAGAGAGTGGGCGGGGTCTATGGTGTAGCGTCGGCGTCGGTGTTGCCATGTCCGCCGATTGTAAGCGCTTTAGGGCCAATGTTGGTGTTATAGGGTTCGTTTGGTTTGGCCTCGTTTTCATAGACCTCGCTGCTTGTTTCTCTCGCGAAACCTGGCACACAACGACGCATGCGCAGTTTGATCAAGAGTCCACCCTACCACCAACCACCTACCACCAACCACCAACCACCACCGTGAGCTTACTAGAATTATAATAGGATCATAGGATCTGGCCAGGCTGATGATCTCAATATTTCGTCACACTTGAAGTGTGGCGTGTTAATAAACATAAAAGACATAATCTGTTGGACAGAGGAAGAGACTTTAAGCATCTTACATATTTCTTATTACATTACATACATGTTATGTCGTGTTGGTTATCGCATCAAGAATCAAAGAGAAGGGTTTATTTGTCACTCATACAGGTATGGGCTGAATTTTTTTTGTGGAACATGCTCACCAAGACTGCTTGAAGTAATAATAATAATAATAATAATAATGGACTGTAATGAAATAACATAGAATAGAATAAAATATTGCTTAGCAGCAATGGGAAATGTGCAGAATGGGGGAAGGTGGGTGTACAATTGAATGTACGGTGAGCTAATAAATACGCATACATATACATCAAATAACACTTTTGTATCTATGTGCATTAGTGCAAGGGTTCCAAAACCTTTAAGGCCACAACCCCCCACACTAATCATATTTGAACTGGGGACCCCCCACCCTGACAAGCACATGGAATTTAGTTTGACTCAGTTCCACAGATAAATATTGTGAAAATAGCCGAACTATAAGCTCACAACGGCGTTGTGAGCTTCTAGATGCTATGTTCACAATGTTTGCCTCTTTCTTACGTAATGTTTGCCAATTTGGCATTAAAAGGGTCTTAAAAGTCATTCAATTGTAACTTTAGAAATGTGCAGATACCCTGTATACACTTATACTGTATGTTGGTTTGTTTACTTTTTTTGTGAGAAAACATTGTTGCACATTTAAGCTAATCATATGGGGACCCCCAGTTTGGGAACCACTGCATTAGTGTGAGCAAAGCAAGCGATTTTCATTTGGGGACAGCTTCTCTACACAGTTCTAGGATGGATTAGGGGGAAAGAACGTTGGTCTGAAGCCTTGGGAGAGAACTGGAGCACAGAGACCTTGTTATAAATGGACAGTATTAGGTTGAAGCAAACACTCTGACACTTCAATGCAGTAGTTTGTCCTCTGGCTCCTCAAGTACAATTGCACTGGCTTTAGGAGGATACAACACCAGCGATACAACACACAGCTCACTGTAAATAAAATCACTCAATCAATCAATCAATCAAAACAAAACACTAGAACATTAATGTGTACAGTGACCTCCAGTCAGTCGCAGTGTTGATTTCGTTGACTAAAACTATGACGAAAATGTTAGTGAGGGACTAGTGGAGAAGAGATCCAGCAGAACTAAAAGACGAGTCATTTTATGTTTCGTTGCGCTGGGGTGTTGCGCTCTGAAAATGGCAGATCTACAAGCTCACAATGCGGCGCACTGCGACGCGTTGTGAGCTTGTAGATCGGCTATGTTCGGCATGCACCCAAGTGTAAAACCAGGCAAAAACCAGGCATTACGACGCCATCAAGGCACCGCCAAAATTCATTTTAGTCGACAAAATGAACTGTAGATTTAGTCGAATAAAACAAGACAAAAACTAAAACATTTCAGATGACTAAAATATGACTAAAACTAAATGGAATTTTATTCAAAAGACCATGACTAAAACTAAATCAAAATCTGTCAAAATCAACACTGGTCAGTCAGTACCAAGCTAACGTGTGGCTAGAGTCATGCAGAAAAAAACATGTCTAAAAGAACATGGAGCTACGGACGGTGACCCGAAATATTCTCCCGGCCGTTGCTTCCCAGAAATGTTTGTCTGCAGACAGAGGCTCAACGAGTCTACAGTACCTTCCAGCAGCCGCAGGCAGGCTGATGCATCTTTTATGTATAATTACAAAGGCGCTCTCTAGCCTGAAGCGAGACATAAATACGTGTGCTGCTATAACACCACAGGGCACCATATAAAGAAAGAGAATGGGTAGCACTTTATAATAACTTATGAGATAAGAAATCTAGCCACCTTTTTTTTTATTTCCAAGAAGAAGTTTGCAGTATTTGTATTGGGTTATATATCAGTCCATCTGGTTCGTGTGGCTTCACGTAATCTAATCTAGCTATTATTTTATGATAATAAAGCGTGCTTGTCCTTGCCAGTTCTTCCAGCATTGCAAATAAGGCCTCAGGAAGTTAAACAGGAAACGGGGGTTACGGGTGTAACCTATCAGTTCTAAAGTCGGGGTAGAGTTATTTGCACTTTATTTTCTCGCTGGTTGTGTTCGTTGAATAATCTTTAAAGCTACATTTGTCCAGAGTATTTCTGTAGCTCAAACACAGCAGAGTTTTTTGCTAAATTAAATGAACACTGCTAGAGGTCAGTTAGACGCGCCACCGCTACACGCTGAACTACATGTGTAGCCGACAGAAGCCAGTTCTTTTTTTATGACTTACATTTTATTAACGATTTTCCGTTTCACAAGCCATGAACCATAGTGCAGTGATAGAGACAAGCACACTTGCAAGTATAACTGGCTTGACCGGCAAGAAACGAATAATCACAATATCACATACCGTCCAAAATGCAGAAAATGCAATGGATGAAGGAAACGGACAACACACAAGATAAAACCCTATACTATACACACATCCCCAAAACAACTAAAGACAAAAAAAACTAATACAATTAAGACCAACAACCAGAAAACATAAAAAACAGGAGCTAAATTATACATGATTTCCTGGGCCACCGTGACCACCGTTCCCTCGCCACTGTAGTGACCATGACACCTTCGCACAGAAGCACTTTTTTTTTTACTGTTTGTCGGTGAGCTGACATCACGTACTGTACTACTGATGCCATGGGCTAATGCCTGTGACTTCTCTGATGCAGTGGAACAAAGACATGCTTGTGAATGAGTCTTTAGTGTAGGGGGGAGGTTGCAATACCAATTTCCATCCAAAGAAATATATTTCCGATGCAATTCTTTTCTCATCTCTTGTGAGAAAGATGAGGGTCCAGCCAGGCCACCCTCATTCTCCGGAAGGACACTTAGATATGGTCGTTGTCGGATGGAAGTCAAAAAGCCGTTTCTGTTTGTTATTACTAGAGGTTCACCTACGTCAGCGGTGGGCAACTTTGATGATGGAGAGGGCCACTATATTTTCACACTCACTCCAGAGGGCCACATTGCATATACTTTATTCAAAAATAGCCGATCTACAAGCTCAAAACGCATCGCACCGCGACATGCTTTGAGCTTGTAGATCAGATTTTTTTTGGGGGGGATCCTGTTTTTTTTGCTATTTTTGAATAGGAATTTAATTTCAAATGCATTTAGTTAAACTTATGTTAACTTTTTGAACTTAAATACAAATACTTTGGACAGAAAAAAGACAATAGAATTTTAATACTAGTCATTAAGCTACTAATATAGACTGAAGTAATTAAAGTGGGTCATGTTTGCAATTGGACCAGCTGAAATCAATAATATATCAGTAGTTCCTATATTAACCTGCAGGCCACATTAAGTGAAGGTGGGGGCCGCATGTGGCCCCCGGGCCGCCAGTTGCCCATGTATGACCTACGTTATGCCGATCCGACCATTATGTCTGAGTCATAGTGTCGGGGGCTTTGCTAGTGTACCCGTTGTACCTGTCTGTGCCCTTTTGTGCCCATATGGAGATAGGGTGTATCAGTCTGTCTACCTGTGCCCCTTTTATGCCCATATATGGTGATCCCTGATGTCATTAGCATATGCCCATACCCTGTATATTGGCATGCCCATATATGGGCATATTGGTTGGATCAGAGGTTCTGGACAACTGGATATCCGCATATCCACCCCTCCTCATTCAAAATGTTACTCAAGTAAGAGTACAAAAGTCATTGCTTTTAAATATACTTAAGTATTCAAAAGTACATGCTTTTAAAAATTCTTCAATTTGGATCATTATGACAGTATGTGCATATTGTATTACCGTATATAAGTTCATGTTTTATTTGTATGTTTGATATTGATATCTGCTGTATTCCTTTTTCAGTATTTATTGCACTTGATGCTTTGGCAATATTGTAACTGTTACATTCATGCCAATAAAGCAAATTGAATTGACTCCTCAACATGTGATTCTAATTTGGAGTTGATTGGATGTTGTGTTTGCGATACTTTTTGTTTTTTGGATAAGAAATAGGTCCCAGCCCGCCCACACATTTATGAATCCAATTACAGTCAAACATTATGGAGTTTCAGAACCCTGTTTGATGCTCATTGTCACATGACTCACAATACCAATTTGGTTAAAAAAAAAAGAAAAACCTGTTATCTGAAGCAAAGTGTTGGTGAAGGGGTGTAGGGGTGGATCATGTCCTGAAGGTCAGGAGGTAACGTGACCTTGACTGACTTGTAGGTCGTCACCAGTGTTTTGAACTGGATGAAGCGTCCTTGAGCAAGGCACTGAAGCCCTAACTGCTGCAGATAAGCAGGTTTTTAAAATAGTTACAATTATACTGTGTTATTTACACATTCTATTGTACATAAGGATTAATCCTGTCAATCAGTGTGATTGACAGGAGAGACGATCAGAGGAGCAGAGTTTGTACCATTAAGGTTCATACATGGACAGAAGTATGGGTGGAGTCTCTCAGTGAAGGTGCAGCCAGTGAAAGAGTAGAGATTAACTCTGGTCTCCACGTCATAAAAGGAGACCAGACCCTCCTCATAATCCACAAACACTCCCACTTTCTGGACCTTCTCTCTTACAGGGAGGAGGACATAACGGCCAGAACCAACACGAGCCCCGTACTTATTTCCATTCCTGAACCATATAGTCCAGTAACCACTGGTACTCAGATCGATGACTCCCTTCCTGTTGATGGACTCTCTGGCCACTCCTACATCCCACTCAGTCTTCCCTCCAACCTGAACCTCATAGTAAAACCTTCCTGAGGAGAAGCTTTGTTTTCCTAAGACACAAACACATGGAGAGAATCTCTCTTTGTTGTCTGGGAGATTCTTCCTTACGTTTCCATGACTCACTTGTTTTCCATCCTCAGACAGGATGAGTTCACAGTGTGCTGTATCAGGGTCCAGAGTTACATCCACCTCATATTGCTGGATCCTCCTCATCTCAGCACATCTTTTCTCACACAGCTTTCTCTCCATCTCTTGACTGAGTGTCTTCTCCAGGCGTCTAGAACTTTCCCAAACGGTGACGTCTCAAGTTACGATCCAGGAATGGTCGGCTTTGACTTCCACTCGTTGCTCTAATGGTTTCAATAGGTGGATATAAAGCCTGCTTCTCTTTCACTAATATCCACACACTGTGTGGAATCAGCCTTTAAATCCAGCTCCTCTAATCTCGACATCATCAAATATGACGTAATTTTCCCAAAAATTGAGTTCCATCTGACTCCAGACCCTCAACGTACTGTGATTGGACACATCAGGTAACCATGGCAACATAGCTGAATCGTTAGAGCCCGCCTGAGAAGGCAAAGGTCTCAGCAATAAGTCAAACCGTCAAACTCTATAGAGTAGTAGAAGTGGCCACGCCCAATCAGCAGCCATGATCATTAGTGAACCAGCGAATCAGTAAATGGTCGAGTGCCATAGCCATGTTCAATGCTGCTTCGATAACCTCTCGTCATCGAAAATAGCCGATCTACAAGCTCACAACACATCACTTCTGCTATGGATTGTGAGCTTGTAAGTCAGACATTTTCAGCATGCGAAGATGTCGTACGCCGAAGTATACGTCCAGCTTAACCACCCCATAGCTGCCTTCCCCTTGGATCTGCTCCTATTTTAACAGCATTTCTCAGTAACATGGCAATAGATTAACTAAGAGCCTGTGTCAGTGTCCTAACAAAGCAATGGATTAACTAAGAACCTGAGTCAGTGTCCTAACAAAGCAATGGATTAACTAAGAACCTGAGTCAGTGTCCTAACAAAGCAATGGATTAACTAAGAACCTGTGTCAGTGTCCTAACAAAGCAATGGATTAACTAAGGACTTGTGTCAGTGTCCTAACAAAGCAATGGATTAACTAAGGACTTGTGTCAGTGTCCTAACAATGGATTAACTAAGAACCTGTGTCAGTGTCCTAACAAAGCAATGGATTAACTAAGGACCTGTCAGTGTCCTAACAAAACAAGGGGGTCGACTGGAGACGTGGTGACAAATATTTCACTCAAATAACGTAAACAGTGTTGGCCAAGTTACTTTAAAAAAGTAACAATAGTTAAAGTTATAGTTACTAGTTAGGCTACTGCTCTCAAAAGGTATCTACAGTAGTTGAGTTACTTAAAAATAATAATAATACAATAAAATAAACAGCCAACCTAAAAGTACTCAGTACTTTACTAGTCTTCCTAGAAATGTACTCGGGTAAAAGTACAATATTTGTCTTGGAAATGTACTTGAGTAAAAGTAATACGTATCAAAACAATCTAATACTCAGGTAAAGTACAGATTCTCAAAATCTGTACTTAAGTACAGTACTCAAGTACATTTACTCTGTTACTGTCCACCACTGACATGCCTATATACTCTACGGGTGTATGGGGTTTGTTTATGGTTATGTCTGAGTCATAGTGACATGCCTATACATGGGCATATGGGGTTTGTTTATATGGTTATGTCTGAGTCATAGTGACATGCCTATATATGGGCATATGGGGTTTGTGAACGCTGGTCTTAGGACCTTGTTATCTCCTAACCAATCAGAGTGCTCCAAACCCAGGCGCTGGAATCCAGCGCCTGGGTTTGGCTCCGCCCTTCAAGACCATCGATTGGGCTCGTTCTTTCAGTCTAGAGTCATAGTGACATGCCTACATATGGTTGTATGGGGTTTGTGTATGGTTATGTCTGAGTCATAGTGACGTCAGAGGTCCTTCGGCCAGGCCGGTCCTCCCTTATGCCAAGTTTAATATAGGATTTGAAAAAAGTAAAATAGTGAAAGTATAACAGATCTACAAGCTCCCAACGCCTCACATCGTGGTGCGTTGTGAGCTTGTAGATCTGCTTATTTTCTCTACTTTTGTGCTACACTCTTGTATGATGATAGTGAAGCATCAATTTACGAAAAAAAAAACATCAAACAGACGGAGACACAAGGTTTCTGCACGACAACAGCAACCATAATAACGCACTGGCAGAGACGACGTGTTTCCATGGAGAGATATATCTCTTATATACACGCACACACACACACACACACACACACACACACACACACACACACACACACACACACACACACACACACACACACACACCAACTGTTATTTAGAGGACTATTTTTTTTTTAACCCATTGATACCTGGAACGCATCTGTGTCACTTTAGATGTCTTTGGCTATTCAAAAATAGCAAATATACAAGCTCATAGCGCGGCACCGAGTGCCGCGCTATGAGCTTGTAGATCTGCTATTTTTGAAAAATCTTGACTTTTTTTTTTTTTTTTTACTGTTAGGATTTAGAAAACATTTTAAAGAATCGCCTCAGGCCTTAATGGGTTAATGTATTTATGTATTTACTTTCTGCCATGCTGTTGCTGTTTGGAGCTGCAGTATATCGTTTCTGTCGGGTGGAAACCTCATTATGTCCAAAACTGTTACTTTAAAGGATTCAAATTCGAAAATAGCAAGTGTAGCAGATCTACAAGCTCGAAAAGCGTTGCTTGGCGCCGTGTTTCGAGCTTGTAGATCTGCTACTTTTGATGATTTTGTGTGACGCTGTTGTATGATCAAGTAGGACCGTTAATTTACCAAAAAACAAAACATACAAAGTTAGAATATGGAGATAAGAGGTTTTTCTTTTGCTATTGTGGTTTGAGTCGAGTCTTTAAGTTGTGACAGACACACACACACACACACACACACACACACACACACACACACACACACACACACACACACACACACACACTATATATATGAACGTACACACACTCTGAACACCTGCCTTTTGTTATTATGTGGAGCACATCATGTTTTGCTGTTGCAGTCAGATTGGTTTTGGAGCAGCAAGGCCAGACAGAGACCACAGCTTATTGTTTACTAAACAATTGAGCTGAACATTTGTGGCTGCCTATCAACAGTTGTATTGATTCCTGAGATAGCACAGACTTCCACTGAAGCTGGTTAAATGTAAAAAAAAAAAAAACTTTAAAAAGGATGGACCTTACATAAGAAAGGGACTGCACACTCCAGAGAACAGAGATGGACAACTTACTACTGCATTAAGTGATTTATTAGCACCACGTGTTTTGCCGTGAGCTTCGTCAGGTGCTATAGCACCTGACGAAGCTCACGGCGAAACGTGTATTTGTATGGTATTTCATGCTGCTCTCTAACACCTTGACCTCCCACCCAGGGCCTAAGAGTTCCAAAACGTTTGCATATATAATTCTGAACTTTTGATTATTGAGATTGAAGTTTGATATTGTAATTAGCAAAACAATTCAGTGTTTTTTTTTTGTTTACGTTTTTATCCCACGACTTGCAACCCATTTTTTTCACCCAGTGCCAATGGCCTAAGTAATCCTGGGCGCTACACTCCCTCTGCCAGCCTGAACTGACCTCATGCTTCCTTCAATACATGAGGGGTTAGCAGGCTGCTTCTTATCACCTGACGGTGTTTTTAATGGCACCTGTCTTGTCTTTTTGTCTCCGCCAGGTCGAAGGCATGGTGGAGAGTATGTTTTACCCTCCGTCCGTCCATCCGTGTGTGTGTGTGTGTCTCTCCGTCTGTGAACACCTAATCTCCGGCACCATTGGCTTGACCATAGAGATACTGTGTACCGATTTGCATGACGCTTGGACAAAATATTTGCATGACGCTTGTTACAAACACAACACAACCTCTATTACAACTTCCTGACCTGGCTCCGAGGAGCACTTTTTCTAGTTAAACCTGTGATCATGCTGAAAGCCGAATAAACATAAACACGATTATAAAGTGTATCATCTCATTGTCGTCCATGCTCAGGGCTTCCTGAAGAGCGAGCGCGTGACCCGGATGGTGGCGGGCGGCGGCTGCTCGGCCAGCGACTTCCGCGACGTCTTCAAGAAGAACATCGAGCGGCGCGTGCGCAGCCTGCCCGAGATCGACGGCCTCAGCAAGGAGACGGTGCTGAGCTCCTGGATCGCCAAGTACGACGCCATCTACCGGGGCGAGGAGGACATGCGGCGGCAGCCCCAGAGGATGCACCTGAGCGTGTCGGAGCTGATCCTCAGCAAGGAGCAGCTCTACCAGATGTTCCAGCAGATCCTGGGCATCAAGAAGTTCGAGCACCAGCTGTTGTACAACGCCTGTCAGGTGAGTTCTCGTGGATTAACCCTTTAAGACCTGGAACGGATCTGTGTCACTTTTTTGATTTGAGCTAAAAAAAGCATTCTTTTACACTTTGGCTATTCCAAAATAGCAGATATACAAGCTCATAGCGCGGCGAGCTTGTAGATCTGCTATTTTTGAGAAATCGTGAAAATGTGTGCAAATCTTTGAATATATATATTTTTGCCAGACCCGAAGGGTATGGCAAAAATAACATGGGCATGTCCATTTGTCCTTAGGTCCCAGCCAAAAAAGTCCCAGTCAGAAAAGTCCCCCTTTCGTCCATACATGGGCATGTTTTGTACCTGTTTTCTCTATACATGGGCAAAAAAACATGGCCCCGTCCGTTTGTCCTTAGGTCCCAGCCAGAAAAGTCTGTCCCCCTTACGTCCATACATGGGCATAGACACAGGCTGACACGTCATGTGAAGTCCGGCTTAGCCTGGGTATGGCAGAACCAGGTCTCCTGGTCTTGTTATAATTCTCCCTCCTGTCAGAGAAGTCATTAATTCACACAGAGAGTGTGTCTTTATCACAATATGCCCACATATGGATTACTGATGTCATAGTACTGACAAAATTCAGATCATAGATTTAGCTCAAATAGACATTCAGGTTGAGTAACGTCATTAGCTATTCCATATAATGATGTCATCACGCAATGATATCACAACATCATTATGACATCAGATGTAATTGTCCTTTTAAATGTTGTTGTTGTAGTTTCTAACAACACCATTCAGCCACTTCTGGGAATAAATTACCCTGCTTTCTAACAACCTTTCTGTAAATTAGTTGCACTGATTCACAGTGGTGCTGGTGTGTGAAATGTTTCACTGGACAATACATCCGAAAGGACATGATAATTACAGCCCATCTGCTGTGGTAGTTGGACATAAGGTGTACTCATTTGAAGGAAACTGGAAGAAAAAGAAGAACAGTGGTCAGATGGAAGTCCACATCTTTAACATGGTGTCTCTGCGCTGGAGGACGTTGCCCCCGTGGACAAATGGAAGAGGAGAAGGTCCCCCTGATGTTCCCTCCAGGCGCTGGGGCCACACAGCTGTACTTATAGCAGATCGCATCTACATCTGGGGGGGATATCCTGACTGCAACCTGCTCTATGGATTTGATGTCGACTCCCACAGATGGTTCAAGCCTGAGATTTCTGGAACTGTACCAGAGGCGAGGTACTACCACACAGCCTGTGTCTTGGAGAAGGTCATCTATATATATGGAGGAATCAAGGAGCGGACTGGAATGACTAATGAGATGTGCAAGTTGGACACCAGCACATTGGTCTGGGCTTTAATTAACACCAGAGGAACTTCATATGGTCACTCTGCCACCATCATCGGGACAAAGATGTTTGTATTTGGGGGCTCTGGGGACCGGAGCGTCGTCGACAATATCAGAGTGTTTGACACAGAGACCAACAACTGGCTGAACATGCCTCCTGCACAGCCTCCCCCAGAAGGACGCTTTGGTCATTCAGCCTTTGCCTACAATGGAGAGCTGTACATATATGGTGGCAACAACGACAAATACTTAAATGATGTGTGGAAATTCAACCCAGTGACCTTCACCTGGAATAAGTTTGAACTCAAGGGAAACGGCCCTTCTCAGGTGTTTTATATGTGCTGTTGCATGGTGGGAGATCGTATCATACTCTTTGGAGATCGGAAAATACAAGTAGACTTCCATCTCTCTGATGGTCTGTTGTACATCTTAGATTTAAGTCCAACACTGAAGACATTATGCAAGCTAGTAGTTATTCAGTGCGGTGCGGAGCAGTCAGAACTCCCTCACAACATCAGGTGGGAACTGGCAGCCATGACTAAAAAACACTAGAAAGGTTCACATGCTCAGTGGAGCGCACATCTCTGCCAGGAAGTGTGACCAGTCTGGAGTTTGACTCTGTAATAGAGTGTCTTTATGTGAAAGAACAGCTACTGATTAGGAACATTATTTTCACCTGTGCTGCTTACCGATATCCCCTGCACCTGTTACAATCCTTTGAAGTGTTTATTTTGTCTAGAGATCTAACTCTTTTTGTTTTATCCCACGATTCTGTAACCCCATTTTTGCCAGACCCAGGGGGTCGGCCTACAGGAGGCTTTGTCGGTCGGTCGGTCGGTCGGTCGGTCTGTCCCTCTTTTCCTCCCCAGCCATTCAGGAACGCTTCAGATTTCAACCACCAGGGGCAACAGAGCAGGTCTGGACTGCAAAGCACGTCCTGCAAAGCTTAGCCTATGGGCGTGTTTTCCACAGCATCAGCATGGCGTCACAGCGAAAGACACATTTTCACGACGGAAAGAAAAACTTTCACCACGGATGGGTCCTAAACCCTCTTATAGGTTCTGGGTCTGGCAGAACCAGGTCTCCTGGTTTTTACACCCAGTGCCAATTATCTATGTAATAATCCTGGGCACTACCTTCCCTCTGCCAACCTAGGGAGGCCAGGGCCGAGCTCATGCCTCCTTCAATGCATGAGAGCCAACTGACCTTCTTGTTATATACATTTTTTATAAAAACAAACACTTTTTAACTCAAATATTTGCTTCTGGGGGTCCCTGGAACAAAATATTTTCAGATGGCGGTCCGCGGCCAAATATAATTTTGGGGGTCGACTGACATGAAAATTGAGCACCACTGATATAGAAACATATGTTTTTCAGAATACTGTTGGGATTTAGGATACATGTAGAATCGACTTCAGGTCTTAATGGGTTAAAGTTCTCAGTAATTTGGATTCCATTAGAAGTCTGCATGTCTTCTATGGAAGCAGCGACATATGCTTATTTATTTTTTTAAATGCAAAAAGTTATTTACTCACGTATTAGGAGGGCAGTATGAGTCACCACCAGAACCAAGGACGGGTGTTTTCAATGAATCTAACATGGTTAAAATAGAGTTTGAAGTTACAATGGGTTTGTCTAGGAAGGGGGCGAGTGTCTGATAAAATGAATATCGAATATCTAAATACTGAATCAAGCAACTTAAAAACTGTCTGGGGTGAAACACAAAAGCCTGAGTACAAGATGTTAAAACGACCCCAAACATGCTTTAAAGTGAAATATCCCTTTAAGACAGTGGAGACATTACATCAAGTAGTGTTCATGCCTTTAAGAAGCGGTTCAGCCACTTCTTACACCTCCTCAGCATGTGAGCTGTTATCCCATAAAGCTCAAGGACATTCAATCATCCAACATTCAGTTCATATACACTCCTGAGTGAGTAGCTGCAGATCAGGTTTCTGTGAATGATATTCATAAAGCCTGTATCTGCCCAAGCTTAATAAAAAAATAAATGGTGTTGGAGCTGTTCCTGGCCAAGGAGCACAGCCGAGGACTCGAGGTGTTTAGTGTGAGAATGGTAGAGGTGTTTGACTGGCAACTCTGACCACTTGGGGGTCTTGAATTAATATTTCAACATACAGTATTTCCCCTCTTTGATGTTGTCAAGGTGGGAGAGAGGGTGGCATGGCGGGTAGAACCAGGGAGATGGCGTTGTTGTCAGTGGATGTGTTTGGGCGGTACAGTAGGCTCACTGCAGTAGGTACAAGGTGCTGGGCAGAGAGGAGCCTCAAAGCACTTTATAACCACTGAGGTCTGTGCCACCATGAGGTGGTCCATTGATTTATTGATTGATTACTTTATTAACCCATTAAGACCCGAGGCCGATTTAAAAATAGAATACTATACAAGAAATCATCAATACCAGGAGCAGTACATGTATATTTACAGAAAAACATTGGGGGGTTAATTTTTGGAATGAGTCATGGAAACGGTTAACTGTGTTTGTGCTTCTTGACGCTTGTTCAGTCTTGTTGCAAATCATCCGGTTCAGATCTGATCGGGACTGATTAAAATGTTTATGGTCGTGTGTTCGTCTCGTTGGCAATCTCCTGATCTGAACTGCCCTTCTCAAATTGTCAGACTGTATGTCATGTCATGCGGGATAAACGGCGCCTCGATAAAACATTTGTTGTACGACTGAGATTCCAAGATTAATTTCTTCTCTCTTTGACCGTGAGAGCTTTTTTCTCTTGAAAGCTTTGTTGGGAATATTTTGGTTTGATTTGTTTACGACCCAACTTACTCTGATAATCAGTGCTTACAATACTTAATAGAGGCAGTGGTGAATTATTTCCTCACAAACTCCCCAATGCCAATGTTGGAGAGGATTCCACACCATACCAGATCGAATGCTGTGTTTTTGTGCAAAATAATGCAAAGATATCAGAAAACAACCCGAGACCAACATCCTGGACAGTGCGCGGGGAGCGACATCACCTGAAGTTGATGTCATGGAACAGAATACACCATATAAGGATATATATAAGCTCTGTATATAACAGATATACATCAGCAATGATACCTTGGCACAGGGGTCTTCAACAGGGGGTCCGGGACCCCTAAGGGGTCCTCAGAGTTAGCACAGGGGGTGGGGCACCACATCTTTTGGGTTGATAGGTACTTTTATTTTTTTACGTTAACCACTTGAACCATAGCATCCATATTCTGAGGGGAACACTAGCTGAAAATAGCAGATCTACAAGGTCACAACGCCTCGCAGCGCGAGGCGTTGTGACCTTGTAGATCTGCTATGTTCGGGGAAGAGGTTTGGTGTAGAGGGAAGAAAAAAAAGAGGAGACCAAGTACGGAGCCAAAGATCAGGTTTAACAAGTATTGAGAGTTTAAGTGGTTAAATGTCTGAACATACACATTAACATGAATCCAACACAGATGACGGTGCTGTCAAACAAGTCTAGAAAGCTAGACAAGTTTAATCTGCAACACAATTTCATACAATACGTAGTGGGGGGGGGGTCCCTGCTTCATCTCTTTCTCAGCTAAGGGGTCTTTGGCCTGAAAATCGTTGAAGGACCCCTTGCCTTAGCATCATCGAAGATCTTCCATAGTAGCTCATTGCTGTATTGTGTTTAGGTTTCATTGTCCTTGTATATACCATAACCAACGACTTAATGTGTTCTGTAGCCAAAGGCCAGAGAGCATCTTACTCGGTTGGAGAGAACAAGTTGCAGCAGAGACCCCCTGCAGAGCTGCCTGAGGGCAACAAACAGGGCAGCGCCAAGCTCTACCGCTCAAGGCTTTATATCAGGCAAGGACTCCCCCAAATAGCCATAGGCACTGGCTGCAGGCCCATATACAGTGATGTAAAGTAACTAAGTACAATTTTGAGGTATTTTTTACTTAACTGGAGTATTTCCAACATTCAGTACTTTTACTTCTACTCCACTACATCTCAGAGACAAATAGTGTATTTTTTGCTCCACTACAATTATTTGAAAACTTTAGTTACTTTGTACATTTTGATTATCATTACAAAGCATACAGTAACCACTTCAGCTCTATATATACTTTGGCTGTTTGAAAGTAGCCAAGCTTGTAGATCTGCTATTTTCAAAAGATTGTTTATACAGTACATTTTGAAAACTGGTGAAACAGAGTATTTCTACATTGTGGAATTGAGACTTTTACTTAAGTGAAAAAAATAGTACTTTTTACACCACTGCCCCTATATTGTAATAATCTTATGAATTGAAATAAATAACACTGTTCTATGGAGCTTGAATTGAAATTAACACTTGTTCTACGGAACCGAGAATATTCTCCAAATTCCACACTGTGAGCCCGTCGCCCAGCAAAAAATGTTTTATTAAATGTCAGTTCAGCTTCATTTTTATCATTTGTATTTTTGTTCTGTTCAGCGGTTCCCCGGTTAAATGAGGTGGTATTGAACTGCCATGTCCCTCTCTCCAGAACATCGTGCATAGTTATGCACATAACGATTTGAAAGATTGCATTTTCGGGTCGATGCTCCAATGAAACCACCTACGGTACTATTAGTATGAATATCGGTAGTTATGTTGGCATGGCATCTTCTTATTTATTGCTGGGTTCACTGGAGGACCTGATAAAATATCAGAAAACAATCCATGCTTGTGTATTGCGTGCACACATGCATGCCTGTTGTCAGTGGTGTAAAGTAACAAAGTACATTTACCCAAGTACTGTACTCAAGTACAATTTTGAGGTACTTTTACTTTGCTGGAGTATTTCCAACTAGAGTTTCGGGGGGCTACGCCCCCCTCAACCCCAGCCGCGCACGGGGCCCAGCCGTGTGTATATTGGGGGACCCAAATCGCCGGAGTGAAACTGTGGAAAAAAAATTTTGAAAAAGGAAAAAAATTGAAGAAATAATATTTGTTATGTTTCAGGGGGTCCAGAGGGGGTCCGCGGACCCCCTGATGGTCCACTGACCCCCTGTGGAGTGTTGGGACGCGCGGGGACACCCCTGGAACATTGCGGACCATTTCGGTGTTTTTTTTTTTTTCATGAAGGTGGTTGCTTGTTTCTGGCGCAGGCTGTGCAAACCTGGCAACCCAGCGCATGCTGCCGCAGGTTTAAGTGGCGTAGCGTCATGAGGGTCAGTGGGGCCGTGGCTCGGTCAGTGAAGACCCTGTAGTGCGGATGATATGTGGCATAGAGGGGCAGATTGTAAATCCACAGAGGAAACATCCGTGGGCTACCATTGGTTCAGCGATGTGTGCGGTCGCCCTGCGGCCCCTCCTCCTCCACCAATGTGCAGTATTGAGAGCGCTGACGTCACAACAATTGGAGCGATGGGCACTGCACTGTGGTTGGTTAGGGTACACCTAGGGCCCAGGTAGAACCCACTTAAAGCCTGCATGGGCAAACCCAGTTAGGACCCGCCTTGGTCCCACATAAACATGGCTAGTTGGGGCCCACCTAAGGGCCAGGTAGAAGCTACTTATAGCCTGCATGGGCATCGCAGTTGGGACTGAAGTGGATGCCGCTGACATTGCTGACATGGGGTCCATATGGTTTAGCCCACCTTGAAACCATATGGGAACTACGCTGGCATGCTGGCTGTAATGCAAACGCTGCATCATACCTGCAGTGTGTAGTTTGATGTTGTGTGTGTAGCAGATATACCTGCAGTGTGTAGATCAATGTCCATAGGAAAGTCAATGCCCAGCAGTGTTTTTTTTCCCCAGCAGAGTTTCTAGTGTCTCTGTGTCTCTCTGGAAGAGGTTGCACATGAACTCTGCAGCCGCACTGAGGCGCTCCAACACAAACACTCTGACATTAAGCTGCTTCACACAACAAACATCAGCACCACGCTGCTGTTTGTCCAAAAGACACAATATCTGCTCTCCCACCAACGTCATGTGTTCATTTATCGACAGCCGTACAGACTCCTTTTGACACATTTTACGTCGTTTATCCAGCTCTCACTGACTCTCCACATCGGGCTGTTATTTTGCTGCGATCAAGTCAACGATGTGAGAGATTAGCTATCACAGACGGACGGACAGGGGGTGAAACATAGTGTTGCGCCATGCCTTTCGGCCTGGCGGAGACAATAAAAAACCGAAAGTAAAGGAAATGGCCATTTCTGCAACAGAAGTAGTCAATAAACTATGCTATGAAAACATGGGCCACATTGGCAAAGAATGTAAGAAAGAGGCAATCATGTAGAAAATAGCCGATCTCCAAGCCTCTGAACGTGAGGCGTTTCGAGCTTGTAGATCGGCTATTTTCACAATATTTACTTGTGGAACGGAGTCAAACAGAATGGGGGGGTCCCAGATCAAGTACGTGTATTTGGGGGGGGGGGGGGGGGGGGCGGCGTGAAAGGGTTGATAAACACTGCTCTAATCGGAGCGAAATTATCTGAAATTACTACATGACCATAATGCAGCCTAACATCTGTTGCACGGGGCGGTCCTGCCATTACGTTAGTTACTGTAGTTGCTGTGGAGCGACATAGTTCTCCAGAAGACACACACAAACATACACCATCTACAATGGACGAACTGAGCAGCAATATAGACATTCACCACACGAACGTGCATTGTTGACAAAGTGATTGCACAGCCGCTGCAGGCATGACAACCAGGTTAGCGTTAGCGACATGGCAGCTATCACAGCGCCCTGTCCGTCGTGCTGCAACTGCCTGTGATGGCTACAGCAGTAACAGCAAGCTGTCTGCGATGCCATTGTCTGGAGACTGCTGTTAGCGTGACACGACCAATGAGAGTGAGCGCTGTAGTTGTTGCTAAGATACGGTGGCGTCTCTGCCCCATAGCTTGTAGATCTGTCACACATGATTGGCGTAGGCTGCGTTGCCAGGTCTGACTTTGTGTCTAAGCAATGGTCGGCTGATTGTGGCGCGCCTTTGGGCTCGTTTGCATTGTGCGCACGGCAGCGCTTGTTTAGCGTACGTCAGCGCGACGTGGCAACGGACGTGGCAACGTGAAAGGTGATTGGCTGGTGAAAAGAAACACCCGACGTTACACCAGAAATGGTGCCTGGAGAAAATGGTGACCAAAAAAAAAGTTTGGAAAAAATGGAAAAAAACCCCGCAGCGGCTGCGTGCTGTTGTGGTGATGAGGTCGTGCGCACGGTAAACGGTACGAAGCTGCCTCCCCTTCCGTTTTGTCCGACATTTGGTGAGTAGAATTAATTATGTTGCGCGGTGGAAAAGGTGTATTGAGCAGTGAGATGTCCCCTACGCGAGGCGTAAATTCAGCGCGGCCGGCGTGGCGAGTCAGTTGGCGACATGTGGTCTGGCGGTGCGTTGTTTAGTCGATAACAGAGCTGTGGGGTGTGGACACCGAGGGTGCGGAAGTTGGTCGCCATTTATATAGTTAGATTGTCTATACTTTTACTTCTACTCCACTACATCTCACAGGCAAATATTGTACTTTTACTCCACTACAATTATTTGAAAACTTTAGTTACTAGTTACTTTGCGGATATAAATTATTGTATAAATTGCATAAATTAACCACTTCAGCCCTATTTTATACATAGGCTATTTGAAAATAGCCGATCTGCAAGCTCACACGTTGTACTTGTAGATATGCTATTTTCAAACATTTTAGTTATTTTCATTTTGGTACTTTAAGTATATTTTGATGCCAATACTTATGTACTTTTACTCAAGTAACATTTTGAACACAGGCCTTTTACTTGTAACAGAGTATTTTTATGTTGTGGTATTGCTACTTTTAAGTAAAACAAATGTGAGTACTTTTCCCACCACGGCCTGTTGTGCGTCAATGAACAGGGCTATTTTTGGACGACTTGTCGGCAGTCCATTCTCTGCATGGACTCCCATTGATTAGGCCTCTCTCTCTCATTTAATCGATCTGGGCAACCCTGCGTTAATGTGCGGAAACTAACAGTGAGGCAACGATCGAAACGGCAGATAAACCTGGGGATGACAGCACGGCTGCATCCGCCACGGTCTAAGAGAGTAAATCCTCGCTGTTGTGACCTTTCCTTGGGTCTTAAGTCCTTCCCACGAGAATATACACAGAGGAAACGAGGAGAGTAGAGCGGAAGCAAAGACATGTTGTTTCTGGGGGGTCCCTGGAACAACATATTTTGAGATGGGGGGGGGGGGGGGGCGTCCACGGCCAAATACATATCATTTTGGCGGTCCTTGACATGGAAAAGTTGGAGCACCACTGATATAGTAAGATACTGTTAGGATTTAGAATTCATTTTTAGATATGGATTTGGCCGCGGACCCCCATCTCAAAATGTTTTGTTCCAGGGACCCCCCCCAGAAGCAAAAATTTGAGTTACAAATGTGCGCTTTAAAAATATATATATTCAAAGATTTGCACACATTTTCATGATTTCTCAAAAATACCGCCACAATAGGCTCTGGCCAGGCAGTGTGGATTTTTACTACAACACAACATGAAGGAAAGCACAGAATAGAATAGAGGCAGGAAGAAAGCAAAAGGCTTACATGACAGAAACACCAGGAGATGCAGACCTTCAGCCACAGTCAGCCTGACTGACCGTGGTGAAGCACAGGGCGCAACAAATACCTTGCTATCCGGCTTTGTTCGAGCGTCCACACAAACACAAACACAATTGGCCCGTGCAGCTAATAGTCACTGCACATAATCCTGGGGCGGCACCCGTCAGCAGGGAGGGCTGGGCGGGAGGAGTAGGACGAAGGCTCTACGTCCTCCTCCCGGTGGAGGCTCCTCACTGGCAGGTAGGATACTATGGATCTAGCTATCTATCTATCGTTTCCTATTTTACTAAAAATAAATATAGTTAGATGTTGCTACCTTGTTGTAGCCCCTTCTAAAAGAGATTATTAATCTCAATGGGCAAGGCCACGAGTGTTGCAGGAGGTTTTAAACTGTTCTACCATGGGGTGGACGAGAGGAGAAATGGAGTAGGTATAATCCTAAAGGAGCTCAGTTGGTAGAGCTCTCGCCTTAGGACCACAAGCTCACGGGTTCGATCCCAGGCGCCGTCAACTCAGCGTATGAGTTGCACAGCTTGAGTCCTGTGATAAGTACTGGGAGCTGATGTTAGGTGGGAAGATGAAGAAAGAACAATGTGGTGTGGAGCTCAGGGAGGGCCGGCAGGAAATAGCACAAGGAGATGAAGGGTAATGCGGAGAGAGAGGTGGCGAAGGTTAAGGAAAAGAGTATGAGGAGTTGTATGGGAGGTTGGACACTATAGTGCAGGAACCAAAAGCCCAAAAGTTGACTATACCCCTCCCCGGAGTAGAACAAAACGGGACATAGTTTTTTCATATCTTTAGGATGTCCCCTTCGTGAAATGGATTGTCCCAAGTTTTACTTTTACTGCAAAAGTCATGAAATTGATCCATGAAGTGACTCACCACATGACCCACAAAAAACGCCTACCCTGAAAGTGGGAGCTCCAAGTAAATCTCTGTCATTTTCTACCTGCTGGTTGTTTTTAGATCATACTTGCACAGATGGTCTACAGGTAGTGTCCCTACATCCCAAAACAATCAGAATGCCAATATGTGGTTCTATTGTGAATCAGAAGCCTTTTATATAAGGCCTTAAATAGGCGGAAATAGCAAAAAGTTGACTTTTCTGGGCAATATATACTTTGGTCCAACTCTTTATCAGGGGTAGAACTAGATGTGACATTGTTTTTTCATGTCTTTAAGATGTCCTATTCCTGAAATGGATGGTCAGAAGTTTTACTTTTACTGCAAAAGTCATGAAATTCATCCATTAAGTGACTCACCACTGCAAAAAAAACGCCTACCCTGAAATAGGGCGTTCCAAGCCAATCCTTTCTCATTTTACCTGCTGGTTCTTTTCACATCATACTTGCACAGATGGTCTACAGCCTTTTATATAAGGCTTTATTATGGGTGGAAATAGCAAAAAGTGGACTTTTCTGAGGAATATTCACATAATACTGGTCCTACTCTTCTATCAGGGGTAAAACAAAATGTGACATTTTTTTTTCATATCTTTAAGATGTCCTCTTCATGAAATGGATTGTCCCAAGTTTTACTTTTACTGCAAAAGTCATGAAATGCATCCATGAAGTGACTCACTGCAAAAAAGCACCTACCCTGAAATAGGGAGTTCATTTCCTACACACTGGTTGTTTTCACATTGTACTTATACACAGATGGTCTACAGGTAGTGTCCAGCTGCCCTTTATATAATATAAGGCCTTATTCAAGGCAGAAATAGGAATATTCACATGTGATTTTGGTCAGAGGTAGAACAAAACCTGACCTTGTTTTTCATAACTTTGACTTGTCATCTAACTATCAACCATCAAACTATTTACATTGACTGCAAAGGTCATGACATTCTTCAATAAAGTTTCTGCACCAAGAAAGTGCAGAACTGCCCCACCTTGCATGAAAAAGGGATCATATTTGCCCAGATTGTCTACAGGTAAGACCCCTACACCTAAAAGCCACCAGACAAATATGTTAAAATTGGCTTGTATTGTGAATCTGCAGGGTTTTATAGGCTCTTAGGCCTGATTAAAGGCATAAAAGAAATCTGAGTTACTTCTAAGCCTGATCTAATACTGTAAAATGCCTACAAATAAAACAAAATGACTGCTTCAGGGAATACAATTTGATACCATGTTTTTACCCTGCCACTTCATATTCATATGGAATCTATGATGCTCAGGTAGGCCTAATATCTCTACACCTCAAAGCCTCAGGAATGACAAAATATATTTCTATAAGCCCATACAACCTAAATGCAGTATGGCTTAAGTACATGCTGTAGAATACACTTTTTGTGTGCCATTCTTAATGAATAATCATCAATCAGCAGCTTATGGAAAACGGTTTGGGCCCCGTCAGTCAGCCCCCCCCCCCCCCCCACACTGCTCAAAAAAGTAAATAAATATATGAAATTGAGAATAAGCTGCTGATTGATGATTATTAATTAAGAATGGCACACAGTAGTGTATTCTACTTAGCCCATACTGCATTTTAAGTCTGGCTACCAGAAGGCTTATAGAACTATATTTTGTCATTCCATCTGTTTTGAGGCATCAGGATATTTGGCCTACCTGAGAAACATCCTTAGATTCCACATGAATATGAAGTGGGTAAAACATGGTATCAGAATACATGTCCTGTTATTAAACAGTAATTTTGTTTGCAGGCATTTTACAGTAATAGATCAGGATTAGAAGTAACTCTGGAAAAAAAACTTCATAAGGGCACGCTCCCACCGCACTTTTAGTCGCCTGGTCTTGCGGATTTTTTCCAAGAATCCACGCATTTGCATTGACAAAGCATTGGCAGATTCTGCCCCAGAGGTAAAATAAAAGTGCGGTGGGAGCACGCCCTGACCATCCATTTCATGAAGATAAGTCAAAGTTATGGAAAAACAAGGTGAAGTTTTTTTCTACCCCTGATAGAAGAGTAGGACCAGTATTCCATGTGAATATTTCTAAGAAAAGTCCACTTTTTGCTATTTCCGCCTATAATAAGGCCTTGTATAAAAGGCTGCTGATTCACAATAGAACCAAATATTGGCATTCTCAAGGATGTAGGGAGTAGGGACACTACCTGTAGACCATCTGTGCAAGTATGATGTTAAACAAAAAACATAAGGTAGAAAATGAGAAAGGATTGACTTCGAACTCCCTTTTTCAGGGTAGGCGTGTTTTGGCAGTGATGAGTCACTTTGTGGATGAATTTCATGACTTTTGCAGTAAAAGTAAAACTTCTGACCATCCATTTCAGGAAGAGGACATCTTAAAGACATGAAAAAACAATGTCACATCTAGTTCTACCCCTGATAACGAGCTGGATAAAAGTTACAAGTAAATATTGCTCAGAAAAGTCAACTTTTTGCTATTTCCGCCTATTTAAGGCCTTATATAAAAGGCTGCTGATTCACAATAGAACCACATATTGGCATTCTGATTGTTTTGGGGTGTAGGGACACTACCTGTAGACCATCTCTGCAAGTATATGATCTAAAAACAACCAGCAGGTAGAAAATGACAGAGGATTTACTTGGAGCTCCCACTTTCAGGGTAGGCACTTTTCTGCCTATGTGGTGAGTCACTTCATGGATCAATTTCATGACTTTTGCAGTAAAAGTAAAACTTGGGACAATCCATTTCACAAAGGGGACATCCTAAAGATATGAAAAAACTAAGTCCCGTTTTGTTCTACTCCGGGGAGGGGTATCTCAAAAACTAAGGCTCTTTTTGAGGGTTTGTTCCTGCACTACTAAGGAGTGGCTAGACAGAGGCACTGAGATGGGAAGGATGAGCAACAGGTTAAGGTAATAAAGGATAGACATGGAAGTGTTCTAGCAACCGAAGACAGTGTGTTGAGTAAGATGGAAGGAGTACTTTGAGGAAAAGTTGTTTGTAACAGAAGGGTACCAGTGAGAGGGAAGATGTACAGTATAAGACGGTAGGGGAACCAACCATTTTTTATAGTATTGTTTGTTGATTACTTTTGATGCCGTAATGGTATTTGTTCTGTTCTTTCTTTCCTTTTAAAAAAAAATGCTTAAATTGTGACTTTACTGTCATGTGGGGACCCTCATGGGGGTCCCGACCCACAGGTTGAGAACCACTGCAGTATAGTGCTGGCTGACAGTCAGACAGACAGATGAGTCGAGAGCGAGACATTTTGAGTCATATCATACATAATAGATAATTCATAGATGACTGATGTGCCACATACTGCCCACATGAAGTCTGAGATCCACAAGAGACCATGCTGTCATATTAGACCCTCTGTCTTGTTCTGGATTTGTCTGCTGATTATGCTGGGTCCTTTCAAGGACCCCCATAACTCTGAAAGTGTACAAATGTACACTCTCAGAGTTACAGACCTGTTCCTAACTATGAACAATTTAGCTGGAGGGGACCCAGCTAAATTGCTGTATTGTGTGTTAGTAGGAAACGCAGAAAGGGCTTCTATCAGTTAGTGTTTTGTTCTCTTGTTGTCAAAACTGAACTAAGTGTTCCTTATTTCGCAAAAAAAAAACATTTAAACGGCTTTCAAAGGCAGTGACAACAAACATGAGTGCTGCTACATATTGTCTGACGTTGGCTTAGTTACTGCAGCTGTGATAAGAAAACATAATTGCGTAGTTAGTGCAGCTGTGCTAAGGAAAAAACATAGTTAGTTAGTGCAGCTGTGGTAAGACAAAATAAACATTTATCTTGATATAATTACTTGTAACTTATATTCCCCAAAGAGCTGTTTGCTAGACTCAAGTACAGATGCAATACCGGTCTCAATGCAGACGCCTAACTTCAGAAAGCTTCTGTCTTTCAAGATGTGTTCAAAAGTATACTCTTAGGTGGGGTTGGCGAAAGGGCCTCTCTGTGTGGAGTTTGCATGTTCTCCCCGTGTTCCCTAGGGTAGATACCCTCACAAAAAACATGCAGTAATCCTGGTCACTATACTGCCTCCCCCTGGCCAGCCGGGGCGCCTGATGGAGGGGAAAGGAACTGGTTGGAATAACGTGTTCCTTCCACGCGCTTACGTCCAACCAGGGAAACTCTCCCCTGTCAGGTGACAAGAAGGTCAGTTGGCTCTTATGCATTGAAGGAGGCATGAGCTCGGCCCTGGCCTCCCTAGGTTGGCAGAGGGAAGGTAGTGCCCAGGATTACATAGACAATTGGCACTGGGTGTAAAAAATAGGGTTACAAAATCGTGGGATAAAAATTTTGAAGAAAAAAAAAAAGTATACTCTTCTAAGTCTAAGGGGTGTTTACACACACACACACACACACACACACACACACACACACACACACACACACTCGCCTCTCTCAGTCTCTGCCTGTCACCCTCTAGAACCGTGGTTCTCAAAGTGGGGTACAGTAGTGGGAACAAAATTAGTTAAGCATCAAAATCAGTCAAACCAAATGAATGCATTGCGACGCATTGTGAGCTTGTAGATTTGCTACTTTTGAACAATTAAAAAAAATATCTTGAAAAACTTTAACACGGATATCCTATGTGGGTCCTTGGCACAACATAATTATTTTCAGAATGGGGGGGGGGCTGCAGCCAAATACATCGATTTGGTCCTTGACGTGAAAATGTTTGAGAACCACAGCTCCAGATAGATAACTATAGATAGATAACTATAGAAGATAGTCATCCCGATGACACAGGCCAACTTGAGAAAAAGCACTGTAAAGCAGAACGCCCGCAACACAATACATTCACATAGTTGTATTTACCTCTCCACGGACAGAGCAACGGACGCGTTTCAACCCAACAGATCCGTTAGGTTGAAAAGGTCATTTATTGTGTGCTGGCTGTTTTCTCAGTTTCACAGGCCAACTTAACACATGGGGTGCCAGGTTTTTTTAAAAACAGAGTACACTGAGTGCCAGGATTTTTAACCATTTTAGAGGAGCCGAGATACAGGCTTTTGAAGTCATAAGTTAACCAGGAAGTGGATTGGAGTCTAAATCTTCGGAAAATGATATCTACTGGTGCTGTGAAGGAAAAAAAGAAAAAAAAAGAAAATTAAAAAAAAAAAAAAAATGTTTTTTTTTTTTTTTTTTTCCCAAAAAACGTATATATACGGTTTTGGCACTCCATGGTTGTATTCTCAAAACCGTATATATACGGTTTTGCCACCCAATGTGTTAATAAAACCCCAGAATAACCCAGTTAACTCACCTTGCTTTTAATCTCGCCTTTTTATTTGGAGTTCAGAATGCAAACAGAGCAGTGACATTAGCATTCAGGGTCAAAAACTTTAATTAAATATATCTTAAAGTGACCTGATCCTGCCTCTCACTTGACCATATGACTATCAAGAGCTGTGTGAATCAGAGGTTGCGCTAGGATTTTACGTCTCTGGAATGATTTCAATTTATCGGACATCTGATAAAAATAACAGACATAATCATGTTAATGCATGAATGACAAGCAGGTGCATAAACGTAGCCAATAATAACACCTGGTTCCTGGCCTTAATGGGTTAAACGCCTTCATGTGAGCTGTGGTTGTCATAGAAATAACACCTGGAACGCATCTGTGTCGCTTTAGATTTCTTTGGCTATTCAAAAATAGCAGATATACAAGCTCATAGCGCGGCACCGAGTGCCGTGCTATGAGCTTGTAGATCTGCTATTTTTGAAAAATCTTGAAACATTTTTTTTTTTTTTAATGTTAGGATTTAGAAAACATTTTTAAGAATCGCCTCAGGTCTTAATGGGTTAGGGTTAGGGTCACTTTAAGGCCTGAAAGCAATTTGAATGTAAAGGAGTTGGATATAGAAAGATATTTACAGCTTCATCTTGCATAAGGGGATTCATTATCTAGGCTACAATCGCGCAGGTTGTGTCCGTGGCTGGCTGCGTGCGTAAAGATTTCTCAACAGGCCGGTAGCCTCGAAACATCACGTCCAATGATGGTTTAAAATGGAATGGAATATGGGACCAATGCATGTTTAAGCTTTGGAGCATGACCCAGTGTGCTTTTCTTTATTCTTCTTTGATTCTGACCTCAGCACCTGTTTATAGAGAGAGAGAGAGAGAGAGAGAGAGAGAGAGAGAGAGAGAGAGAGAGAGAGAGAGAGAGAGAGAGAGAGAGAGAGAGAGAGAGAGAGAGAGAGAGAGAGAGAGAGAGAGAGAGAGAGAGAGAGAGAGAGAGAGAGAGAGAGAGAGAGAGAGAGAGAGAGAGAGAGAGAGAGAGAGAGAGAGAGAGAGAGAGAGAGAGAGAGAGAGAGAGAGAGAGAGAGAGAGAGAGAGAGAGAGAGAGAGAGAGAGAGAGAGAGAGATACTGTTTCTACTACTAAATGTGATGTGACAATGAAGTTGATTTTGAACCCTAGCACCCCTATTCTGGGATACCCCTATTCAATGGAGCCCTTTTTAATGTGATGAACAACATTTATTGATTTGTGAAAAGATAAATTAAGATAGATAAACATCCTTGACTTACACAGACTCAATTTACTGAGGTTAGGCTCTGTAACATTTTAATGACTACAGAGGAAATATAAATAGTCTGGAAATCTAAAAATAACGCCAGTAACAGGAAAATCATCAGCTGTTTATGTACTGTATGACAGGCTGTATTGTACAGTATGCTCAAAGCTATGAATAGACCTTGACATGTATCGACGCCATGGTGCCATAGAATGTTACAGAACACACTTTACAATTAGTCGTTGCTATATCGTTGCTGTCGGGCAGAAAAACCCTGTATCTACATGTTTCAACTCTTTACGTTTTATTCGTGTATTATGAATGTCCTACTTCATCGTACAAGAGTGTTAAATGAAAATAGCAGATCTAACAAGCTCAGCTATTTTCACTGCTTTTAAAATATGTTTTAGAATAATAATAACAATGGCTGGGTTTGTAACATACAAGCTTTCTTCCACCACACAGCAAAACAATGTGCCTGGAGTGAATGTTTGACAAGAGGCGTCATCATCACGTATTGACTTCACCACTGAATAGCATGCCTTTGATTAACCCATTAAAGCATCTGTCATTTCAGATTTTAACCACTTTAACCATGACATTATACTTGAGCTATTCCAAAATAGCATATCTACCAGCTCGTAGCGCGGCACTCGGTGCCGTGTTACGAACTTGTAGATCTGCAATTTTAGTATTTTTTTTAAATCATGAAAAAGTGCACATCTTTGACTAGATACTGTATGTTTTTTAAAGCAAAAATTTTTTACTCAAAGCTTTGCTTCTGGGGGATTATACAAATGTCTTCTAAATCCTAAAAGTTTTTTTTCTTTTTAAACTTATGTCGCTATAATATCAGCGGTTCTGTGAAGGACCCCCACAATGATATGTATTTGTCCGCGGACCCCCATCTCAAAATATGTTGTTCCAGTACTTCCCAGAAGCAAAGATTTGAGTTATTGTTTTTAGATATATTTTCAAAGATTTGCACACATTTTCACAATTTCTTAAAAAAAAACAATGGCAGATCTACAAGCTCGTAGCGCGCTACGAGCTTGTAGATCTTCTATCTTTGAATAGCCAAGACCAAATCTAAAGTGACACGGATGCGTTCCTGGCCTTAATGGGTTAAACGCCATCATGTGAGCTGTGGTTGTCATAGAAATAGGCAGACTGCACAGAACTACAAAGACTGAGAAGAAACGAATAACGATACGTCACGGTAACATGGCAATATACTGTACTGTGTGTGTGTGTGTGTGTGTGTGTGTGTGTGTGTGTGTGTGTTTGTTGGGGGAGGTGAAACATGTTTGAAGATGTTAGCCTATAAATAGGGATGTCGGGTTGAAAGTGGTTAATAAATAGCATGACTGCATGACCTGAAGCCGATTCTACATGTCTCCTAAATCGCAACAGTTTTCTAAAAAACGTATGTTTCTATATCAGTGGTGCTCAATCTTTTTCATGTCAAGGACCCCCAAAATTATATGCATTTGGCCACGGACCCCCATCAAAATATTTTGTTCCAGGGACCCCCCAGAAGCAAAGATTTGAGTTAAAAATGTTCGCTTTAGAAATATATATATTCAGAAGATTTGCACACATTTTCACGATTTTTCAAAAATTGCAGATCATAGCGCCGTGCTATGAGCTTGTATATCTGCTATTTTTGAATAGCCAAAGTGTAAAATAATGCTTTTTAGCTCAAATCTAAAAATGACACAGTTCCAGGTCTTAATGGGTTAATAAATAGCATATATATATATATATATATATATATATATATATATATATATATATGCTCATAGCTTGTAGATCTGCTATTTTAGAATAATCGTGAAAAATTTAAAATTGAATAGGCCTATATATTACTCAAATCTTTGCTTCTGGAGGGTCCATGGAACAAAATATTTTGAGATGGGGATCCGCGGTCAAATACATATCATTTTGGGGGTCCTTGACATGAAAAAGTTTGAGGCCCACTGATATAGCAACACACTTTGTTTTTTTTTCAGAAAATTGTTAGGATTTAGAAGACTCTATAATCGGCCTCAAGTCAGAGTCCTGCACGTGTCCAATTTTGACAACCCGTACCCACCGCGCCCCTTAATAATCAGACCCGTGGACCGACCCGTCACCCGTGATTATATCAAAATACAAACCAGACCCGCCCCGCCCATCAAATAATGGACCCGTTGTCCGCCCTGTTACCCGTGATTACATGCAGTGAATAGCCTACAGTCAGTCACTCGATTTAAAAATGTGTTAAAATGCTTTTAACACAAGATGGCAGCCTTCAACAATAGCGGTACATTCAGTGGTCAGGTTCGTTCAGAAATCTGCACGTCAAGTGAAGAACGGAGGAGCGAGCTAATATATATATAGTCACGTGCGAGAATGTGCATACAAAATGAACACAATAATACATGTCATCAACTAATACAAACATTATGTACAATAGAGATCGGAAAATTAAGCTTACCTCCCCTTGTGGTCTCCTGATAGATATTTTTACATGCAGATTTTGAAAGAAACCAGTGATACACAGTGATAATGGACGGTGTCAGGGCAAAAGTACTCACATTTTTTACTTAACACATGGGGTGCCAGTTTTTTTTTAAAACAGAGTACACTGAGTGCCAGGATTTTTAACCATTTTTTAGGAGCCGAGATACAGGCTTTTGAAGTCATAAGTTAACCAGGAAGTGGATTGGAGTCTAAATCTTCGGAAAATGATATCTCCTGCTGCTGTGA
This sequence comes from Gymnoscopelus microlampas, assembly GCF_963454915.1. Classification (NCBI taxonomy): domain Eukaryota; kingdom Metazoa; phylum Chordata; class Actinopteri; order Myctophiformes; family Myctophidae; genus Gymnoscopelus; species Gymnoscopelus microlampas. The sequence goes on along the minus strand of NC_139943.1, from coordinate 53,075,913 downwards.
AGGGAAAAAAAAAATTATTACTCCGTGGTTGTATTCCCAAAACCGTATATATACGGTTTTGGCACCCAATGTGTTAAAGGACGACTTCACCACTTTTCAACATATCTTCATATAATAGGTCCTCACTAATGCTCATGATAAAATGATACAATTTTTTTCTACTTGGTCTGTGTCTCATAGGAGGGCTGTGGACAGTCCAGAAACCCGTCTACCAGTGACATCATCGTTAGGCAGGATTTTTTTTCCCAAAAAGATTACTTTATTAAGGCGAGAACAATGGGATTTATTACTGCATTGCAACTTTCCAGGAATACAAAGCCTGCAGTTTCTATTAGCTTGGATTCCCCATCGATGATGTCACTGGTAGACGGGTTTCTGAACTGTCTACAGCCCTCCTCTGAGACACAGACTGATTAGAAAAAATCAAACCCAGTGTGAAGTGGGCGGTGTGTGGTCATCACAACATGACTCACTTTAAAAAAAGGATAAATGACTTTTTTTAAAGTCCATACTGCTATTCATAGGGCTGCACATGTGTCATGTGTTTCGCTAGCCAATCACAGTCATGAATTTGCAAAGTCAGCCAATCACATTACAGTTAGTGGTGATGACACTAGCTGTAATGTGATTGGCTGATATGCAAAAAGTATCGATTTGCATTAACAATGGAAGGGTTAGGGGGTACACAAATGTTTTGGTCGGTGTCCAAAACTCACTTATAGGGGGCGGCTACACCGCCCCAAAAAATTGTTAGGGCTAGTGTGTGTGACCCAAGCGCACAGCAAGGAGGAGACGTAGGTAGGGTGAAGCCCGTGGGCGTATTTATTGAAAAGAGTAATCTTGGGTGGAAAGTGGAGTTAGTGTGGATTGGTGGCTCCGCAGGTCGGCACAACTCAGCGTTGGAATCCGGGGTACTGGAGAGGAGAGGAGACACAGGATCAGTGGAAATAATCACAGGGCAAAAAGCAACAGAAAGCTGGCACTGCAACTGCATGAAGTTAAACAGGCTGTTAAAGTAGCTGTGTAAATCTAAACTGGAGAGCACTACAACTAGAGTAACTAAACTACTGTAGGCTGGCCTACGGGTAGACTGGTGAAGCTCTGGCGAGGAGTGAAGTGCAGACTGGGCTTTTGTAGTGGCAGCAGTTGATTGTGGAATGGAAGGCAGGTGTGGAGATTGGTGAGGGAGAGCAGGTGCGCTGAGTTGAGCCAGTGAGTAGTCAGAGAGAGAGGGGAGGAGCCGTGAATGTGAAGGTGAGGAGGACTGAGCCGTAACAAAAATTGTACCATTTTATCATGAGCATTAGTGAGGACCTATTATATGAAGATATGTTGAAAAGTGGTGAAGTCGTCCTTTAAGTAAAAGTATCAATAATGCAATGAAGAAATACTCTGTTACAAGTAAAAAGTCCGGAATTCAAAATGTGCTTGAGTCAAGATGCACTTAAAGTACCAAAAGTAGAAAGTACTCATTATGCAGAATGTCCCATTCAAGTTTTCAAATGTATGAACATCATTTGAAAATAGCAGATCTACAAGCTCACAATGTGTCGCATCGCGACGCATTGTGAGCTTGTAGATCGGCTATTTTCAAATGATTTGACCCTGAGATGTAGTGGAGTAGAAGTAAAAAGTATTGGATATTGGAAATATTAAAATAAAGTACAAATACCTCAAAATTGTACTCATGTACAGCACTTGAGTAAATGTACTTAGTTACTTTACACCACTGCATTCCACATTTGGTGGAAGAGTAGTTAAAATGACAATTTTGCCATGCTTCTTCTAAACGTGGGTGGTACCACATCATCGTCGCTCCCTTTCCCTGATTCCCAGGCGACCGCTCTACCTCCCTTTGCCACCGCCGATCATCTGAGTTGAACAGATGATCAGAGCGCGGAGCACATAAACGGCAGATGTTACAATTGATGTCGGCCACGTTTTTGAAGAGGAGAGGAAAGTATAGCCATGGGACTGCCTGGCAGAAAGAGAGCCTGATTGCAAAAAAGAGAATATCTGAGGGTAGAGACACACGTAGAAAAACTGATGATCCAAGATAGCAGAGCTGATGGAACCCCCCCCACACTCCCCAAATCCAAAGAGACAAGTGGAACTCTCTGTGCCGATAACAAAATGAAATGGAAGAGCAGAAAAAGAACAGAGATAAGCAGCAAACTTTAAGTGGGGTTCAACATGGCCATCAAACCGCCGCCACACACAGAAATTTGCCATGTGGGAAAGTACTGAAGGAGTACTGTTCCACTTACATGCACTAAAGAAGTCTTAACACATCGGGTGCCAAACACGGTCTGAACCGTGTGTTTACTTAGTGGCGGTTCCGAAGCTTCGGTGCCGAACACGGTCTGAACCGTGATTTCAGTCTTTTTGTTTTTTTTCGTTTTTCTCCGCGCGGGCGGGGCTAGAGCAGCTCTGGGAGCACCCATTGTAATCCTGCGAAGGAAGTGCCAGATCGCTCACCGGAAACACTTTTTTTCCCCCCATCCGGTTCCTGTCTATTTCCTACTTTGAAACGCCTATATCTCCGAATCTGTTTCCTGTGGGGAAAAACGGTCATGCGCGATGCGCGATCCCCCCCCCGTTGTAACCCGCGAGGGGATGTTATGGTTCCAGCCTGTAGCCAGGCTCATGGCAGAACATGAATCGATGCTTTTTTTTGCGTGGATTTGCTTGTAACGCACGCGGAAACAACAAACAACAAAGCACAGTCAATGGGAGAATGCTGGCACCCACGGTAAGTTGTTATGAAAAAACGCTGGCACCCGATGTGTTAAAGAGGTGGTGCCATGGTTTTGCACCTTTTCTGTTTTTCATGTGTCTGTGAGGTTGATAGAACTTCATTAAGCCCCCTGGTGGTGTTTTTATGGTGTTTTATGTCTTCTCTGACTATTTTGAGTTTCTACCTGGAGGCTGAAACCTTGAGGGTCAAACGTGCCAGTAGAAAAACAGCCCTTTAGTGACATAATAAAAATATACCCTCCCCCTCATTATCATAACACAACAGGTGTGGGCATGAGGAGGAGGAGGGACTAGGACAGGTGGGTGGTGCTAAGGTGGTGGAGGAGTTGCTAAGGTGAGAACCAGGTATACTTAATGAACGGGAGGCGTGTCCACATAAAAACATAATTTTAACAATTTCTGTACACTTTTTTGAAAAAAATCTTCCTCCTAGTATAACCATAATGCCTGATGATTATGTTTTAAGGGGGGGGAAAAATCACTGAAAATCACGGCACCCCGTCTTTAAGTCGTGTGGTTGAATCTTTTTTAGAATGAGGACTAGTATAGATGGCTATCAATACGCTAGGAGCTTGTAGATCTGCTATTTTTGAATAGCCAAAGCAATCTTAAAATGACGCCGATGTGTTCCCGGTCTTAATGGCTTAACCTACAGTCTCCCCCTTTTCTTTGTAGTGTATCAGGGTCAGCATATAATGGCTGGACTCACACATCTGAGGTCACTTTCATTCTATAGGAGAAACGGGGCGAAGAAAAGTTAACCAAAGTCTGTTGTAATTTAATGAATGTTTTAGAGAAGAGAGTAGAGAATAGACTATGAATAGAGACTATATATTAAATGTGTTGTTTTTCACTGTTCAACATAAGGAACACATAAGGAAGAGTGTCATACAACATAACACACAGGTAAAGACGACACATAGAATCTTACTTCCTATAACACACAACAGCATGACAGTGGGGCAGTTTGTTTTATTCTACAATGGCCGAGTGGACACAACTCCAGCTAAAGCAACGTGTTTTTTATTTTCTTCTTTCCATTTCAAACTTCAATATTTCTGTCCAGATTGCATGATTGTGAAGTGATGATTGAGGAGCTGACCAGTGTCCTTTGCTATTGTGAGTTCTTCTCTGTGAGTGATTGCTACTCGTTACTTACATATATACTGTAGGCCTAACAAAACAAGCAACCGCCCTAGACAGTATAGGGCAGGGGTGGGCAACTTTGATGATGGAGAGGGCCACTATTTTTCCACACTCACTCCAGAGGGCAGACACATGCATTTAGTTATACCTATGTTAACTATATATTTAAATACAAATACATTGGACATAAAAAAGACAATAGAATTTGAATTCTAGTCATTTAAGCTACTAATATAGACTGAAGAAATTAAAGCGGGTCATGTTTGCATGTTTGGAATTGTAACAGCTGAAATCAATTATATATTATTATTCCGTTATTAACCTGCAGGCCGCATTAAGTGAAGGTGCCCATGTATGGTATAGGGTCAGGATTTATTTTAGTGGAGGAGCACCTCTGTGCACTTGAAAGTTCTGTGGAAGTGCTGCATCTTGGCCAGTGGTTGGTTCTCAACCCTTTATGAGCACTGAACCACTAGCACAGGGGTCCCCACATTTTTATGGGGGGGGGGGTCCCCAGATCATAAGCTTAATGTGTACAGTACCATTTTTTTCTCACTCAACAGTAAACAAACAAACATACAGTATAAGTGTATATTATACAGGGTATTTCTGCACATTTCTAAAGTTACGATTGAAAGACTTTTAAGACCTTTTTAATACCAAATTGGCCAAATTATCAAATATTATGTAAGAAAGAGGCAAACATTGTGAAAATAGCAGATCTACAAGCTCACAACATTTTTGGCGTGGGGTCGCATTCCTCCCCCACACCTTCAACATCTGGCTAGGGGTGGAGTTTGCATGTTCTCCCCGTGTCTCCTAGGGTATTTAATACCCTCACAAAAACATGCAGTAATCCTGGTCACTATACTGCCTCCCCCTGGTCAGCCAGGGCGCCTGATGGAGGGGAAAAGAACTGGTTGGAATAACGGGTTCCTTCCACGCGCTACGTCCAACCAGGGAAACTCCCCCCTGTCGGGTGATAAGAAGCGGCCTGCTTGCTCCTCATGCATTGAAGGAGGCATGAGCTTCAGCTTGGGCTCTCCCTAGGCTGGCAGAGGGAGAGTAGCGCCCAGGATTACATAGGCAATTGGCACTGGGTGAAAAAATATGGGTTACAAAATCGTGGGATAAAAATTATAGTAAAAAAAAAAAAAAAACATCTGGCTAGGGGAAACGCTGAGAATAGAAACAATAAACATTGTTTGCAAAGAAATATCACATACTCTAACTTTTAACCATGGCAAAAGATTCCTAGTAGTGGTGCCGTTTAGTTTGTAAATAATCTATTGCTGATCATCCCTGCACTTAATCCAAATGCAGGTCTGTGAGAAAAAAAAAGACATCTTTAACATTGTTTCTTCTCAAACTCAATCCCCTGGATGCCGGAAAATCGATATTTTGAGTGCTAGCCATGAATCGTGAGGCAGCATGTGATTTCAGCCTTCAGCGCTGCACACAAACTTTTATTCAATCAGCGCCCAGACAATACCCAAGGTTATTGTTGCACAGGAGAGGTTAGACAGACAGATAGATAGATAGGAACTTTATTTATCCCCAGGGAAATTGCAAATTGCCGGTTGTAATTCATTCAAGTCCTTTCTCTTTCTTTCCTCTTGGCTAAAGTTACAAAGGCTGACTTTAACCTACAGTTTTCCCCTTTTCTTTGTAGTGTATCAGTGTCAGCATATAATGGCTGGACTCACACATCGGCGTTCGCTTCCATTCTATGATTCTATGGGAGAAACAGGTCGAAGAAAAGATGGAGAGAGACCACTGTTTCCCTTTAGGTCAGGTTATGTCACCACATCTTGCTTTAGCTTAGTCATCCACTACTCTAATTGGAGCAAAAGCTTAATTAATTCAATTCAAATCATGAACGCGGCGTCCGATTGCGGTGAACCTTTGCACTACATTGAGGAACTAATGCCATCCTGGTGACAATTTTTGCAAAATGTATTTTCTTTATATTACTCCTACACATTTTGTCCAAAAATCACGCAAATCGGTACACGTTATCTCTTTAGTAAAGTGATCAAGACGGATCCGTCCTATTTTTCATATTCTATCCTGATTGGTGAATTCTGAACATTGCTTGCCCACACCTGACCTAGTGGAGACCTGTTCTCTGAGGAGCATGTTTTCTAATTTAGTTCCCCATGTTTCTACTCTACATATACATATAGTGTTTTATATTTTGTTGACAATATTGTATTTTGGTGTAATTTTTGATGCTATGTTGATGAAATGAATGGAATACATATAGGACCACAATGGAAACAAGTCCTCGAGAGTTGTTCGTGTTATCCTTTTAAGCCCAAATGTATGACATAGTCTAATAAAGTATTCAATCAATCAGATGACACCATGCATTGCCTACTGCTGTGGAAGACCAGATCCTGAGAGGAATACAGTACATAATACTGTGCAGGTTAATTTGATCATTATCCATTAATTACTAATGTTCTGTGTCGATCAGGAAGTCTTAATCACCTAACATAATGGCTTGTGCAAATTGGAACTAAGTGTCAGTCAATAAATGGCAGACTAATGATGATTAATGCCATTTGGAAAGAGTTTTTTTTTTTTTTACTGAGCACTGCACCAGTCCAGTGCGAAGCCCTATTGAAATGCAAGGAATTATTATTATAATTTTTTAGGACAATCTAATCTAGTTTTTGAGGGCCTAATCATACTTAAAAACATCAGAAATAACACTCTAAGCCACTGGTTCTCAAACTTTTTCATGCCAAGGACCCCCACATTGATGTAGGCTATATTTGGCCGCAGACCGCCATCTGAAAATGTTTTGTGCCAGGGACCCCCAGAAGAGAAGATTTGTGTTTAAAATGATTGTGATGCTGTGTTAACGCATTGGTTGCCAGGTACTATCATCCAAATCATCCATAAGGTCGTAACACACGGCAGGCGGTTCACGCGGGCGGTACCGCTTGGATCAGCGGTGATCGCGATCATTGTTGTTTTTTTTTCTCCCGCGCGGCGCGAGAATTTCACGGGGGGCCGCGCCCGCCTGCCTCACCGCCCCTCAACTTCTCCGCACGTCAAAATAAATGAATTACATAGGCGCGTTTGCTGCTTGCCGTGTGAAAGGACATTTAGAGTGCCAGTGTTTTTTTACCGTGTCTTGGCGATCTTTAGACAGCTGCAGAAGCCACAACGAGGACCCGGATGTATCTAAAAGTGTCCGGCCGATGTCTATCAACTGGAACAATAACATTTCTACCGCGATCCGCCATTTTAGAGCGATCGCCCGTCGAAAATGTCTGGTTCTCACCACAAAAAAAAGATATGGAGCTAGAAGTGTGTTTCACAAGATCCTATCATTGGGACGGACGGACCGGACGTTTTTTTTTGGGATGACATCACATCCGTCGATTTCTTCTATTAGAGTCGGGGATCATTCTTAAGTTGTGTTAGAGCGCCCTCTTGTGGAATTTTCAAATTGTGTTTTGTTTTTGAAAAAAAACTACGTTTATGGCACTCAATGTGTTGTTAGCTGCTTTTGCTGGGGACCCTCTGGAATCCCCCCCCAAGGATCCCTGGGGTTCCCCGGACCCCACTTTGAGAACCACTGCTCTCTCTAGAGGCCATGAGATGCATGTGCTTGCCTTGAGGCTGCTGTAATTGGGGTTAATACGTTAATTAACCGTGCCGGGTACATGTTCTGTGTGTAGCTTTAGTTGAATGGACTGGAAAAGCCAATTAAGACGGAGAAACAATTACTGTAGGTGTGAAGACTGCATGCACTCGTTGAAAGGTTTCTGTTATACAAGGGTCTCTGTCGGGTGGAAACCTCATATGTCCAAAAACTATTACTTTTCAGCATTCAGCATTTTGTGTGACGCTGTAGTATGATCAAGTAGGGCATTAAAGGAGCAGTTCGCCCCAAAAATGACTTATTTTCTATCAATTACTCACCCCATGAAGCATTGAATTCATGAAGATTTTTTTAGTTTTTGTCGCATTCCTAAGGCAATAATTTGATATTATGCTAATGTATCCGGTAGGAGACTCAAAGTAGACTCCTCGATTCTCCTACCGGGAATACACCCGGTTATCAAATTATTGACCATGAATTCAATGCTTCATGGGGTGTGCAATTGATAGAAAATAAGCACTTTTTTTACGGTGAACTATTCCTTTAACTCATTGAGTGCCCAAATTATTATCATCTATTTCTGGCCATTACGATTTATTTATTTTTTTTAAGTACAAAAAAAAGTGCTTAGGAAGCGAGATACAGCCTTTTTAAGTTATAAGTTAAACAAGGAGTGGATGGAGCTGCAAATCTTCAGATAATGATATCTTGGGTTCTTTTTTTAAAAGTTTTTTTCTATTTTTTTCAAAAACACGTGAAACGCATTAATGGCACGTTGCACCATAGCGCTAAAACACGTGAAACACGTTAATGGCACGCAATGAGTTAATTCACGAAAAAAACACACAAAGTTAGAATATGGAGATAGGAGGTTTCTTTCCCCCGACAGCAACGATATTCAATTTACAGTTCAGCAGATAAACTGGGCTTTTCACACACAGGAAATTACAGATACAGAAATTAGAAGTATAATGTGAGGAAAATACATTACAGAAATAACATTACCGGTCTATATGGTAATTTCATTTTAGAATGAAACACACTGTAGGTGTTTTGAGATGAAGAGCAATTTTATGCAAAAATACAGTTGAATTAGATGTGATTGATTGGTGTTCTTTATTATAATGTTTCACTATTGCAAAAATATTACACGTCTCGGTAAACAGGAGTGAACTTGCATCTTTTTAGTCTTTTAACCCATTGAGACCTGAAGCCGATTCTACATGTCTCCTAAATCTCAACAGTTTTCTGAAAAACTTATGTTTCTATATCAGTGGTGCTCAATCTTTTTCATGTCAAGGACCCCCAGAATGATATGTATTTGACCGTGGAACCCCATCAAAATATGTTGTTCCAGGGACCCCCAGAAGCAACGATTTGAGTTTAAAATGTTCCCTTTAAAAATATATATATTCAAAGATTTGCACACATTTTCACGATTTTTCAAAAATAGCAGATCTACAAGCTCGTAGCGCGGCACTCGGTGCCGCGCTATGAGCTTGTATATCTGCTATTTTTGAATAGCACAAAGTGTAAAATAATGCTTTTGAGCTCAAATCTAAAAATGACACAGTTCCAGGTCTTAATGGGTTAAGCAGACGCTCTTATCCAGAGTGACTGGCAATAATCACGGAAATGACATCTTATCTTAAAACTATAATTACAGAGCCGAGCTGTGTTGTGTGTGTGTGAGGGGTGGCAGCTGGACTTCTTCAGCTCACCCATTGAACCATGTATGTACATTACATATAGTAATATGCAAGCAGATATGACTCCGTACTACAAGCCGGCGCGCGCGCACGCATGCACGCACACTGAAAATGCTGCATTTAACCCATTCAATCTGGTGACGCATCTACAAATGTCAGTTTCTGAAAAAAGAAAACGTGTGTTGCTATAATATCAGTGGTCGTCAAACTTTTTCATGCCAAGAACCCCCAAAATGATATGTATTTGGCTGTGGACCCTGAAAATATTTTGTTCCAGGGACCCCCCCAGAGAGTGAAAAAAAAATCCCTTTAAAAATATATATGTTCATAGATTTGCACAAATGTTCAAGATTTAAAAAAAAATCAGATCTACAAGCTTTGAGCGTATATCTGTGTATATCTGCTATTTTTGAATAGGCAAAGTATAAAATTATGGTTATATCTAAAATGACACAGATGCGTTCCCGGTCTTAATGGGTTAATGTGCAGATCACGTAGTGTGAACGAAGTAAACAAAAGCAATTGTATGATTGTAAATTAGTGCTCATTTTCTCATTAGTAGAGTGATGTCTATTCTAATCCATGGATCCTGATTGAAATCCCAAGTCTTCCATTCAAGTCTTGAATGGATGCTTCATTAACATTCTCCTTAATCCCATCAGCTTTTGATTGGATTATCCCTACAGGATATTTCACTTTCAAAAAAAAAAAATTAAAAAAAAAAAATTAAAACAATAAAATAATAATACTTGAAAAAAGTAATGGAAAAATCACGGCCCCCTCGCGCATTAGAAAGACATTCTAATGCATGAGGGGGTTGTGATTTATCCATTACTTTTATTTTACATTTTTTAAATGTTTATTTTATTTGAAAGTGAATTAGAAAGCCCCTAGGACTTTGGGACCAGTGGTGGAAAGTAACTAAGTATATGTTCTTAAGTACTGCACTTAAGTAACATTTTGAGGTATTTGTACTTTACTTGATATCCATTTTCCAATACTTTTACTTCTACTCCACTACATTTCGGATCCAAATATTGTACTTTTAATCCACTGCATTTATTTGAACACTTTAGTTACTGGTTACTTTGTAGATTTTTATTATTATTACAAAACCTATATTAGCCACTTCAGCCCTGTATACATTTCGGCCATTTGAAAATAGCCGATCTACAAGCTCACAATGTGTCGCATTGTAGATCTGCTATTTTCAAAAGATTTTTATACATTTGAAAACTTGAAATGGGACATTCTGCATGATGAGCACTTTTACTTTTGGTTCTTTTAGTACATTTTGATGCCAATACTGTTGTACTTTTAGTTTTACTCAAGTACATTTTGAATTCCGGACATTTACTTGTAACAGTATATCAGTATTGATACTTGTACTTAAGTAAAAAATGTGAGTACCTGTAATAGTGTGTCTTTATGTGTAGAAGCAGCTACTGATTAGGAACATTATTTGCATCTATGCTGTTAACCAAATGTTATGCTTGTTGCATTATATTAATAGGAGGTGAACAGTTTTGTTGTTAAAGGATTTTCACTGAATGACCGCAGATTATATTGCTTATTTGAAATTAAGACTTAGAGGCATTTTTTGTGTTATTTGTTAATTGCCACGACATTGCTAAAAGGGAGGAGTGTAATAGTGTGTCTTTATGTGTAGAAGCAGCTACTGATTAGGAACATTATTTGCATCTGTGCTGATTACCAATATCCCCTGCACCTGTTGAAAGCCTCTGAAGTGTGCTGTATGTGTCAGTTGAACCTGTGAAGTCTACCAGTAAAGACCTACTGCAGGGGTCGGCAATAGGCGGCCCGCGGGCCGAAATTGGCCCCCCAGAAATAATATCTGGCCCGTGAGATAATTTTGAGAATTTAATTTTTTTGAAAAATGTTTTTTTTTTTTTTTTTAGAAAAATATTTTTTGATTTTTTTTGGGGGGGAGGGATTTTATTTTTATACAGTATCAGACCGATAGTCTCACATATAGGCCGCTATTATATCTATTATATCCAAATACAGAAACTATCCCCACCTAAATAATGACTATTACTCCATGTTGAGAGTGGGTACATCCACACATGTCCGTAAGCTAGCGTGCAACGGTACGCTGGCTACGCGACGGTAGCCCCGTCCACTCCCATGTTAAAAAAAAACCGGAACGGTACTTCCGGTTTTAAACTTAACATGGGAGTGGATGGGACTTCCGGCGTCCGTACGGTAACTTGACGGAGATATGTGGATGCACCCAGAGAATGACAGCGGGGTATAACGTGGGCGGCGCTCGCTCAATGACATGAAAAAAAGTCAGTGGACACTGGACAGCACTTGGTGCTGAAATAGCAAACAAGCAGTAGTATGGTATGAAATAAAAACACAGTTCAGTAAATCATTCAAACTGTATCTTTACTAATAGAAACATAAATGTGACAATGTGCAGATCAGACATATTGGATTTGCATTCGTGAAACCAGGTAAGATGAACACATACCGATCTGTCCACTCCTCTCTAAACACTCTGTTTTCACTGTCAACTTTCCTCTTCAAACTTTTCGATAGCGCCATTGTTGTTGTTTGTATCTCGCTCACTAGCAGCAGCTGAAATGTTTTCTGCAATCAAGCGACAGACTGAACAAATAACAGCGAGCGCCCCCCTATGTATTTTTTATTTAGTTAGTAAATGGCGCATTGTAATTATAACTAATGTAGCGCTCGTTTCAAGAGACTCTGAAATCAAGCACTCCGTGATCAAATGGATTCATCTTTTATCTTGGTCTGATTTTAATTCGGTTTAATTATGTTAATGTTCACATTGTTGGTGCCATCAGTCACATATTAGTAAAGATACAGTATGAATGATTTACTGAAAAGTGTTATAAAAAAAGTATTAAAAATTAATGTTAAAATAATTATAAATACTTATTTCATAGAACCTGAACCCACTTTTGAAATCATGCACTCATAAACACGATGCATTTTAAAGGATTTATAACATTTTATAGCTAGATTAGAGGAAAATGGAGAAGAAAAAAGAAATCACCAGAAAAATCGCCTGTGCTGATATTTAAACCGGAAAAAATGTTGATTTATATTGGTCAAACAGAACCGAATTAGACCCAAATTAGACCCGAATTAGACCGAGTTAGACCCGAATTAGACCCGAAAAATTTTGCGCGCGCGCACATGCACGCGCGCCCGGCCCGCGATGGAATGTCTGGGAGTGATATTGGCCCTAGGCTTATCTCAATTGCCTACCCCTGACCTACTGTATGTTTGGAAGCTCACCCAAAGTGTACTTATTCAGAGTCACCAGTATATTACAGTACCTTTTCCACCACTGTTTCTCTTCACCACCCGCTCTGTCTGCACTGCCCAGGTGAGATCTTCAGTGAGAGAATTTGAACTCTTTGACCCTCTCCACTGAGGCGCCCCCCCGATCAGGATGGGAGAGTGATCTCTGGGAGGAGGCCTCCTGTCGTCGAAGATTAGCTCTTCTGCTCTCCTTCCACTCGGCTGTTTGATTGATTTTATTGACTCTTGTTCTGTATTTGTGTTGCTCTTTTCCCCCCAGCTCGACAATGTGGACGAGCAGGCAGCACAGATCCGTAGGGAGTTGGACGGGAGACTCCAGCTCGCTGAGAGGGTGGCCAAGGTAGGTGTTGTTACACCATAACAAAAAGATAACCCCGCACACTGCCACTTGGCTCTATTCACAGCAGCCATGTTATGAAGACATTCACAGGTGTTACCAATGATACTAATGAAGGCTCTGTTCCATTCTGGTGCTGATATTGTGTGCATGTTGGCCCACTGGAAACACTCTGTTACACCAGTGGGTCTACAGTTGGGGGTCCATGGACCCTCATGGGCTTCCAAATGGCCCCTTATTGGGTGTGTAACTCTGAGAGTGTACACATGGAAATTTGGTTCCATTTGTACACTCTCAGAGTTGTGGGGGTCGTGGAAACCACTGTGCTACGCTAAATGGAACAGAGCCTTCATTAGTATCATTGGTAACACCTGTGAAGGAAGTGATAATATGGCTGCTGTGCATAGACGGATTTCCGCGCGACGTCATCACAGAGCAGAATGCGCAATCTGCGCATGCCCGGGTGAAAGGCGCGTTCGAAAATACAGCCCTGAGCGGCAGTGAGCGCACTGGCCAATACAAACTAATAGGCGAGTGTGCTCCGGTGCGTAATTTCCAAACGCACCCATAGGCTTCCCCCTCCTCTGCGCGGTCATATTCCTCTCATGTTTACTAACAGGAAACCCGTCTATAGAGCCTCTTGCAAGGTACACGTAGGATCATGTATTTAACCCATTCAAAACTGGAACGCATCTGTGTAACCACTTTAAACATTATTTTATACTTTGGCTATTTAGCAATAGCAGATATATCAGCTCATAGCATGGCACAGAGTGCCGCGCTTGTCAGCTTGTAGATCTATTTTTTTAAGAAAAATCTTGAACATTTCATGAATATATAATATAATCTTATATAATGTAATCTTTGAATATATATATTATTTTTTAAAGCGAACATTTTTAACTCAAATCTTTGCTTCTGTGGGATCCCTGGAACAACATATTTTGAGATGGGGGTCTGTGGCCAACATTTTGGGGGGTCCTTGACATTGAAAAGTTGGAGCACCACTGATATAGCAACATACTATTAGGCTTTAGAAAATACATTTAGATATGTATTTGGCCGCGGACCCCTAGCTCAAAATATATTGTTCCAGGGACCCCTCCCAACCTGAGTTACAAATGTTCGCTTTAAAAAAATATATATATATTCAGAGATCTATATTCTAAGATTTTTCAAAAAATAGCAGATCTACAAGCTCATAGCCGTGCTATGAGCTTGTAGCTCATCTGCTATTTTTTAACCCATTGAGACCTGGAACGCATCTGTGTCACTTCTTTATTTGGGCTAAAAAGCATTATTTTACACTTTGGCTATTCAAAAATAGCAGATATACAAGCTCATAGCGCGGCACCGAGTGCCGCGCTATGAGCTTGTAGATCTGTTTTTTTTGAAAAATCGTGAAAATGGGTGCAAATCTTTGAATATATATTGTTTAAAGCGAACATTTTTAACTCTATTCTTTGCTTCTGGGGGTCCCTGGAACAACACATTTTGAGATGGGGCTCGACGGCCAAATTCATATAATTTTGGGGGTCCTTGACATGAAAAAGATTGAGAACCACTGACATAGTAACATAAGTTTTTTCAATAAACAGTTAGGAATTAGAAGACATTTCGTAGAATTGGCCTCAGGTCTTAAAGGGTTAATAGCCAAAGTATAAAATAATGCTTATGCTCAAATCTAAAATGACACAGATGCGTTCCCGGATTGAATTGGTTAAGTGTTTACAGAGTGTCCATCTAACCTATAGAACCTGACCTGCCTTTATCACCCCCTAAAGGAGAGGCGCTATCCCCAGTTTGTGTCCCCCGACATGGAGGCCATGTACGTGGAGGAGCTGCGTTCCTCCGTCAACCTGCTGATGGCCAACCTGGAGAGCCTGCCCGTGTCCAAAGGAGGAGCCGACTTCAAGCAGAAGCTCAAACGCACCCCCATGAACAACTCCTTCCTGGACATGGGCGACGAGGGGGACATCCTGTCCAAGTCCGACGTGGTCCTCTCCTTCACGCTGGAGGTGTGTGTGCGCGCGTGTGCGTGTGTGTGTGTGTGTGTGTGTGTGTGTGTGTGTGTGTGTGTGTGTGTGTGTGTGTGTGCTCATGCGTGTGTGTGTGTGTGTGTGTGTGTGTGTGTGTGTGTGTGTGTGTGTGTGTGTGTGTGTGTGTGTGTGTGTGTGTGTGTGTGTGTGTGTGTGTGTGTGTGTGTGTGTGTGTGTGTGCGCGTGTGCGTGTGCTCATGCGTGTGCGCGCGCGCGTGTGTGTGTGTGTGTGTGTCAGGCCCGGCGCCACGGGGGTGCCTGAGGGGGCCAGGCACTCAGTTTCAAATTGTGCCCCCTCAGTTTATTTAAAAAAAAAAAAAAAAAAAATATATTTTTTTATAATTCATTTTTTGATAAAGAATCGGTAAAATCAGGCAAAAACAAGAATTAAATTAAATAACATAAGCCTAACCTAACCCTAAAACCGAAAAAAAGTAACAAAAACACGCCCAAAAACGGCCACAATTGGCGAAATAACCGCAAATTTCGCACACGGGTCTCGCAGCATGCATGCGCGCTGCGCGACTGGTGTGCACCCTCACAATTTTCAGCTGCACCCTCAGTCATTTCATCCTGGCGCCGTGTGTGTGTGTGTGTGTGTGTGTGTGTGTGTGTGTGTGTGTGTGTGTGTGTGTGTGTGTGTGTGTGTGTGTGTGTGTGTGTGTGTGTGTGTGTGTGTGTGTGTGTGTGTGTGTGTGTGTGTGTGTGTGTGTGTGTGTGTGTGTGTGTGTGTGTGTGTTTTATGGTTAAGAATATTTTTTTGACATACCTTTTCAATTAGGAAAAGATTCATGTTGGGGTTAGGATCGTGATTAGACATTTAGAGGTTAGGTTTAGGGGTTGGAATTAGAGTTAAACATGATTTATTCTATAGTTAAGATTACCTAAGATGTCTTAGTTGTCAGTAGGCTATCTGCCACCTGCAATGGTGATCTGTATCTGAAACAAGTTATAAAAGGCACTGAAGGAACTAAAATAGGCTATACCTCTTTGGTCTCCAGGTAACAGGTAACTGTACTCAATTCCAATTAGATGCTGCATGTGGGCTGCATGTGCACACAGGACCCATATGTGAGCAGGTTTAATTAAAGGGATATTTCACTTTCATAAAAACGTTGGGTCATTTTATCGTCTACTCAGGCTTTTGGGAGCACCCCAGACAGTTTTTAACCCATTTAGACCTGGAACGCATCTGTGTCACTTTTTCATTTGAGCTAAAAAAAAACATTATTTTACACTTTGGCTTTTGAAAAATCGTGAACATGTCTGCAAATCTTTGAATATATATTGTTTAAAGCAAACATGTTTAACTCTATTCTTTGCTTCTGGGGGGTCCCTGGAACAAAACATTTTGAGATGGGGGTCGGCGGCCAAATACATATGATTTTGGGGGTCCTTGACATGAAAAAGTTTGAGAACCACTGATATAGAAACATACGTTTTGCAGAAAACTGTTGGGATTTAGAAGACATTAGTAAGAATCGGTCTCAGGTCTTAATGGGTTAAGTTGCTTGATTCAGTATTTAGATATTTGATATTCATTTAATCACGCCCCCTACCAATACAAACCCATTATAACTTTTAACCATGTTAGATTCATCAAAAACAACGTCCTTGGTTCTGGTGACTCATACTGCCCTCCTAATGTGAGGGGGGGGGGCCGTGTTTTTTCGATTACTTTTTAAATTTATTTAATTTATTTATTTTGATTGTATCTTATTTTTTTTCATTTAAAAAGAAAAAAAAGTAATTGTAAAAACACAGTCTCCTCACGTATTAGAAGGACAATATCAGTCACCAGAACCAAGGTCGGGTGTTTCTGATGAATCTAACGTGGTTAAAATGTGGTTACTTTTTGAGCTTGTAGATCTGCAATTTTTTGGCTTTACTCTTACGGTTAAAAATGGGAAAATGTATAAAAAATGGCATTCATACAACCGCTGTCTTAAGATATTGATGCCCTAAAAAGTATAGTATACAAACCTGTGTGCATGTGAACACACCCAACACACTTCTGCCACATAACGTAACTCACCGCACTCATGGGGACATGGGGTGAACCAAAACAAACCGATTTTGGTAATCGCTTACCTTACAGTACACGCAATATGTGCGTGTGCACAGTCTCGGTGTCAATGACCATTTTCTTTTCTAGCTCTCCCTTGTGCTTTTTTTCCCTGCATTACTTCCTCTGCTGAGCACTTTCTGCTGATTTGTTTTGTATAAAGGGCTTCATAAATAGATTCCACTTGGCTACGTTCACCCCCAAATGAAGTGCAGCTTACATTGTATCGCTCCCTGCTTGAAATCATACTGAATTGTACCACAACAACAAGTACACGTGGTGTAGTGCCCGGGCTCCCTCATGTCTGAGTGAGTTCTCGGTTATTGTAGCAAGAGAATCAAGAGTTTATTTGTCACACACTCGTCCAGGTACAAACAGGGACGACGTTGGGTGTGACGTGGTCCACACGACTGGGCAACAACAGCAATGATATCTCAAAGTAGTACCCACATACACTTTACATGGGGGGGAGGAGTAAACTCTAAGAAGAGGCTAAAACTAAGGAATAAAATCAATAAAAACAGTGCAATGGTGAGACAGGGGGGTGTGCAGTTAGCTGTGGAAAGCCACATTTTAGATGTTGGTTTTAAGAGGGGTTTTGAAGGTTTTGAGTGTGGGGGCTTCTCTGTTCTCTGAGAGTTTTGGGGAGTGCATTTCACAGGGTTGGGGGGCAGCAAAGGCTCTATTAGCCCAGGTAGGCGGTGGGCGTTACCAGGGCTGAGGGAGCGGAAGGGGACATGACGCAATATAATATTAAAGGACGACTTCACCACTTTTCAACATATCTTCATATAATAGGTCCTCACTAATGCTCATGATAAAATGGTACAATTTTTTTCTACTTGGTCTGTGTCTCATAGGAGGGCTGTGGACAGTCCAGAAACCCGTCTACCAGTGACATCATCGTTAGGCAGGATTTTTTTTCCCAAAAAGATTACACTTTTTTCATTCAGATTTTTATTAAGGCGAGAACAATGGGATCTATTATTGCATTGCAACTTTCCAGGAATACAAAGCATGCAGTTTCTATTAGCTTGGATTCCCCATTGATGATGTCACTGGTAGACGGGTTTCTGAACTGTCTACAGCCCTCCTCTGAGACACAGACTGATTAGAAAAAAATGGTACCATTTTATCATGAGCATTAGTGAGGACCTATTATATGAAGATATGTTGAAAAGTGGTGAAGTCGTCCTTTAAGAACAGTTATTGGAGATGAATGTTTCTGCTGGGACCTCTCTACCCAGGACAGATACTGCGGTAAAAGAGCAGACGTGGACTCCAGAATAGCTTTGTTGTGTTGTATATAAAGTTTCAGCTGTACAGGCTAATGACTGACAGATTGAATGAAGGATGATGGTATGAATGTGAACAAAGGACTGTATTTGAGTGGTAGTTCTGTAAACATAATAATTTATGCAATACAATTGTAACTTACCCTTCATGAACGCACTCTCAGTCTCAACGTGAGTTCACTGTAAACACTGAGGACCCCAACACTGGCAGGGCTACCTAAAAGCCTGACTGAAGTGGAAAACTTTGCTGCCCAAAAGTGTGCCGGAACAGAACAAACGTAATATGGAACTCAGGATACAAAAGAAGAGAATTTAAGATATGCGCATAATTACATCAACCTAGTACACTATCCCTACATATGGGCAAAGTAAAGACAACTGATGTACATTAAATACACATAGCTATGTACATTTTGTGCAAGTAACCTTGTGGGCTAAAACGTGCATAGTTATGCAAGGCTGGATTAAAGAAAAAAAATAATAACTTGTGTTCCAATGCAGTTATTCTAGTCCCAAGAGCTTGCGTTAATGCTTTTGATTGGTTAAATATATGTATGAATACCACAGGCAGAATTAACCCCTTTCACTGTCAAACATTTTCAAATAGCGATTAGCTCAGCTTGTGTGCTTATCGATCGGCTACTTTTGCACAACACTATTAGATGGCAAAGTAGGGCATTAATTTACCAAAAAAAAACAGAAAAAGTTGAAATATGGAGATAAGAAACTGGTGTAAAACGCAGCAGCATTATGAAGAACATTAAACAACGTTAAGAGCACTTTCTGCTGATTTGTTTTGTATAAAAGGCTTCATAAATGAATTCCACTGCCTTCACCCCCAAATGAAGTGCGGCTTACATTGTACCGCCCCCTGCTTGAATTCATACTAACCCATTCAATCCGGGAATGCGTCTGTGTCATTTTAGATTTCTTTGGCTATTCAAAAATAGCAGATGTACAAGCTCATACGCTATGAGCTTGTATATCTGCCATTTTTAAAAAAATCATGAACATTTTTTGCAAATCGTATAGGCCTTTATATATTTTTAAAGCAAACATTTGGAAGTGTCAAATGTCTCAACAAATGTCTTAATTTTTCTGAAAAAAAACATTGTCGCTACATCAGTGGTGATCAAACTTTTTCTTGTCAAGGACTACACAAAATTATAAGTTTTTGGCCGCCGACCCTCATCTCAAAATATGTTGTTCCAGGGACCCCCATGCAGAAGCAATGATTTGAGTTAAACATGTTGTTTAAAAAAAAATGTATATATTCAAAGATTTGCACAAAATGTGTACAGGGCCAGATTAATGCATACGCTCATGAGGTTATAGCCCGGGGCAGCGCCAATCAAGCCCTTTTTTTCTTTCAGAAGCATCTGCCATACAGTAAAACTCTTGCTCTTGGATATGTAGTGTAAATAGGGTTAAATTAGCGATTCATTTATATTGTATGAATATTAATGAAGTAATACATCACCGGTTTACCCGTTTCTAATACAGATCAGTCTCACACTCTGAAGGAAGTTACATTCTTGGCTGAGGCAGGGTCATAGATCATCCAGCAATATACAAAAAGACAGACAATCAAGGAAGTTTATTAACACAATCACATTAACCCAGAATTGCCAGAATTATTTCTATATTATGTTGTCCCAGTGCCAGAGTTTTTTTGTAAAAAAAAAAAGTGCTTAGGAAGCGAGATACAGCCTTTTTCAGTTATACGTTAAACAAGGAGTGGATGGAGCTGCAAATCTTCAGATAATGATATATTGGGTTCTGAACATGTTTTTCAAAAAAAAAAAAATATTTTATTTTATTTTATTTTTTAAAAAATTTTCAAAAACACGTCAAACACGCCATAGCGGTAAAAACACGTGAAACACGTTAATGGCACTCAATGAGTTAAGACCTGGAACGCGTCTGTGTCACTTTAGATTTCTATGGCTATTCAAAAATAGCAGATATACAAGTTCATAGCGCGGCACCGAGTGCCGCGCTATGAACTTGTAGATCTGCTATTTTAGAAAAATCTTGAAACTTTTTTTTTTTTTTTTTTAATAAATAAATAAGAATCACCTCAGGTCTTAATGGGCGTTTGTACCTTATTTTGACGATCCACAAAGAGGAAGCCACGATGTGGACACGGATGTAAACAAAAGTGGTCTGGGGGGAGGGGGACGGTCTCTTCTATCCACCGGAACAAAAACATTCTAACCGCGATTGTCCGTTCTGTTGTTATCGGCAGTTGAATATGGCTCGTTTTCACAAAAAAAACGCAGTCTGGGAGAAGAAATCCGAGCTAGATGTGTTTTTTTCTAAATCTCATAACATAGGAGTGGACGGGGTGACTTTTTTGGGGATGACGTCATTTACGGTTCTTGCCTTCTCTCGCAGTCAAGGGATCATTCATAGGTTGGCGAAGAGCGCCCTCTAGTGTAATCACTAATCACCTGCGTCAATGGCAGGGAATGTGTTGACTAAAGTGCACACGCATAGAAATATTCAAGCACAGTCGTGTTACAAGATGTAATTTCAGCTGTGGTCCCTGATTAGAACGTTATGCTAAATATGCAGTGGTGGACAGTAACGGAGTCAATGTACTTGAGTACTGTACTTAAGTACAGATTCTGAGGATCTGTACTTTTGAGTACATTTCTAGGAAGGCTGTAAAGCACTGAGTACTTTTAGGTCGGCTGTTTATAATATATATATATATATATATATATATATATATATATATATATATATATATATATATATATATATATATATATATATCATGTTTAAGTAAAGTAACTAACTAATTACCTTTTGAGAGCAGTAGCCTAACTAGTAACTATAACTTTAACTATTGTTACTTTTTTAAAGTAACTTGGCCAACACTGTTTATAACGTTATTTGAGTGAAATGTTTGTCACCACCTCAACAGTCGACCCCCTTGCTTTGTTAGGACACTGACACAGGTCCTCAGTTAATCCATTGCCATATTACTGAGAAGTGCTATTAAAATAGGGCTCTCTAACGATTCAGCTATGGACGCCCCATGTTGCCATGGTTACCCGATGAGTCCAATCACAGTACGTTGAGGCCGGTCTGGAGTCCATTTTTGGGAAAATGACGTCACATCTGATGAGTCGACATTTGAGCAGTTGGATTTAAAGGCCGATTCCACACAGTTTGAGGACATTAGTGAAAGAGAAGGAAACTTTTAATCCTCCTATTTAGACCATTAGAGCACAGAGTGGAAGTCAAAGCTGACCATTTCTGGATCGTAACTTGAGAGTCACTGTTTGGGACAGTTCTAGACAGCTGGAGAAGACACTTCAGTCAAAAGATGGAGGAAAAGCTGTGTGATGTTGATATGAGGAGGATCCAGCAATATGAGGTGGATGTAACTCTGGACCCTGATACAGCACAATGCAGACTCATCCTGTCCGAGGATGGAAAACAAGTGAGTTTTGGAAACGTAAGGAAGAATATCCCAGACAACAAAGAGAGATTCTCTCCATGTGTCTTTGTCTTAGGGAAACAAAGTTTCTCCTCAGGAAGGTTTTACTATGAGATTCAGGTTGGAGGGAAGACTGACTGGGTTGTAGGAGTGGCCAGAGAGTCCATCAACAGGAAGGGATGGATACATCGCATACCCAATGATGGTTACTGGACTATAGGGTTGAGGAATGGAAATGAGTACAGGGCTATTGTTGGTCCTGGCCGTGATGTTTTCCTCCCTGTAAGAGAGGAGGTCCAGAAAGTGGGAGTGTTTGTGGATTATGAGGAGGGTCTGGTCTCCTTTTATGATGTGGAGACCAGAGTTAATCTCTACTCTTTCACTGGCTGCACCTTCACTGATAAACTCTGTCCATTCTTCTGTCCATGTAACAACCGTACTGGTACAAACTCTGCTCCTCTGATCATCTCTCCTGTCAATCACACTGATTGACAGGATTAATCCTTACACGTACAATAGAATGTGTAAATAACACAGTATAATTGTAACTTTTGGAAACCTGCTTATCTGCAGCAGTTAGGGCTTCAGTGCCTTGCTCAAGGACGCTTCATCCAGTTCAAAACACTGGTGACAACCTACAAGGCAGTCAAGGTCACGTCACCTCCTGACCTTCAGGACATGATCCACCCCTACACCCCTTCACCAACACTTTGCATCAGATATCAGGTTTCTTTCTTTTTTTTATTAGGTAAAATGGTGTTGTGAGTCATGTGACAATGAGCATCAAACAGGCTGATACGCCATAGTGTTTAACTCATTGAGTGCCATTGACGTGTTTCACGTATTTTACCGCTATGGCGCAACGTGCCAATGACATGTTTGACGTGTTTTTGAAAAAAAAAAAAAAAAAAAGTTCAGAACCCAAGATATCATTATCTGAAGATTTGCAGCTCCATCCACTCCTTGTTTAACTTATAACTGAAAAAGGCTGTATCTCGCTCCTAAGCACTTTTTTTTTACTTTGAAAAAAATCTCTGGCACTGGGACAACAGTATCATCACAGTACGTTGAGGCCGGTCTGGAGTCACATGGAACTCCATTTTTGGGAAAATGACGTCATATCTGATGAGTCGACATTTGAGCAGTTGGATTTAAAGGCTGATTCCACACAGTTTGAGGACATTAGTGAAAGAGAAGCAGACTTTACATCCTCTCATTTAAACCATTAGAGCACCGAGTGGAAGTCAAAGCTGACCATTCCTGGATTGTATTCCTTGAGAGTCACTGTTTGGGACAGTTCTAGACAGCTGGAGAAGACACTCAGTCAAGAGATGAAGAAACTGTGTGATGCTGTGATGAAGAGGATCCAGCAATATGAGGTGGATGTGACTCTGGACCCTGATACAACAAATTCCTACCTCATCCTGTCTGACGATGGAAAACAAGTGAGTCATGGAAACGTAAAGAAGAATCTCCCACACAACAAAGAGAGATTCTCTACAAATCTCTTTGTCTTAGGAAAACAAAGTTTCTCATCAGGAAGGTTTTACTATGAGGTTCAGGTTGGAGGGAAGACTGACTGGATTGTAGGAGTGGCCAGAGAGTCCATCAACAGGAAGGGAGGCAGCTATCTGAGACCCAATGATGGTTACTGGGCTATATGGTTGAGGAATAGAAATGAGTACAGGGCTATTGTTGGTCCTGGCCGTGATGTCCTCCTCCCTGTAAGAGAGGAGCTCCAGAAAGTGGGAGTGTTTGTGGATTATGAGGAGGGTCAGGTCTCCTTTTATGATGTGGAGACCAGAGTTAATCTCTACTCTTTCACTGGCTGCACCTTCACTGAGAGACTCTGTCCATTCTTCTGTCCATGTAACAACTATGGTGGTACAAACTCTGCTCCTCTGATCATCTCTCCTGTCAATCACACTGAATGACAGGATTAATCAATGAGGGTTGCATTTACAATAGAATGTGTAAATAACACAGTATAATTATAACTCTTAGCAAACATGCTTATCTGCAGCAGTTAGGGCTTCAGTGCCTTATTCAAGGACGCTTCATCCAGTTCAAAACACTGGTGACGACCTACAAGTCAGTCAAGGTCACGTCACCTCCTGACCTTCAGGACATGATCCACCCCTACACCCCTTCACTAACACTTTGCATCAGATATCAGGTTTCTTTCTTTTTTTTATTAGGTAAAATGGTGTTGTGAGTCATGTGACAATGAGCATCAAACAGGCTGATACTCCATAGTGTTTAACTCATTGAGTGCCATTGACGTGTTTCACGTGTTTTACCGCTATGGCGCAACGTGCCAATGACATCTTTGACGTGTTTTTGAAAAAAAAAAAGTTCAGAACCCAAGATATCATTATCTGAAGATTTGCAGCTCCATCCACTCCTTGTTTAACTTATAACTGAAAAAGGCTGTATCTCGCTCCTAAGCACTTTTTTTTTTACTTTGAAAAAAATCTCTGGCACTGGGACAACATAGCCAGAAATAATTCTGGCACTCGGTGAGTTAACTCTAATTGGATTCATAATTTGTGGGCGGGCTGGGACCTATTTCTTATAAACAAAAACTAAACGCATCACAAACAAAACATCCAATCAACCCCAAATTAGAATCACACTACTGTATTTAGAGCACACCTCCAAAAAGCTAATATCTATGTTTTTATAAGTGTTTCTGCAGGTTTTGTACATATATATATCTATCTATATATACATTTCTAAACCCAAAACCCCCCAAAAAAAACTGCCACTGTGTGGGACTAAACACAAAAACAACATATCAATGTCACTAACAAGACACGCCACAACGTGCAGAATTACTACGCGCAGTCTGTAGGCCACTTCATACTGCTCAGCACACATCTGCCCCCTCGCAGCATAATTAATTGCGGCAAACACAAACTCACAACATTACAGTCGGCCATGTTGTTCCTTAGCGTCATCGCCGACCACCGCCCAACGAGACCCAAGTGAGGTCAGACAACACACTCCATATTTGGGCATAGCTCCATTGGGAACATCTCCTATTATGGCTTTATATATTATAGAGACCAACAAACACAAAGCACCGCGCAGCGGCTAGGGAGAAGGGGCGCGCAGCGCCCCGACCCTCTAGTGTATAACGTAGTGGTTCTACAAGCACATCAGTGCATGCAGTGCAGGTGGTTTCAGAGAGTTACTTCTCTGAAACAAGAGTTACAAGGTCCTATACATTCATTATGAAAACATTACAGCAATTCATTGATATAAACATTAAGAAATGCACTTCTACTTTGACTTGTATTAAGTATTTTTAAAAGCATGTACTTTTGAACACTTAAGTCTATTTAAAGAGCAATGACTTTTGTACTCTTACTTGAGTAACATTTCGACTGAGCTACTTTTACTTGTAGTGGAGTAAATTTGAACAGGAGTAGCTGTACTTTTACTCAAGTACTGGGGTCGAGTACTTCGTCCACCACTGTAAATATGGCATACCACAGTTGTGAGCTCCTAGAGAGAAACAAGATAGAGAGAGGTGGATGTAGGTGATCGAGAGGGAAACAAATTTGACACCCTAAACACTAGTTTAAAGAACCCTGTCAATAAGTTGATGAAAACAGGCCTAATACACACTATTGCCGTTTCACTGCAGATGATGGGAACAGACCTTTGATTGACAGGGGTGATTGATTGAATACTTTCTTAACAGTTTGCAAAGACACGCACAGGGACGTACAGTTCAATACAAGGTCTGTAAACCCATTAAGACCTGGAACGCATTTTGATTTGAGCTAAAAAGCATTATTTTACACTTTGGCTATTCAAAAATAGCAGATCTACAAGTTCATAGCGTGGCACCGAGTGCGTTTGAGATCAGCGTTTGTACCTTATTCTGACGATCCACAGAGATCCAAGGAAGCCACGATGTGGCCACGGATGTAAACAAAAGTGGTCTGGGGGGAGGGGGACGGTCTCTTCTATCCACCGGAACAAAAACATTCTAACCGCGATTGTCCGTTCTGTTGTTATCGGCAGTTGAATATGGCTCGTTTTCACCAAAAAAACGCAGTCTGGGAGAAGAAATCCGAGCTAGATGTGTTTTTTTCTAAATCTCATAACATAGGAGTGGACGGGGTGACGTTTTTGGGGATGACGTCATTTACGGTTCTTGCCTTCTCTCGCAGTCAAGGGATCATTCATAGGTTGGCGAAGAGCGCCCTCTAGTGTAATCACTAATCACCTGCGTCAATGGCAGGGAATGTGTTGACTAAAATGCACACGCATAGAAATATTCAAGCACCGTCGTGTTACAAGATGTAATTTCAGCTGTGGTCCCTGATTAGAATGTTATTATGCTAAATATGCAGTGGTGGACAGTGACGGAGTCAATGTACTTGAGTACTGTACTTAAGTACAGATTCTGAGGATCTGTACTTTTGAGTACATTTCTAGGAAGGCTGTAAAGTACTGAGTACTTTTAGGTCGGCTGTTTATAATATATATATATATATATATATATATATATATATATATATATATATATATATATATATATATATATCTTGTTTAAGTAAAGTAACTAACTAATTACCTTTTGAGAGCAGTAGCCTAATTAGTAACTATAACTTTAACTATTGTTACTTTTTTAAAGTAACTTGGCCAACACTGTTTATAACGTTATTTGAGTGAAATGTTTGTCACCACCTCAAAAGTCGACCCCCTTGCTTTGTTAGGACACCGACACAGGTCCTCAGTTAATCCATTGCCATATTACTGAGAAGTGCTATTCAAATAGGGCTCTGTAACGATTCGGCTATGGCCGCCCCATGTTGCCATGGTTACCCGATGAGTCCAATCACAGTACGTTGAGGCCGGTCTGGAGTCACATGGAACTCCATTTTTGGGAAAATGACGTCATATCTGATGAGTCGACATTTGAGCAGTTGGATTTAAAGGCTGATTCCACACAGTTTGAGGACATTAGTGAAAGAGAAGGAAACTTTACATCCTCCTATTTAAACCATTAGAGCACAGAGTGGAAGTCAAAGCTGACCATTTCTGGATCGTAACTTGAGAGTCACTGTTTGGGACAGTTCTAGACAGCTGGAGAAGACACTTCAGTCAAAAGATGGAGGAAAAGCTGTGTGATGCTGATATGAGGAGGATCCAGCAATATGAGGTGGATGTAACTCTGGACCCTGATACAGCACACTGTCAACTCATCCTGTCTGAGGATGGAAAACAAGTGAGTTTTGGAAACGTAAGGAAGAATATCCCAGACAACAAAGAGAGATTCTATACAATTTTCTTTGTCTTAGGAAAACAAAGTTTCTCCTCAGGAAGGTTTTACTATGAGGTTCAGGTTGGAGGGAAGACTGACTGGGTTGTAGGAGTGGCCAGAGAGTCCATCAACAGGAAGGGATGGATACATCGGATAGATGATGGTTACTGGACTATAGGGTTGAGGAATGGAAATGAGTACAGGGCTATTGTTGGTCCTGGCCGTGATGTCCTCCTCCCTGTAAGAGAGAAGGTCCAGAAAGTGGGAGTGTGTGTGGATTATGAGGAGGGTCTGGTCTCCTTTTATGATGTGGAGACCAGAGTTAATCTCTACTCTTTCACTGGCTGCACCTTCACTGAGAGACTCTACCCATTCTTCTGTCCATGTACCAACCGTAATGGTAGAAACGCTGCTCCTCTGATCATCTCTCCTGTCAATCACACTGATTGACAGGATTAATCCTTACATTTACAATAGAATGTGTAAATAACACAGTATAATTGTAACTTTTGGAAACCTGCTTATCTGCAGCAGGTAGGGCTTCAGTGCCTTGCTCAAGGACGCTTCATCCAGTTCAAAACACTGGTGACGACCTACAAGGCAGTCAAGGTCACGTCACCTCCTGACCTTCAGGACATGATCCACCCCTACACCCCTTCACCAACACTTTGCTTCAGATATCAGGTTTCTTTCTTTTTTTTTATTAGGTAAAATGGTGTTGTGAGTCATGTGACAATGAGCATCAAACAGGCTGATACGCCAAAGTGTTTAACTCATTGAGTGCCATTGACGTGTTTCACGTGTTTTACCGCTATGGCGCAACGTGCCAATGACATGTTTGACGTGTTTTTTGAAGAAAAAAAAAAAAATGTTCAGAACCCAAGATATCATTATCTGAAGATTTGCAGCTCCATCCACTCCTTGTTTAACTTATAACTGAAAAAGGCTGTATCTCGCTCCTAAGCACTTTTTTTTTTACTTTGAAAAAAATCTCTGGCACTGGGACAACATAGCCAGAAATAATTCTGGCACTAGGTGAGTTAACTGTAATTGGATTCATAATTTGTGGGCGGGCTGGGACCTATTTCTTATCCAAAAAACTAAACATATCACAAACAAAACATCCAATCAACCCCACATTAGAATCACACTACTGCATATAGAGCACACCTCCAAAAAGCTAATTTCTATGTTTTTATAGGTGTTTCTGCAGGTTTTGTATAACATAGTGGTTCTACAAGCACATCAGTGCATGCAGTGCATGTGCTTTCAGAGAGTTACTTCTCTGAAACAAGAGTCACAAGGTCCTATAAATTCATTGTGAAAACATTACAGCAATTAATTGATATAAACATTAAGAAATGCACTTCTACTTTGACTTGTACTTTAAGTATTTTTAAAAGTATGTACTTTTAAATACTTAAGTATATTTAAATAGCAATGACTTGTGTACTCTTGCTTGTGTACCATTTTGACTGAGCTACTTTTACTTGTAGTGGAGTAAATTTGAACAGGAGTATCTGTACTTTTTACTCAAGTACTGGGGTCGAGTACTTCGTCCGCCACTGTCAATATGATATACTACAGTTGTGAGCTCCTAGAGAGAAAAAAAGATAGAGAGAGGTGGAGGTAGATGATCGAGAGGGGAAAAAATTAGACACCCTAAACACTAGTATAAGAACCCTGTCAATAAGTTGATGAAAACAGGCCTAATACACACTACAATCCTATCCGTTTCACTTCAGATGATGGGAACAGACCTTTGATTGGCAGGGGTGATTGATTGAATAAATAATGTCCTTAACAGTTTGCAAAGACAAGCACAGGGAAGTACAGTTCAATACAAGGTCTGTTAACTCAATTCCTGCCAATCACGCATAAATGCGATCTATTAATTAGCGCACTTGGCCGCCAATCACGCATAAATGCGTTCTATTGAAAAATGAAAAAAAAATGAAAAAAAATTGAATTTTTTTTTCTTTCTTTTTTATTTGACCCAAAGACCAAGGAAATATGATTTTTCGAAGATTTAGACTCCCATCCACTTCCTTGTTAACTCAAAACTTAAACATTCTGTATCTCGGCTCCTGAGTACTTTTTTAATTTCAATGAAAAATCTCTGGCAGACAACAGCAAAAAATCTGACATAATTCTGGCAGTCATTCAGTTAAGAGGATTTTAAACCCAAGACCATTCCATTGGGGTCCTTGATACTCAATGCACTTCCCAAGTAGCGTTCTGGGACTGTTACTCGCCTGCCGAGTAGAACAACTTTTCTTCAACACTTCGTAAGTGGCAGCAAGACTTCTGACAACAGTCAGTAGAACTCCTTTGGTCTTCATGGTGAGATAGCATTAGAGTCTATATTCTTTACGAAAGAGAGAGTAGGTAGGTTATAGCGTCCTCGGTCAGATATCGTTGATTTAGAGCAAGTTCCTCTCACCCCAAATTAGCACCCAAATACAATGGTGAGTCTCTCTCTCTCTCTCTCTCTCTCTCTCTCTCTCTCTCTCTCTCTCTCTCTCTCTCTCTCTCTCTCTCTCTCTCTCTCTCTCTCTCTCTCGACTTTCCTCTGGTGTGATGAAAGGCACAACTTTGATTCCAGCAGTGTGTCCGTTTCAGTAGATGAATGCAATATTGAGTGACTGGAAAATGTCAGTGAATCTTGTAGTTCCCTTTCAAATTGATCAAAACAAAAATGCAAAGGAGCGATATGTGTTAACCCTTTAAGGCCGGGAAGGGATTTGTAAAATCCCCAGAAGCAAAGATTTGAGTTAAAAACTTTCGCTTTAAAAAAGTATATATATATTCAAAAGATTTGCACACATTTTCATGACTCGGTGCCGCGCTATGAGCTTGTATATCTGCTCTTGTTGAATAGCCAAAGAAATCTTAAAATGACACGCATGCGTTCCCTTCCCGGCCTCAATGGGTTAATTAAACCTTCTCACAGATGGGTCCCGTGGGCACATGCAGCCCACATTGCAGCATCTAATTGGAATGAGTACAGTCACCTGTTACCTGGAGACCAAAGAGGTATAGCCTATTTTTGTTCTTTCAGTGCCTTATATATAAATATAACTTGTTTCAGATCCAGATCACCATGGCAGGTGGCAGATAGCCTACTGACAACTAAGGCATCTTCAGCCTAATGAAAGTAACAGACACGTACGTGCAGGTCTTTAGTGGTCTCTGCTTACACTTCTCAGCAGCCAAAGCAGCAGGAGGTCATTATTATACGTAAACCCAGCTCTGACCAAGGTCCTATGACCTCAAACGTTGGCTGACTTTGAGTTCAGAGGACTTTATGAGCATGATAGAATAGATATTAAAATATATACACGGTTTCCCTTCATTATGAAAGCATCATACAGTCTCTGCATGGCATAAGAAATGAGGACGATACCCAAAACTAATGGTTTCTAAAAAGCGGGGTCTGGGGACCCCCAGGGGTCCTGGAGGACGGGGTTTCCAGGGGGTCCCCAGCTAATTTATTGATAGTTAGTATTAGGAACCAAATGGACCCTTACAGACCCGTGCAGGTCCATTTGATTCCATTTGTACACACTGAGTCTTTGTCCTAACATTGCATACTAAAGTTGGGTTCTGTGAAAAAAAAAAAAAAACTGTCAGCGCGCTGACATAATGAAGTTGTTGGAGAGCGCGTTGGTTCTTATGCACATTCTGTGCTCCAGCAGTTTGAAAACGTAAGTGTACACTTCAACGAGAAGTTGCTCTTGACCTCTGACTGTTATTTGTAGATTTCTCAGCTTGAAAACATCTAGAAAGAAGAGCTTCTGAGTGACTACATTTACTTAAAAAAACAGCTTTTTGTTTCACTCTCAGTGCTACTGTGAGCATTGATTGATTGATTGATTGATTTTGGCGTGTGATTTGACAAGTTTTACGGAAATGTCTGCACTGTCATTTCCTTTATGCATTGGTTGTTGCATTATCATCTTGTTATAGTATTTATTATGCTATTTTATTTTAGTATTTAAGTTGTACACCTAACATTGTCATGTCAAGGACCCCCAGATAACACATTCACATGTGTTTGGCTGCGGACCTCCATTTGAAAAGATTTTGTGCCAGGGACGCCCCCCATAAGATATGTGTTGTGAAAATAGCCGATCTGCGAACTCGCCGCTTATAGATCGTCTATTTTCTAATAGTCGATGACTTGACGTATAACATAATGGGGTTAAAGTGGGACGCTCCTGGAACGCCCGTCAAGGATCCCTGGACCCCACTTTAAGAACCACTGCCATAGAGGAAATATGATTATATATCTACATATATTATAATGGTTTTAAATATTCTTATATTACACTTATATAATGATGGAGGCGCTTGTCTGTGGTTCTGAAACACTGTTACATGTTTCCTTAGGGGGGGGGGGGGGGTGGCCTTGAGCCTGATTGTACCCCCAGGCACTACACTACAAACTACTTACTGTAACCACTTGAACCCCAGCATGCATATTCTGGGTGGAACATTTTCCCAAAACAGCCGATCTACAAGCGTTTTGGAAACGAGGGTGTTTGTTTATGTGCGGGGGAGTCCCTATACTATGGTTGGGAGATGCACTTTATCAGAGTACCTAAAAGCTCAATAAAATTCAATTCAATAAAAAATATCTTATCCTTCATAAGTTGTCTTTATCCATTCATGAGTTGTCCTGACAGAATAACGTTTTTCTACTGTTTGTCTACTCTGACTGCATGTCGTTGTGTTATTGATTGTTCTGTTTTGCGGTTTATTTTGACCTGTAAAGCACTTTGGTACAATGTGAGTTTTTTTTTTAAAATGTGCTATATAAATACATTTGATTTGATTTGATTGCTGTCTCCAGATTGTGATCATGGAGGTCCAGGGGCTGAAGTCTGTGGCCCCCAACAGGATCGTGTACTGCACCATGGAGGTGGAGGGTGGAGAGAAGCTGCAAACAGACCAGGCCGAAGCCTCCAGACCTCAGTAAGTCAACACCGGTCATCTCATCATCACTAATCTCTCAAGAACAGAGTCAGAGCTGCGCTACTGAATCTGTCGGGTGTCCCCGTTCAGAACGTGTGCGCGTTAGCTTACAAGTGGGCGTGCCTTCAGATCAGGAAGCAGGCCGCGCTTTACCCAATCAAATGTAGTGGGCGGGATTTAGATCTGTGCGCTCGCTTCCCACTGGAAACAAACTGAAACTCATTTAACGATAGCGTCCTCGGAGCCGACAAAACCACGGAAAGTTAGTAACATTTTAACTTGTTAATTCATCATAGAAACAAGTGGGCTTATAACCAAAAGGATCCATGTTCTTTGGGAGAAATGGTGATAGTGGGAATGAAAACATAGGCGCACCACCAGAAGTGGAGGGCTGAGGGCATGTCCAAAACATAGACTGTAAAAAAGAATGGACAAAGCCACTCCCCTGCTTTCTACAGAACGAAAATGAAGCCGATAGTTCAGAAACGTGCATTCCTCCATCGTTAATATATACAGTTGGCCACGTCCGGAACTCAA
Organism: Gymnoscopelus microlampas; assembly: GCF_963454915.1. Classification (NCBI taxonomy): domain Eukaryota; kingdom Metazoa; phylum Chordata; class Actinopteri; order Myctophiformes; family Myctophidae; genus Gymnoscopelus; species Gymnoscopelus microlampas. The sequence goes on along the minus strand of NC_139943.1, from coordinate 53,043,382 downwards.
ACGCTATTGGTTGAGACCAGACACGTGACCAGCGAACCGGAAAACAACCCCCAAAAATGCTATTGGTTGGGTAGCTTGTCAATCAAGAGTAGGGCGGGGAATGAACGCTATTGGTTGTGTAGGTTGTCAATCAAATCATCCCGCCCCTCCTGGAGCATAGCCTACTTTATCGTCAATTTCAGAATAAATGGGACCATAATTTAGCAAAACGCATATGATGATTGAAAGGAGACTTTAAACTAGCGACTGGAAGCATATAGAAGTTATGACAATTTTTATTACGGTAAGAAAATCTAGTCTAAAGTTTGTCAAAAACCCATTCACTTGCGTTAAAATATTTTTTTTCTGACACTGCAGGTCGGCGCAGGGTAAAACAGTGCCTCACTCTGGCCATTCATAAGCTTCCGTGTTGGCCTCATCGTAAATATCCAAGCCTTGCCCCTTGGTCCAAACCCCGGTTTCCAACCCCCCCAGGATTCCCAGATTGCATCATCTCTGTCGGGGGGAAACCTCATATGTACAAAACTGTACAATTTCAGGATTCAAGTTCAAAGCGCAGCACTTGGAGCTTGTAGATCTGCTATTTTAGATGCTTTTTGTGTGACGCTGTAGTATGATCGTAGTAGGGCGTTAATTTACGAAAAAAACACTAAAAAGTTACAATATGGAGATAAGCGGTTTCTGCCCGACAGCAACAATATGTTTTCTCTGTAATATTTATTTGCCTTTATATGCACATGTTTGATACAGATTTTACATGTTAAATAGATATTATATATCTATATCTATTTATAGATACCTGCTGCCGGGTGGAATAAACTGTTACTTTTCATTAAAAAAAAGAATGTGTTCCAATGGATACAATGTAGTTATTTAGTCACAAGCTTGTGTTTTCATTGGTTAAATAGTCATGAAACCCACACAGACAGAATGAACCACTTTCATTTCAAACATAAAAAATAATAGGGCATTAATTTACAAAATAAAAACAGAAACGGTTGAAATATGGAGATGCAAGGATTCTGCCTCGACATCAGAGACATGCAGAAAGTGGAGTAAAACACGCACCAGCATCATGAAGAACAGGATTCAACAGAAACGTAAAAACGTATCGATCAAGGTTGCTAGTTTCATCACAGCAAATAACACTCAATATGTTTTTAAACCTTTTGTCATCTTTGTATCTCATCCACATTTTAAAGATGGACAGGTTTGCTATTGCTATTTGCCACATGCTACTTCTCACAATGGAGGTCTCCTAGTTACCATGACCACACATTAAAGTGCAAATTCCCTCTAAAAAACTGCATTCATGCCGATGCCGTTCTACGGTATCTCTGAACCCAGGTAGCGTTCGCATTCTGAAGGGTAATGCCAATGCGATTTAACCGTATGGCTTCTTTTGAAGATTAACCCATTCAATCCGGGAACACACATCTGCCCTTTTAGATCTATTCGGCTATTCAAAAATAGCAGATATGCAAGCTCATAGTGCAGTGCTGAGAGCTTGTAGATCTGCTTTTTTTTTGTATTTGGAACATTTGTGCAAATCTTTGAATATATCTATTTTTAAAGCAAACATTTGTAACTCAAATCTCTGCTTCCGGGGGACCCTGTAACGGTATCTTCATGTCAAGGACCTCCAAAATGATAGGTATTTGGCCGCGGACCCCCATCTCAAAATATGTTGCTCCAGGGACCCCCAGAAGCACAGATTTGAGTTAAAGATGTGCGCTTTAAAACATGTCTTCAAAGATTTGCACACATCTTCCATGATTTAAAAGTAAAAATAGCAGATCTACAAGCTCATAGCACGGCACCGAGTGCCGTGCTATGAGCTTGTAGATCTGCTATTTTTGAATAGCCCAAGAAATCTTTAAATGACACACAGATGAGTTCCCGGTCTTAATGGGTTAACTTAATATGCACAGCCTTGAAACTGTACCTGATAATGACATGCAACATAGCCCTGTAGCTTTGAAATGCAAACCACTGCAGCTGTACGAGCTGTGGGCTGTAGACAGAAGATCATGACGGACTGAAGGCCATCACAGAGGTTTTATGAAACCTCTGCGATGGCCGAGGTTTCATAACATTTTTAAATCAAATCTTTGCTTCTGGAGGTCCCTGGAACAAAATATTTTACGAATGTTCGCTTCAAAAATATATATCAAAGATTTGCACAAATGTTCACGATTAAAAAAAAAAAGAAATAGCAGATATACAAGTTCATAGTGCGGCACTCGGTGCCAAAGCAATCTTTCTAGCCAAAGAAATCTTAAAATGACGGATGCGTTCCCGGTCTTAATGGATTAATGGTCCAAAGCCTACAGAAATGTACTGTTACCCCCGTCGGTAATTTCACAAATACACTATGTCTTCTGTGTATTTTCAATGGTAACTTGATATAGAGAACATCAATGGTAAATGGTCTTTATTGTAGCGCCTTTCTACCAACCCATGGGGGGCGGCAGTGGCTCAGGGGTAGAGTGGCCGGTATGAGCGGCCGGATGGGGACCGTGAGGTTCCCAGTTCGATCCCGGGCTCCCCCAGAGTTAGTGTAGAAGTGTCCTTGAGCAACACGCTGAACCCTTAATTGCTCCCGGATGAGCAGGTTGGTGCCTTGCATGGTTTCCTCCGCCATCGGTGTATGAATGTGTGCGTGAATGGGTGAATGTAACGCTCAATCTATGTAAAGCACTTTGGATAAAAGCGCTATATAAATGCACCATTTACCATCAAAATGCAATATGTACTTCATTCACACACCGATGGCACCAACCTGTTCCTCTGGAGCAGTTAGGGGTTCAGTGTCCTTCTTAAGGACACTTTGACACACAGCCAACAACATCCATGATAAAATGGTTTACATTTACATTGTTAGTCACAAGCCAATGATTTATGAATCTCAGCTACAGAGGCTTGGCTCTGTAGCTGGTAGCTAGTAAACAAAATGACTGTGATAGGAATTACAACTTGAGCAAGAAGAAGTATCTTTAGGCTGCTTGAGCTTTGGGGAAATAAACACATTTGTTTGCGACTCCGTAACCCCAGCTGTATACTGCTTTTGTTTGTGCCTTCTGGGCAATGAAGTTGCCCTCTGAGAAAAGGCATTAGGTTCTGTTATGTTGCCAAAAATTGTATGTGGACAATTAATACATGCAGTACACATGCTTCTACATTGATCTACAAGCTCATAGTATGGCAAAAAGTGAACATGTTTTGCACATTTTTGAATATAATATATATATATATATATATATATATATATATATATATATATATATATATATATATATATATATATATATATATATGTTTTTTTTAGTGAAACATTTTAACTGAAATCTTTGCTTCAGGGGGTCCTTGGCACAACATATTTTTTCAGATAGGGGGGTCCCCAACCAAATACAATTTGGGCGTCCTTGACAGGAAAAAGTTTGAGACCTACTGCGCCAGAGTATTGGTTATGCGAGGGAAGGCTCCTGACAGACTGACCATGCATGCAGCATACTAATAATTATAATCTGTGAACCTATACTCACCGCCTCTGGCATGAGACTTTGAAACATGGGATAACCAAAAAAAAAATTGTCAGGACCAGAATTGGGTACTTTAAACATACAATGTGCCAGCCCAACACGTCACATCAAAGTAAAGCTAGATTAAAGGCAGTCAAAAACGTTCAAGGTTATGATTATTATTCTCGAGGTGCACTCAACTAAGTATGCTGTATAAAATTACTTATGCATGTTAATAAATGAATCATCCACTGCTAGCAATTTTTCGATTTTCTTACCTTTTCAAGTAGTCACAGAATATTTATCTGCAGTATGATCGATCCCCTGATCGTTGCTAATCACGGGGGGGGGGGGGGGGGGGTCACTGTGCTTCCGCGAAAGGAAAAAAATACATTTTAAAGCACAGGAGGCGTGATACAGGCGATTTCCCAAATACGTTAACCAGGAAGTGAATGGAGCAGTAAATCTTGGGATCACGTGATCTCCTGGTTCTGTCTGCATCCGGGGATGAAATGGTCACTCATGTGTTAGCGAAGAGCGCCATCTAGTGGAAACACTCCCACAAAAAAAGTCTTAAAAGTCAGACAGCTTGTCCCATTGTGACATGTACGTTTGGCTCCAGTATTCGAATACTTTTATATCTCTCATACTTCTGAGTTGTGGTGTTTCGTTGGTGTGTCTGTTATACTTTCTGAGTGCCCTAATACAGATCAGATGGCCTCCACATTTTCAATGAGAGGTTTTTGATGAGGATCCCCCTTTGGTCCAGGTGGTGATTTTGAAAGGATAGGAAAATGGAGGAGAAAAAAAAACGAATTATTGTGAGCTCGTAGGTATTTTAACTATGTTCTTCTGTGTGTTCATTCTACCCACGGCCAGAGGTTATAGATATGTGGGGGTCTTTCTTTGGCATTGAAAGGTTTTGGGACCCCTGTAGATAAATGATGACTTAAACTACACACCTGTAACGCCAAAAAAATTCAAACACTTTCAAGATTTTTCTAAAATGGTTTATAAATACCTGCTATTTTTTTTTAGAACCGCTGTTCTAAACCGCTATTCTAAGAGTTTTCAGATAAACGTATGTTGCTGTATATAAAGCAAAAGATTTAAATGACACAGTTGCTTTCCCAGGTTTTAATGGGTCAATTCACCTCAAAAGCAATGTATTCCCAACAGTGTTAATTTGTTGATTAACCCATTAAGACCTGGAACTCTGTCATTTTTTGATTTGAGCTAAAAAGCATTATTTTACACTTTGGGCTGTTCAAAAATAGCAGATATACAAGCTCATAGCGCGGCACCGAGTGCCGCGCTATGAGCTTGTAGATCTGCTATTTTTGAAAAATCGTAAAAATGGGTGCAAATCCTTGAATATATATATATTTTTTTAAGCGAACATCTTTAACTCAAATATTTGCTTCTGGGGGGTCCCTGGAACAAAATATTTTGATGGGGGTCCGCGACCAAATACATATAATTTTGGGGGTCTTTGATATGAAAAAGTTTGAGCACCACTGATATAGAAACATACGTTTTTCAGAAAACTTGAGATTTAGGAGAATTGGCTTCAGGTCTCAATGGGTTAAGACTAAAAGACTAGAAGACTAAGATTTTGATATTTAGTCGACTAAGACTAGACTAAGACTAAACGATTTCAGATGACTAAAATAGGACTATATCTAAATGGTGTGTTATTGAAAAGACTAAGACTAAATCCGAATTTGCTGTCAAAATTAACACTGATTCCCAAGCAGCACTGGTGCTGTTTTTTCTGACTGCTCTGGACACATAAAGGTCAAACCAATTCACACCAGGCCCTAGTGACTATGGGGATGGACAGAGGAAGCACAATTATTTGGCTTTTTGTCCAGGGCGTATTTGAAGCGCTACAACACTGTCATTTTTAACAACTGAACACCTGCTGCAAACTGGAGAGACCCAGACAAGAGGCAAAAAATGGCAAAATAAATGACACACAATTATATTCATAAAAATGTTGATGTCCTCAAAAGTATAGTAATAGAGTGTGTGTGTGTGTGTGTGTGTGTGTGTGTGTGTGTGTGTGTGTGTGTGTGTGTGTGTGTGTGTGTGTGTGTGTGTGTGTGTGTGTGTGTGTGTGTGTGTGAGTGTGAGTGTGAGTGTGAGTGTGTGTGTGTGTGTGTGTGTGTGTGTCACTGTAGAGCGAGAATAATGCCGGCTGTTTTCTTGACATCTCCACTTGGCAGAGTGGAGAAGAGCTAAAGGTCATCCACACCAAGCACACACATATTATATAAATATTGTTTTAAAAATAACTATAACTCCAGTGGAAGGCAGAGTCCACAAACACCACAACTACAGTTGTGGTGAAGGACAGACAGTGGAGAACAATAGGTTTATAGTTATAGTGTTTGATGTGGACAGCCTTTTGATTGATTGAATTAGAGCAGTAGTGTGTTTATTCCTACTAACAACAACACTACATGTTTAGGGCAGTAGTGTGTTTATTCCTACTAAACAACAACACTACATGTTTAGAGCAGTAGTGTGTTTATTCCTACTAACAACAACACTACTATGTTTAGGGCAGTAGTGTGTTTATTCCTACTAACAACAACACTACATGTTTAGGGCAGTAGTGTGTTTATTCCTACTAAACAACAACACTACATGTTTAGAGCAGTAGTGTGTTTATTCCTACTAACAACAACACTACTATGTTTAGGGCAGTAGTGTGTTTATTCCTACTAACAACAACACTACATGTTTAGGGCAGTAGTGTGTTTATTCCTACTAACAACAACACTACTATGTTTAGGGCAGTAGTGTGTTTATTCCTACTAACAACAACACTACATGTTTAGAGCAGTGGTGCTGACAGATAATGTGATGCTGACTGAAAAGGAAGTGGGACAATTTTAGGTTGTCAGCAGATCTAAATAAAATGACAGATTGCAGAGGATATGTTTTAAACATGACCAAAACAACAATGAGTCTTATATAAACCAAAAGGTACCGTGCCCAATTAAAGTGTTGTTGCGCAACACGATTAAGCAATCATCATTGGATGAATTGTATGATCACGTAATCGTAACTAATCACGTTGCCCATATAATTACGACTAAGACAAAATGGTGTCAACTATGTGGGTGTTTAACAGGCCAGAGAGACACATTTTCATAATGCTGAATTCTAGAGCTTCAGCTGATAACGTAACCACATGTAACTAAATACATTGCACATACTGTAGTCATTATGCAGTACATGTGAAAGGACCGCAACAAGCCGCTGGGCTTTATTGCGTTGTATGATATGAGCATAATACAATTATATATCATCTGTCTCAAAAGCTTATTATAGTTCAGTCGTCTCCGTGCATGATGATGCCTGAATGCAGGGACTGCTAATAAATGACTGTGATGACAAAGATTATTACGTTTAAAATATGTATTGTATTTATATGAGGACTGAATATGATGCAATTCAGACACACCTCAACTCTGTTATATACATTGGCAAGGCAGCAGTGCTGTGTTAACCTATAACCTAAGACCTGGAAAACATCTGTCGTTTTGGATTTCAACCACTTTAACCATTATCTTATACTTTGGCTATTCAAAATCATTAATAAAATTGCAGATCTTTGAATATATATACATTTTAGAGCGAACATTTGTAACTCAAATCTTTGCTTCAGGGGGTTCTACAAATGTCTTCTAAATCCTTAGTTTAAAAAAAAAAAAGTATATTGCTATAATCAGGTTCTCAAACTTTTTCATGTCAAGGGCCCCCACAATCATATGTGTTTGGCCGCGGACCCCCATCTCAAAATATGTTGTTCCAGGGACCCCCGGAAGCAAAGATTTGAGTAAAAAAATGTTCGCTTTAAAAAATATACGTATTCAAAGATTTGCACTTAAATGTTCATGATCTTAAAAAAAAAATAGCAGATCTACAAGCTCATAGCGCGGCACTCGGTGCCGCGCTATGAGCTTGTAGATCTGCTATTTTTGAAAAGCCAAAGTATAAAATAATGGTTGCACAGATGAGTTCCCGGTTTGAATGGGTTAGTTAAGGGATTGTCGGGGGGCCACGAGTGGGCGGGGGGGTTTGTAGACAAGATAATAATAAACAAAGATAGCCACAACTGAAGTCCATGAGCACTCATATGGCCCCCGTTCTAAGCGGTGGGAGCGTCCTGCTACCCATTAGGTATCCTCTGCAGTGAAAAGAGAGCATGAGAAAAGGCCATACAGCTTGTTAGTGGATGAACCCCCAGGCTGACCCCGGTGCTTCATCTAATCATCACAGAGACCACATGGTCAGCTGGTTGAACTGCTGACCATGTGGACCCTGATGACTCAACCACCACCAACAGATCATTAAGCAACTCATTAAATCAGCTGGGGGTCTCCACCTGTGGTGAAAGTGTTATCTTTAACCCTTTCAGACCGAGAACGCATCTGCGTCATTTTAAGATTTTTTTGGGCTATTCAAAAATAGCAGATCTACAAGTCATATAGCGCGGCACCGAGTGCCGCGCTATATGAGCTTGTAGATCTGCTTTTTTTTTGGGAAAAATCGTGAAAATGTGTGCAAATCTTTGAATATGTATTTTTTAAAGCGATTTTTTTTCACTCGAATCTTTGCTTCTGGGGGTCCCTGAAACAACATATTTTGAGATTGGGGTCCGTGGCCAAATACATATCATTTCGGGGGTCCTTGACATGAAAAAGATTGAGCACCACCACTGATATAGAAACGTACGTTTTTAAGAATACTGTTGAGATTTAGGAGACATGTAGAATCGGCCTCAGGCCTTAATGGGTTAAACTGGTCAACAACAACAGTTGTTATTTACATTCATAAAGAAGTTACTCTCAGGATCAATATCTTCATTCAAATCATGCATGTTGAAACATCAAGAGTTAATGGTACAGCCAGTCCAACGGCCGCATGCGTGTGTGTGTGTGTGTGTGTGTGTGTGTGTGTGCGCGCGCCACACACACACACACACACACACACACACACACACACACACACACACACACACACCCACACCCACACACACACACACACACACACACACACACACACACACACACACACACATGGTGGGCCGTGAGGATATTGCAAGTGCGCCCGGTGGCAGCGGTGGCAGCGGTGGCCTAGTGGTTAGAGGGGCGGCCTTGATACCGGAAGGTCCCTAGTTCGATTCCCCAATTCATCACATCGATCATGAATCACCGCTGAATAGCCCTTGAGCAAGGCTTCCATGCAGGGTCCGGCTGGAAACAAGTTTCGTACTTAGTCCGACACCCTGGGTAAACAACAAACTTTGCTTTTGCTTTGCTTTGCCCCCAAACAGTTGGCAAAACACTAAGACTATAATGATGACATTACAATATTTAAAGGTAGGGTAAGTGATTTTCTTTGGTTAAAATAAGTGTTAAATAGCTCTATATTCTGATAGTAATCATTGGTATAGACTCAGTGTTTGTTCAGTAACAGGAGTCTCCATGTCTCTCCTGCTCTTTATTAAACAGAAAATGCTTTTTCAGGTCGGGATACCAATTTTATCCAATCAGGATAGATAACTCAGTCACGATACAGATTAAGCAAGAGAAATTGGAAGTGATGACACAAAGAAATGAGCAGGCAAAATTGGAACTGGAACACTATAAAAAATGAAGCTGATAAATGGAGACTCTATCCTGAAATGTTGTCACCTATACCTGAAAATGTATTTTCTGTTTATTAAAGAGCTGGAGAGACGGGGAGACTCCTGTTACTGAACAAACAAACACTTTGTAGCAATGATTACTATCACAATATAGTGCTTTAACCTTTTAACCAAAACATTGTCAAATATTACACAAGAAAGATGCATACATTGTGAAAACAGCTGATCTCCATGCTCACAATGCCTTGCATTGTGAGGCATTGTGAGCTTGTAGATCGGCTATTCTCACAATATGTATATGTGGGGGAACTGAGTCAAACTAAATGTAATGCCTCAACTCCTATAATTCCAAGTGCTTGTCAGGGTTGGGGGTCCCTATTCAAATATGATTATTTTAGGGGGGGCCGCAGCCTGAAAAGTTTGGGAACACCGTCATAAGGTATGGGAGGTGGCAGGCAATCAACACCGTTTCTTTAGGCTATTTTAACCCATTGAGACCTGAAGCCGATTCTATACGTCTCCTAAATCTCAACAGTTTTCTGAAAAACGTATGTTTCTATATCAGTGGTGCTCAATCTTTTTCATGTCAAGGACCCCCAAAATGATATGTATTTGACCGTGGACCCCCATCAAAATATGATGTTCTAGGGACCCCCAGAAGCAACGATTTGAGTTAAAAATGTTCGCTTTAAAATAATATATATTCAAAGATTTGCACACATTTTCACGAATTTTCAAAAATAGCAGATCTACAAGCTCATAGCGCTATGAGCTTGTATATCTGCTATTTTTGAATAGCACAAAGTGTGAAATAATGCTTTTTAGCTCAAATCTAAAAATGACACAGTTCCAGGTCTTAATGGGTTAAAGTCCCTCAGCCTATGGTGGATGATACAGTATAGCCTCTGCCACATTACAGCTTCCCAGTCCTTCTAAATGAATTAGAAGTAATTCCCCCTGTCATCTCCCCGGGGAGTGCGGACACCGGAGCTCACCTATCTGCACAATGTTGCCGTGGAAACTGGTCGCGTATGGAACTTGGTTTTGCCCTCGAACAAGTGAGGGGTTCCTGTTGTATGTGGTTGTGAATCTACCGCATGTACGCAAAGACACAGACTACAGAAGTTGTGACATACACTCATAAATGATGTATAAGACGGAACCCACACACAACAAACAGACATTGTCGAGAAGCTACCCAATGCTGAACACACTGGGTTTCATAGCGCTGCATGAGTGCTGCGCTATGAGCTTGTGAATCTGCTGTTTGTGAAAAATAATTTGTGCAAATATTTGAATATATATATTTTTAAAGTGAACATTTGCAACTCAAATCTTTGCTTCTGGGGATTCTACTTAAAGGGCAAGACCACTTTGGTAGAGGTTTGGGTTGTGTATTTACCTTGCCATGGTGTAACTCCAAAGGTGGACAACAAATCAAAAATAATTGCTCCATTGATTAGAAATTGATAATTCAAAATATGCTCCTCATTGACTTACATTGTACGGTGAAACAGCTCTCAAAGTCACTCTTTTAGCACATAAACTAACACAAACAAAGCTGATTCAGAGAATATAGAACATCACCAAACCCAGTACTGTTTTTTTTTTTAATAGAAATGTCAACTTCCTGTTGATTTTACTATTTGAAGATCCGGATCCGGATCCGTGGATCCAGTCCGGGTTTTCTTCTAAATAAAAATAGCAAAATCAACAGGAAGCTAACATTTTTATAAAAAAAAAAAACAGTACTGGGTTTGGTGAGGTTCTATATTGTCTGAATCAACTTTGTTTGCATCCATTTACGTGCTAAAAGAGTGACTTTGAGAGCTTTTTCAGCGTACAATGTAAGTCAATGAGAAGCATATTTTGAATTATCCATTTCTAATCAATGGAGCAATTATTTTTGATTTCTTGTCCACCTTTGGAGTTACATAATGTCAAGGTAACTAAACAACCCAAACCTCTAACAAAGTGGTCTTGCCCTTTAATGCCTTCTATTCTATTTCAATTGTTTTACTTACAGTATGTTGCTATAATATCAGTGGTTCTCAAACGTTTTTCATGTTAAGGACCACCCAAAAGTATTTGTCCATATTGACCCCCATCTCAAAATATTTTGTTCCAGGGACCCCTTGAGGCAAAGATTTGAGTTAAATCTTAAAAAAATGTACATAATATTCAAAGATGTGGCACACATTGTCACGATTTATTTCTCAAGAATAGCAGATCTAGTTGGCACAGTAGTAAAGTCCCTGCCCAACGAGGTGGTGGTGGGCCGGGACCCAGGAGGTTGTGGGTTCGAATCCACTGTGGTGCATTCCCGCTTTGTCGAGCGTCTACGCGAACACAGTAGGATACGACCGCAGTGACAACACAGAAATGTGTGTGGGGAGGAATCAATTGGCAAAACGACTACATTGGGGAGAAAAGGGGGTAAAAAATGATTCGCCACAAAACATTTTATTCAGTGGCGTGCACAGACATTTTGAGGGGCAGGTGCTCAAGTAAATTATACTTTTTTTTTGTTTACTTGGTCTGCTCTTTTTTCCCTCTACACCTATACCTCTTTGCCAAAAATAGCCGATCTACAAGCTCACATGCTATTTTTGGCTAAAGTTCTCCTCAGAAAAGGGATGCTAGGTTTCGAGTGGTTATGGTAAAAAGAAAAATCATATCACATAAAGATTAGGCGGACCCCCTGTAGTAACTCTGAGGACCCCCTAGGGGTCCCGGACCGCCTGTTGAAGACCCCTGCTGTAAACTGAACAAACAAAAAAAAAAAAAAAACTTTTTTTCAAAAGGGCACTTCTGTTCAAGAGGGCAAAGGGCAGGTGCTCTAGAACCACATAGAGTCTATCTGTGCACGTCCCTGATTTTATTAAACAAAATAGAAGATCTACAAGCTCGTAGCATAATCCTCGTTGCCGCCCTGTGAGCTTGCATACAGTATCTGCTATTTTTTGAACAGGCAAAGAAATCTTAAAATGACACAGATGCGTTCCCGGATGGAATGGGATTAAGGTTGAACTGTGACAGATTGACGAACCAAAGTGTGTTTTCAGCAGCCTGTTCAGGACTCTACAGCAAATACTCAGTTTGATGATGGCAACAAAAGATGATATATATATGAGAACGGGGGTGGATGACATATACCTGCCAGAGAGACAACAATTTTTTTAGTACATCGTTGCTGTCGGTGCGAAAACCTCTTATCTCCATATTTTAACTTTGTGTTTTTTCCGTAAATAAAAGCCCTATTTGATTATACTACAGCGTCACACAAAAGCATCCAAACTATACAGCAGATCTACAAGCTTGAAAAGTAACAGTTCTTTGGACATAATGAGGTTTCCACCCAGACAGAGACGATATACTAGCCTGAAAACCTGACAGCTGCAATCACTTTGAGCAGATCATTGCTGTCAGGTGGAAACCTTGTTTGTTTGTCCGTTGCTTTATTATTATTATTATTTTAAAAACCTTTTAAAATAGTGAAATTAGCAGATCTACAAGCTCAGAATGTGTTGTTTTGAGCTGGTACATCGCCTATGTTCTCTTGACTCAAAGTAGACAATCAATTTACCAAAAGAAATAAACATGAAGTTGAAATGTGGAGATGCACGGTTGTCTTTTCCGGCACCAACGAGATATTTAGCAGTCTAGCCCAGTGGTTCTCAACCTGTGGACGGTGGACCCCCCCCCAAATTATTTTAGGGGGGTCCCCAGATGATTAGCTTAATGTGCAACATTGTTTTCTCACTCAACAGTAAACAAACCAACATACAGTATAAGTGTATACAGGGTATCTGCACATTTATAAAGTGACAATTTAAGGACTTTTAAGACCTTTTTTAATACCGCTAAAATAAAATAAACATTACACCATTTCTGCGTAAAAATGTATCGACAAACAATACAAACAATACACTTTTTTTCATGTCAAGGTCCTCCAAAATGATATGTATTTGGCTGCCAAAAATGTGCAAATATTGGAGTTCAAAATGTTCGCTTAAAAAAATATATAACATAATGTGTATAGTATATAATTTGCATACATGTTCATGATTTCTTTTTTTAAATAGCAGATCTACAAGCTCATAGCTCAGCACTCGGTGCCGCGCTATGCGCTTGTCTATCTGCTATCTTTGAATAGCCAAAGAAATCTAAAATGACTTCTTCCATCACTGGGTTTTGGACGTATACGAGGTTTCTGCCTGACAGTCCAAACATTCTGTCTAGGGTTGTTGTGCTCTTAGAAGGAGTTAGAATGAGTTCCCAGAGCAGCAGATGGGAGAACGTTCACCACACAGAGGCATCTCAGATGCTTGGATATAAGGTTACCATCACACACACACAAACATTATGCCAGAAGAACTTATGAAATCTTCTCCAGTGAAACATGAATTTCTGGCACTCCATCCTGCTTTTATGGTTCAACCTCTCCCATCTGGCTCTTCTAACACATTAAGACCGGGAACGCATCTGTGTCATTTTAGATTTCTTTGGCTATTCAAAAAAAATAGCAGATCTACAAGTTCATACCTTGTAGATCTGCTATTTTTGAAAAATCGTGGGAGGTCCTTGACATGAAAAAGTTTGAGAACCACTGATATTATAGCAACATAAGTTTTTGTAGAATCCCCAGAAGCAAAGATTTGAGTTAAAGAGTTTGCTTTAAAAAAATATATATATTCAAAGATTTGCAAAAAAAATAGCAGATCTACAAGCTCATAGCGCGGCAAGTGCCACGCTATGAGCTTGTAGATCTGCTATTTTTTTAATAGCCAAAGAAATCTTAAAATGACACGGATGCGTTCCCGGTCTTAATCGGTTAAACCAAGTTTTAAAAGTTATGTTTTTCACTCCTTATATAGCGCAGAGAGCACCAGAGTCTGTCCATGCAGGGCATAGCATTGTCACTGTCGGGTGGAAATGTCATAGTTTTGTGTTTTTTGTTTTGTTCGTCATTCTACAGCAATGCTTCCTCCACCCCCAAATTGATAGGTATTTGGCCGCAAACGCTGAAAAGAGTTTGAGCCAGGGACCCCTAGAAGCAAAGATTTGTGTTAAAAAAGTTATTCAAAATGGTATTCTAAGATTTGCACAAAACTTCAAGATTATTCAAATGTAGCAGATCTACAAGCTCTTAGCTTGAGCTTGTAGATCTGCTATTTCTGAATAGCCAAAGTATAAAATATGGTTAAAATTATTGTGACGCTATATTAGCTCATTTTGCTGGAGAACGCCCTGGTACCCCCACCCCCAAGCGAGGACCCCTGGGGACCCCGGACCCCACTTTGAGAACCAATGTTCTATATACAGTAGCAAAAATAGTCGGTCTACAAGCTCACAATGTGTTGCTATGCGACGTGTTGTGAGCTTGTGAGATCGGCTATTTTTTTGCTACTTTTGCTTTCTGTGGGTTTTATAAATATTGAAACCAATGGAAAAAATGTTTAACCCATTGATACCGGGAACGCATCTGTGTCACTTTAGATGTCTTTGGCTATTCAAAAATAGCAGATATACAAGCTCATAGCGCGGCACCGAGTGCCGCGCTATGAGCTTGTAGATCTGCTATTTTTGAAAAATCGTGAAAATTATTTTTTTATATTTTTTTCCGAAAAATTGTTAGGATTTTGATATTTTTTTAGACGCGGCCTCAGGTCTTAAAGGGTTAAACAGCAGGAGCTGTGACTAAATAATAATAACTGCATTGGATCCATTGGAACACAAGTTCTCTCTTCTTTTTTTCATTTCCTGGAAAGTATAGCAGGTTTTGGACATCCAAGGTTTCCACCCTGACAGCATGGGTATGTGATGAACGCTGGGCCTAGCAGTTAGCTGTCAGTCTGTATTAAAGCAGAACATTGTGTGTCTCTCTCTTTCTTCCCAGATGGGGTACCCAGGGGGACTTCACCACCACTCACCCACTGCCCATCGTCAAAGTGAAGCTGTTCACTGAGAGCACGGGGGTCCTGGCCCTGGAAGACAAGGAGCTGGGCAGGGTGAGAGAGACACACACACGCACGCACGCACACACACTCACACGCGGTGGTGGAAAAAGACACACTTGCTCACATTTTCAAAAGATTTGATGTGGAAACTTGTGAAATGGGACATTCTGCATAATGAGCACTTTCTACTTTTGGTACTTTAAGACCTGAGGCCGATTCTAAAAATGTATTCTAAATCCTTACGCTTTAACAAATATTTATATATACAAATATTTGGAAAAAAAAATCAAGATTTTTCAAAAATAGCAGATCTACAATCTCATAGCATGGCACTCGGTGCCATGCCATGAGCTTATATATCTGCTTTTTTTGAATAGCCAAAGACATCTTAAAATGATACAGATGCGTTCCAGGTCTTAATGGGTTAAGTACATTTTGATGCCAATACTTCTGTACTTTTACTTAAGTACGTTTTGAATTCCGTACTTTTACTTGTATTTCTACATGGCCGTATTGATACTTTTACTTGAGTAAAAATTGTGAGTACCTTTTCCACCACTGGCCACTGCATGGTTACAACACGTTTCTTTATCTCTTCAGTTTTACCTACTTTACACTGTAATTGGATGTACCGCTATTGAGTTAAAAACAACCATTTAAGCTCACTCCGTCTCCATTGACGTCCGTCCCAAGTGACAACACCAACCACGGTCAAATGTGATCATTGCTTAGCTCAACCGTGACTTTTTTATTGGTTGCCGGTGAGCCCTATATCTCTCTTTCTCCTGTTATTTCTCCCTTGTTGCTCCTCTGTCACTGCAACAGATCGTATCTCTCCCGTGAGACACAAAAAAACAATAAACCCAAACACACACACACACACACACACACACACACCACTGATGAGGTGGACTGTAGTCTCTGTATCTGACTGCTTACCCCTCTATTCTCTGCTTCCACCACTAGCGTGCTTTACTTTACTTTGTAATGGAGCTTTGTGCAAACCTGAGGTCAGAGGTCTTCAACAGGGGGTCCGGGACCCCTAAGGGGTCCTCAGAGTTGCTACAGGGGGTCTGCCAAATCTCTGTGTCATTGTCGTTTACATTAACCACTTGAACCCTAGCATCCCTATTCTAAGGACAACTTTTTTCCCCTCTTTCCCGAAAATAGCCGATTTACAAGCTCACAACGCCTCGCAAAAAAGAGCAGACCAAGTACAGAGTGAAAGTTTACTAAGTATTGGTGGTTTAAGTCACTAAATGTCTGAAAATACACATTAATATGAATCCAACATCTATGAAACGTTTTAATCTGCAACACAATTTTATGTAATATATAGTGGGGGTCCCTGCTTCATCTCTCTCTCAGTTATAGGGGGTCCTTGGCCTGAAAACGTTGAAGACCCCTGCCTTAGGTTCTACATCGTCTCTGTCAGGTGGAAACCTCATGTCCCGACAGACAAAAGTTGAACAAGATTGTCAAGCAAAATTGGCTAAAAGCTGCAGATCAGAGCTTGGAGACCGGATTGTTTTTTATTCAAAAATGTTTTTTTCCTTGTGACTAAAATACTTAACTACAGTACATTGGAACATTGTGAACAAAGGTACTCTTTTTTTCCCCCATTTCCTGAAAACGAACGGCTTTGGACACATAAAAGGTTTCAGGGCCGAAAGTGGTGATAACCCATTAAGACCGAGAAAGCATCTGCCATCTTAGATTTTAACCACTTTAACCGTTATCTTATACTTTGGGCTATTCAAAAATAGCAGATATACTACAAGCTCATAGCACGGCACCAAGTGCCTTGCTATGATCTTGTAGATCTGTTATTTTTTGAAAAATCATGAAACTATGTGAAAATCTTTGAATATATATATATTTTTTTACAGTAAGTAAGTAAACATTTGTAACTGAAACCTTTCCTTCTGGGGATTGTACAAATGTCTTTTAAATCCTAACAGTTTTTTGAAAAAATGTATGTTGCTAATCATTGACTTTTTCATGTCAAGGACCACTTGGCCACGGACCCCCATCTCAAAATATGTTGTTCCAGGGACCCCCCCCCAGAAGCAAAGATTAAATATATTCAAAGATGTGCACACATTTTCACAATGTTGCGAAAATAGCAGATCTACAAGCTCATAGCGCGGCACTTGGTGCCGCGCTATGAGCTTGTAGATCTGCTATTTAAAGTGGTTACACAGATGCGCTCCCGGTTTGAATGGGATAATACGCCTTCCCAGCGAGTGACGGACAGGCAGGCAAGCGTCTGGACGGTGATTCAGACATATTGTCAGGGTGACTCTGATGAGACGGGACAGCAGAAGGACATCAGCGTCACCGCCGACAGCAACGTGACACAAAACACACTCCAGAAATGATTTGTTATCCACCAACTAACAGTTATTATGTGGTTGCCAAGCACTGACCGCGCATGGGTTGTTGTTGTGTGTGTGTGTGCGTGTGTGTGTGTGTGTGTGTGTGTGTGTGTGTGTGTGTGTGTGTGTGTGTGTGTGTGTGTGTGTGTGTGTGTGTGTGTGTGTGTGTGTGTGTGTGTGTGTGTGTGTGTGTGTGTGTCTGTCTGTCTGTCTGTGTGTTTCAGACCCACAACAGTTACCATACTTGGCAGATTGGAAAGTTGGAAATCTCACCCACTACTCAAGACAAATAAAAAAGTCTACCGATGGCGGCACTATAACCACAAACTTTACATTTTGGCCTCAAACCTTTTAACCATAAGTCTTATTTTGGCCATATATATAAAGTGCAAAGAAAAACAATGTAGTGCATCAAAGAAACTAGGATAGCAGGAAAACATCAAACATGGCTTCGGTCTGAACAAGCCACCATCACTGTGACCAGATACCTGTAGATTTTCTGCCTTTTATGATTTTTTTTCCAAATCTGTTTGGTTTTAGTTTTTTATCTGCATCAGATTGGGCATAAAACATATCAGGAGTGTGACCGAGCTATACATTTTAACAGTTTCTTTTTTGCTCAGTGTTTGATCAAATGTCACCAAGATATTTGACAATACACCCTAAACTAGCAGAGTGATGATTTACTTTCTATTTTTCTCAGCAATATGCTGACTCTGAGAAGGGTGAAATAGAAAAAGCAAAGAAAAACAATCAAATCATCTGGAACGGAGTTGGGTCTTGGACTTGGTGTGGCTAGCCTGTGAGGTCAGTCATCTCAGTGGTTCTCAACCTGTGGGTCAGGACCCCAAGCAGGGTCCCCATATGATTTTTTGAGATAGCTGTAAAATGACAATTGAAGGACTTTTAAGACCTGTTTAACCCATTGAGACCTGGAACGGTGTCATTTTTAGATTTGAGCTAAAAAGCATTATTTTACACTTTGGCTATTCAAAAATAGCAGATATACAAGCTCATAGCGCGGCACCGAGTGCCGCGCTATGAGCTTGTAGATCTGCTATTTTTGAAAAATCGTGAAAATGTGTGCAAATATTTGAAATATATATATTTTTAAAGCGAACATTTTTAACTCAAATCTTTGTTTCTGGGGGTCCCTGTAACAAAATATTTTGATGGGGGTCTGCGGTCAAATACATATAATTTTGGGGGCCCTTGACATGAAAAAGTTTGAGCATCACTGATATAGAAACATACGTTTTTAAGAATACTGTTGAGATTTAGGAGACATGTAGAATCGCCTTCAGGTCTCAATGGGTTAATACCTATAAAAAATAAATGAAAACAGACCATTACTGCAGCAAGAGTAATAATCATTACAGTCATTTAGCTGACGCTTTTATCCAAAGCGACTTATCGACTAATCAACACACTATACGATAAAAACTGGTCAAACACTGGCCGAATGGTCCAATAAGACACCCAAAAGAGAACGTTGATGTCTCCATGGGACGAGTGAAAACAGCAGATCTACAAGCTCACCATTGTGAGCTTGTAGATCTGATATTTTCACTGCTTGACAACAGGGATGCAAGGGGTTCATGTGGTTAAATTATGAATGTACCTTTCAGATGAATGTGACAACATGCCACATTGCCACATGGTGGCAGGTTTGAATTGGAAACACTTCACAAACAGAGAAGGTGACTTACTGACAGTGGTATAAAGTACATTTACTACTTTTACTAAGTACATAGGTAAAATGTTGAGGTATTTGTACTTTACCTGAGTATTTCCAATTTCCAATACTTTTACTTCTACTCCACTACATCTCAGAGGCAAATATTGTACTTTTACTCCACTACAATTATTTGAAACCTTTAGTTACTTTTCAGATATACATTATGATGTTATGAAACATACATTAACCACTTTAGCCCTATTTTATACATAGGCTATTTGAAAATCTACAAGCTTGCAACGCGTTGCGATGCGACGCGATGTGAGCTTGTAGATGTGCTATTTTCAAACATTTTAGTACTTTTACTTTTGGTACTTTAAGTACATTTTGATGCAAATGCTTTTGTGCTTTTACTCAAGTACATTTCTAATTCTGTACTTTTACTTGCAATAGAGTATTTCTATATTGCAGTATTGGTACTTTTACGCAAGTAAAGAATTTGAGTACTTTTTTTTCCACCACTGCTTACAGACGGCACCACAGGGACTTGACATTTGATTCCACACGCCTTACACCATGTGGCTGTGCAGTGGCGTCGTTAGGGGTGGGCTTCGGTGGCTATAGCCACCAATGTTTTGTCCAAAGCCACCAATAAAAAAAAATGAAAAATTAAAAAATTAAAAGTTTTTTTTTTTTTTTGGAATTATATATCTATCACCCTAACCTAACCCTACCCCTAACCCTAAAACCGAAATAAAGTAACAAAAAACGGGGAAAAAAGCACCCTAATCCGCGAAATCCGCGGAAAAAATCGCGCGCGCGCGCTTCGCGCGCGCGCGGGAGGAGGGGCACATGCACGCGCGCTGCGCGCGCGTGCATGTGCCCGTTGCCTGCGGGGCTAAGCCCCCGACCTAGTAGAGACCTAGCGACGCGTCTGTGGCTGTGACATCATCACATGTGCCAGACTGGGGTGTTTTTGTCTCTTTAAAATTAAAACGCTTACAAGAGTCAGTGTGTTAGTGTGTGTGTGAGGCTCTGTGTGTGTGTGTGTGTGTGTGTGTGTGTGTGTGTGTGTGTGTGTGTGTGTGTGTGTGTGTGTGTGTGTAAGTGTGAGCGAGCGTCAGCATCTGTGTGTGTGAGGGTGCGAGGCGAGTGTGTGCTCACACATCAATAGCTATAGTCATGCCCTGGCAGGCAGGTTGTGTGTTGATGACGCACATATCGTTGCAGTCGGGCAGAAACCTCTGATCTCCATATTTTAACATTTTATGTTTTTTTTTTCCTTAACACATTAAGACCTGAAGCCGATTCTACAAATGTCTTCTAAATCCTAGCAGTTTTCTCAAAAACGTATGTTTCTCTATGAGTGGTTCTCAAACTTTTTCATGTCAAGGACCCCCCGAAATGATATGTATTTGGCCACGACCCTCATCTCAAAATATTTAGTTCCAGGGACCCCCCAGAAGCAAAGATTTGAGTTACAAATGTTTGCTTTAAAAATATATATATATTCAAAGAACGATTTTTCATAAATAGCAGATCTACAAGCTCGTAGCGCGGCACTCGGTGCCGCGCTATGAGCTTGTAGATCTGCTATTTATGAATAGCCAAAGTGTAAAATAATGCTTTTTAGCTCAAATAAAAAAATGACAGAGGTGCGTTTTTAGCGGTGCCAGCCGCTCTACACCTGACTATGTCCGTCCGTATGTCCGTATGTCCGTTTGTCCGTTTGTCCGTTATGTCCGTTTGAGCACGGGCTTTAAACAGCTATAACTCCAGTTCACAGCATGCCAGCAAGTCCAAATTTGGTATGAGGACTTACACCACCAATAGGGACGAGCATTGATTGCTGAAGCCCCGCCCCGCCCTATTATAGCGCCACCAGGAGGCCACTGGCTTTAAACAGCGCTTCACACAGCTATAACTCCAGTTCGCATGCCAGCAAGTCCAAATTTGGTATGTGGACTTACACCACCAATTGGGACGAGCATTGATTGCTGAAGCCCCGCCCCGCCCTATTATAGCGCCACCAGGAGGCCACTGGCTTTAAACAGCGCTTTACACAGCTATAACTCCAGTTCGCAGCATGCCAGCAAGTCCAAATTTGGTGTGTGGACTTAAACCACCAATAGGGACGAGCATTGATTGCTGAAGCCCCGCCCCGCCCTATTATAGCGCCACCAGGAGGCCACTGGCTTTAAACAGCTATAACTCCAGTTTGCAGCATATGCCACCAAGTCCAACTAATACCACCAATAGGGACCAACTGTAATTACATAATCCCCGCCCCCTCTGTCTTCCCATTGGCTGGGCTTTAAACAGCCGTAACTCCAGTTCACAGCATGCTACTGAGTACAAATTTGGTACGTGGACTCAGACCACCAATAGGGACGAACTGAAATGTAGCAAGCCCCACCCCCTCTGTCTTCCTATTGGCTGGGCTTTAAACAGCCATAAGTCCACTTTGCAGCATGCTACCAAATACACATTTACCACGTGAACTTCGACCACCAATAGGGACAAGCTTTTATTGCTGACGCCCCGCCCCCTCTGTATTGTCATTGGCTGGGCTACAAACAGCCATAACTCCAGTTAGCAGCATGCCACCAAGTCCGAATTTGGTATGTGGACTTACACCACCACTAGGGACGAGCATTAATTGCTGCAGCCCCGCCCCGCCCTATTATAGCGCCACCAGGAGGCCACTCATCAAAGGCACCGCTTCCTTCACACAGGGTGCGATTTTTTATTTGAATCCTGAAAATGAATAGATTTGGACGTATGAGACTTCCACCCGACAGCATGTGTGTGTTTTGTCACTTATGTCTCTTGTTAATTGCAAGCCACACACACCCTTATGTCACCATCACTGTGTGAAGCAGTGGAAGCGGTGTGTCATCCAGTCCCTGGACCCCACACACATTAATAACCCACTGTAATAAACGCTGGCGTCGTCCCTATTCTGGTTCATGTTGTAATACTGTATATGCCAACATTTGGCAAAAAATGTTCACGGTGTGCGACAGGCGAGGACCCCGACGGCTCTTTATCAACAACGCCCTGCTTCACATTTACACAGTCTCTCTCTCTCTCACACACACACACACACACCACTGAGCAGTTGGGGGGTTCAGTGCCTTGCCCAAGGGCACTTCAGCGGTGTTGGGACTCATATCGCGGCACCGAGTGCCACGCTACGAGCTTGTAGATCTGCTATTTTTGAAAAATCGTGAAAATGTGTGCAAATCTTTGAATATACAGTATATATTTTTTAAAGCAAACATTTGTAACTCGAATCTTTGCTTCTGGGGGTCCCTGGAACAACATATGTTGAGATGGGGGTCCGCGGCCTAATAAATATAATTTTGGGGGTCCTTGGCAATTATGAAAAAGTTTGAGAACCACTGATGTGGAAACATACGCTTTTTAGAAAACTGTTGGGATTTAGAAGACATTTTGTAGAATCGGCTTCAGGTCTTAAAGGGTTAATGTAGAGCGAAAAACACAAACGACACTAGCACAGCATAAAGCCCTGAGGTCAACCATAGGGTTTAAGTGGCTAATCCTTAAGGTGACGTCTTTGGTGCTACAGTTACAATTACCACAACACAGTTAAAAGCATTAAGATGTTAACGCTAAGGCTAAGTGATGCCACGTTAGTGGCATCAATGAGACCCGTTTGTTTTGTCTGTCTTTCTTTGCTTCTGTCTTTCTTTCTTCTTCTGTAAGTACAGTCTTATATATCTTATTAACAGAGGGATATTGATTGTACTGTACACTCCTGACCGTGTTTGAAAGCATGTTATTGACACACAGAGTATAATGTATCATTTCTAATCAACTTTTTGCCAAAAAAAAGAAAGAAAAGAAAACTACTAGGCAATAGCTTTGCAATTGTCTCGTAGCAACAGCAGGAGCCATGTTACTGTACATACTGTACATGTACTGTGATTCCTCTTGAGCATTCGTGCTACACAACACCTTTATTTTGACCTTTATTATTACTTATTACACGGCTTGGTTGAATGCTCGATTCTGATTGGTCAGTCATCGGTCATTATTTCTGGATAATGACCGATGATAATGACCGGTGAGACCGACGAGGAAACTGTGTAATCAGAGACTCAGAACACCTGCTCATATCAAACTGCGCTGCTTGGTTTTATGCTTTATCCAACATGACAGCCATGTAAAGAAACAACCAATGTCATTTACAACTAAACGTTGCTCTCAAGAATGTTTTTGAAAACATTTGAAGTGAGAAATAGACGATGCAATAACCGAAAAGTCATTCTATTTGATCCACTGCACTTCCTTGTTTATCGTGGCACAACAACGGGGGAATACCAAAACGCTCGCCCCAAAACACAGTCGCCCCGGGGCAAATCCGGCGGTATTACAGGCAAATCGGCAGTAAATAGAATGGGGGGCGAGTGTGTTTTGGGGCGAGTTTTTTTCCATTTCGTCATTTGTTTTTGCGAGGCGAACTTGTCCGCCCAGCCCAATACTTATGGAATACTTTCATTGCCGTAAGCAAGGAAATACTTCGTTTTGTTGTTACTTTTGGGTAAATGTATTTATGTATTTATTAAGTAGCCGTGTAATAAGCGGGATAATGCATGGGGAGGTAGTCATTATTGAAATTTAAAGCCCTTCAGGGCGATTAACCACCTCGGCTGCGCCTCGGTGGTTAATTGCCCTGTCGGGCTTTAAATTTCAATAATGACTACCTCCCCATGCATTATCCCTTGCTTATTTAACCGGAGTCCCCCAAGGCTCTACACTAAGCCCCCCTCCTGTTTTCTCTCTACACGGTCCTCAGAGTTACTACAGGGGGGGCCGCCAAATCTTAATGTTTTACATTAACTCTCTAAGTGCCACACAACGAGATATATCGAGTTTTTTTCTGAATGCCCTCAGTACCAGAACGAAAAATCCCGAGTTTTAAAAAATGTTCAGAACCCAAGATATCATTATCTGAAGATTTGCAGCTCCATCCACTCCTTGTTTAACTTATAACTGAAAAAGGCTGTATCTCGCTTCCTAAGCACTTTTTTTTACTTTGGGGAAGAAAAAAAAATTTGCTGGCACACTGACAGTATGAACATATTTTTTTTATTTCATTGGCACTGAGAGAGTTAACAATTTACAATTTAGTTAGGTAGGTAGGTAGGTACTTTATTCATCCCCCAGGAGAAATTAAGGTGTTACAGCTCTCATAGAGACATCAATAAAAACACATTATAATAAAAAGACATCTAAAATAGGCATAGTCAACCTATACAATATGTAAAAAAAAAAGTTTTGGCATAGCAGACACTCTTAACCCATTAAGACCTGGAACTGTGTCATTTTTAGATTTGAGCTAAAAAGCATTATTTTACACTTTGGGCTATTCAAAAATAGCAGATATACAAGCTCATAGCGCGGCACCGAGTGCCGCGCTATGAGCTTGTAGATCTGCTATTTTTGAAAAATCGTGAAAATGTGTGCAAATCTTTGAATAAATATATTTTTAAAGCGAAAATTTTTAACTCAAATCTTTGCTTCTGGGGGTCCCTGGAACAACATATTTAGATGGGGGTCTGCGGCCAAATACATATAATTGTGGGGGTCCTTGACATGAAAAAGATTGAGCACCACTGATATAGAAACATACGTTTTTCAGAATGCTGTTGAGATTTAGGAGACATGTAGAATCGGCTTCAGGTCTCAATGGGTTAATCCAGAGTGTTTTACAGTAAGCAAGGTAAACACGAGGTAATACATCAAATGCATAGAAATAGTCATCTAGGATCAAGCTCACAACGTGCTGCAACGCACCGCGTTGTGAGCTTGTAGAATAAATCCTCTTATCTTGTCGGAATGTTTCTGGGATTCACTAGGATTCAGGTGGTTATAATCATCTCTCTTTCCTTCCTCCAGGTGGTCCTGAACCCCACCACCAACGGCCCCAAGCAGGCGGAGCTCCACAGGATGGTGGTCCCCAAGAGCAGCCAGGA
Source organism: Gymnoscopelus microlampas (assembly GCF_963454915.1). NCBI lineage: Eukaryota > Metazoa > Chordata > Actinopteri > Myctophiformes > Myctophidae > Gymnoscopelus > Gymnoscopelus microlampas. The sequence goes on along the minus strand of NC_139943.1, from coordinate 53,018,178 downwards.
CGGCGAGCTGAAGATCAAACTGGCCGTCCGCATGGACAAGCCCCCCAACATGAAGCACAGCGGGTAAGAAAGAACGGCAACTCCCAGGCTACCTCTTAAGACTGCAATGTGCCAGCGGTGTAGCAGAGAGTGGGGCAGCCCTGAATAAAAGATACTCTTATAACTATTTTACGGCTTAAACGGTCAGAGTGTTGCTGTAAACGCTGCCCTCTGCGGTGTTGCCAGGTCAATGAAAACAAGCCAAAATAAGCGACGATTAGCGCTTTACACCTACTGTGTGTCAGCTATTTGAAAATAGCCGATCTACAAATCTCACAACTCTCAATTCTGAATATCTTTAAAATATTTGAACAACACAAATCTGGTATGGGGGTCCCTGGCACAAAATATTTTCAGATGGGGGTCCGCGGACAAATACATATAAATGTTGGGGTCAAAATGTTTGAGAACCACTGGTTTAAACAACATTAGGAAGCAGAAGCACAAATGCTAATTTGTGCTTCTGCTTCCTAATGTTGTTTAACTTAGCAACCAAAATTCACAAGCAACTTTACAGAAAAACAAGGCCAAAGTCGCTTATAATAATAAGCAGACATGGCAACACTGCTTGTCTGATGTTGACTGGAGGGACTCCCTCTTCCCTTGGTGTTTCGCCTTGATTGCACTTAAACCCTAACATTTAACTTTACTAAAACTATGCCTAAACTTAACCATAACCCTAACCTCACAAACACTATGCCTAACCCTAGCCGTAAACCTAACCTCACAGAAATAATGCCTAAACCTTACAGTACCTCAAAACCCTGTCCGCCTGGGCTAAACACCTGGGAAAGACATCCTCCTGTTGACTGGAACCTCACTGCCAAACTCTGAGCCATTTGAAGAATGACAGCTCCCTCTAGTGGTGATTGTGTTGAACTTCCTGAATCACTGAGGTGGGGACTTCATTGTTGGTAGAGCTCCTGATCTGGCACTATCATTATTATTAATATCAATAATACTAATAGCTCAGATTTATACAGCGCTTTTCGAAGTACTCAAAGTCGCTTTACACTAAGAAAAGGAAGGAACCAACTTTAATAAGAAAAAGACCCCCTAAGGAGCCCTGGTCCACACTCTGAGAACCAGGAAGTGCATACTACGGAAGTACATACACACGGTAGACCCCGAAAAGTATTTTTCGACCAATCACAATGCGGGTTTCATGCATGTAGAATGTAAACAGCTCTGTGAAGCCTCAACATAACGGTACCACCAAATTCCATTACTTCAGTTTAGACACTCAACAGGCTAGGTCTTGCCCACAATGCATTGTGCCAACATCCCGGAATTGCGTTCAGAGTTAAAGATCTCAGAGGGTGGACATGCTGTGATCTCAACAGAAGAAGTTGGGTACTGATACAGAGCCACAGGCTTAATTTATTTTGAAGTAGTTGTGCAACTACAAGTTAATAATTAAAAACTTAGAGACTGAAACATGTGTCACATTGATATTTATTGAACATGTGAAGAGCCCACATTAAACCCCTGGAACGATCAGCACCAACGTTCTTTTTCATATCGTTGCTGTCTATTTTCTTTTTTTTTCTTAAATTAATGCCCTTCTTGAATGGGGTTTCCATCCGAGTCGATATATATATTTTTTTGTTTATTGCAAGTTTACTACATCATTTTATGAAATTAAATTTGGTTTAAGTTATGAAATGTTGACAAATAACTCAAATTAAACCCAAACATGATAAGAGTAAGAATAGCTACTGTACAAGCAATGAGCTTTTCATTTTCTGGACACAAGAGGGCAGCAAGAACTCATTATCACATAACTTGTGGATACTTCTTCAAAGATGAACATTAAAGGTCGGCCAGAAAACAACTATGTCCAAAATATAAACTTTTCGGGAAATGAAAAAAAAAATAAAAAAAATCAACATGTTTTTAAAACAACACAACACTGCATCATCAAAGTTGGTATGGTGGCTTTATACTTGAATGTGTCCTCATATTGTCATCACTTTACCCAAATCCAGCTCAAGTGGAGTTTTGAGATAGTTGTTTGTTAGGTGGTTTGAACGACAATAGGCTCTATGCACAGCAGCCATATTGGAAGGAAATTGGGCCTCTTTTTACTTCCTTCACAGGTGTTACCAATGATACTAATGAAGGCTCTGTTCCATTAAGTGTAGCACAGTTGTTCTCAAACCTTTTAATTGCAAGGACCCCCATAACTCTGACAAATGGACCCTTACGGGTCCATTTGTACACTCTCAGAGTTACACACCCGCAAGGGGCCATTTGGAACCCTCTCAAGTATTTCCAGTGAGCCAACATGAACATGCACACTATCAGCACCCTTGACTCTGTTTGACCAGAATGGAACAGAGCCTTAATTAGTATCATTGGTGACACCTGTGAAGGAAGTACAGAAGTGGCCCAATTTCTTTCCAATATGGCTGCTGTGCTTAGAGCCTATTCCAAGAAGGATCCAATGGAGTTAGGAGGTTTAGTCGGAAGCGCTTTTAAATACTTTTCATTGGTTCAATATTTGTAAACCTCACACACAAGAGGTGAAGGGTGTTCAATAGCACTGATTTATTAAAGAAAATAAAAAGTACGGAGACAGCTGGTTTGCGCCCCGACAGCAACGGTGTGTGTTGATATTGATGATAAGAAGACCGCAAGAAGTCCTTCACAACCGGCTCTAATAAAACACTTGTGTATCAAACTTTGGACAAAGAGGACAGAGTGTGTTCTCACTGGTTCAGCCAATGGAAGGACCTTGTACTTTAATACAAATTACTAAAGAGGGAGCATCAATGAAGAGAAAGTGTGTGTGTGTGTGGAAGGAGAATGCTAAGTGGCCCTCGTAATGTGCAAAAGTGCCATGGTAATTAAGGCTCAGTTGGCACACTCACACACACACACACCATTCTTTTCTTTTCATGAAAAATAGAAAAAAGCTGCCTGAAGAAGGTGTATGACTGAAACGTTTGCAAGTCATTTGATTTGAGTCTTTTTTTTATATTGGCACCATAATCAGCACCTCTTTCATTTAGTGTGTGTGTGTGTGTGTGTGTGTGTGTGTGTGTGTGTGTGTGTGTGTGTGTGTGTGTGTGTGTGTGTGTGTGTGTGTGTGTGTGTGTGTGTGTGTGTGTGTGTGTGTGTTAACTGCACATTTTCCTAAAATACCAGTTCATATTCATGCTATTTCAACACGCTCTCAGACAACGCCAGTTTACAAACGATAATAGCTACTTATCTATATCTATGATACACAGTAGCTACTCTTTACAATTACCGCTACATTACACTGTCAAATCTGGAGTTTCCATTTAACTGTGAGAGTATAAAAACATTACCACTGCCGCTCTTCTTGTTGTGCGCAACAAAATTGTTGTTTGAGCTTCGGTGAAATTAATTAATAATCTACATAGACGAGAGGAATTGTAGCTAATTTTCTAATTTGTACAAACAACAGGAAGGTTGCAAACCCATTACAATACTCTGGATGTTTGTTGTTGATTGAACTTGAGAAAAATTCAAAATGTGAATAAAAGCACCTCGTAGGCATACAGTGGGTGTGGGTGTGTATGTGGAGTCACTCGCACTTGTCCTTTGATTGCCACAGGACAGGTCTTTATTAGTCACAAATTGATGCGTATCTATAATTCATACACTATACTCATGCAATGCATAATAAGACGGCTATGTTTAATCTGTTCATCATATCATAATTCACCAAGCATCATGAATGCTACCTGTACAACGTGGTCCACATAAACGTATCAACATTGAATTTAATGAAAGACTGTGCACTGCTTGCATGCTCAGATGTGTACCTATGCCACTTATGGTACAGTCCAGGGACAACTGATCCTCACGTTATCACTTGATGTCATTTGATTTGATTGCGGTAAAAGATATACAAGTAAAATCACTATATAACTTAACCCCAGGACAACACATTAACCCATTCAACCCGGGAACGCATTTGTGTCATTTTAGATTTCTTTGGCTATTTAAAAATAATAGAAAAAATAAAACTCATATCGCGGCACGATCTTTTAGATCTGCTATTTTTGAAAAAAATCTTATTTTTTAACTCCAATATTTGGTCCCTGGAACAAAATATTTTGAGATGGGGGGGGGGGGGTCTGCGGCCAAATACATATGATTTTGAGGGTCCTTGACATGAAAAAAGTTGGAGCACCACTGATATAGAAACATACGTTTTTTTCAGAAAACTGTTGGGATTTAGAAGACATTTTGTAGAATGGGCTTCAGGTCTTAATGGGTTAAATGACTCGGCCATCTCAGTCAGCACTCCACCACAACGCCACCGTTCACTGAGGTCAATGACACATGCCACCTGTCCGTCACTCTCAGCCTCTCTTACACTAGAGGAGGTGTATTAGTTCAGTGGTTCACGGCCCCCCTAAAGCAAGTGGGTTTTTGGGGGCTCAGTTAACAAAAGATTGTCCCTTCTTCCTCCCCTTCCTCATTTACACCATCTATCCATCCATCCATCTCCTGTCATCCTCCTCTTCCTCGCCTTTTGTTCCCTCTCTGTCAAGGCAGCATGTGTGCTGCTATGTTCAAGGCGCCTCTGCTCTATTCTCCACTTTGCCTTTGACTCTCTCTCTCTCTCTCGCTCTCTTTCTCTCTCGTTCTCTACCTCTCTCTACCTCTCTCCCTCTCCCTCTCCCTCTCTCTCCTTTTCCTTTTCTTCTGGAAGGGGACCCATATGTTGTGAGGTGAATGGAGTCCATTCTGTCTCGTGTCTGGTCGTGTCAGTACTTTAGAAGCATCTTAACCACATGAACCCCTGGTGTCCCTCCCTCCTATATTCTGGCTCATAATCGGTGAACATTTGGTAAAAGAAATGGCGAACATTTGACGGAAGAGAGCAGAGATAGAGAGAGAGAGACGGACATCACAGTGATTGCTTTTTTACGAACGCTGCCACTTAGGACTGTAGCCCACCGCCCCCAGTTCCCCCCCACCAGTCAGCCCCCCCCCCACTCCAACAAAAAAGTCCAGTGCCCAGCCTGACCGCAACCCACATGTGAACCCTAGCGTCCCTATTCTAGCGTCATGTCTTAACCCATTCAAATCCGGGAATCCGCATCTCGTCATTTTAGATTGCTTTGGCTATTTAAAAATACCAGATATACAAGCCTACAGTATGAGCGTGTAGATATGCTAGCTTGTAGAGCTTGTATGAGCTTGTAGGTCTGCTATTTTTTTGAAAAATCATGAACATTTTTGTGCAAATCTTTGAATATATATATTTTTAAAGCAAACATTTGTAACCCAAATCTTTGCTTCTAGAGATTCTACAAAATGTGTTCTAAATCCAACAGTTTTTTTGAAAAAACTTAAGTTGCTATAATCACTGGTTCTCAAACTTTTCCATGTCAAGGACCCCCAAAATGATATGTGTTTGACCACCCATCGCGGACCCCGTGACCATCACTTTAAAACATATATAATATACATTCAAAGATTTGCAAAACTTGTCCACGATTTTTCAAAAAATAGCTATGAGCTTGTAGATCTGCTATTTTTGAAAAATCTTGAAAGTTCTAGACTCTGGAGAGTGTGCTCCCCGCGGATGCAGTGGTTACAAACGTCCACTAGGGGTCAGTGTCAGTTTCTTGTTGAGTATGTGTCACTGCTAATACAGCAGTAAAGAGGCCTGTGAATTCAGGACTAGATTATTACTCATCTCATCTGGTTCATGTGTAACTAACTGGCATTCAACCTTCATCTCTGAATAGAGCCATGTGGCACATAGACGCATGTTTACTGTCTTGTACAACAGTGTATCGTCAGATTCTTCCTTGTTAACCCATTAAGACCTGGAACTGTGTCATTTTTAGATTTGAGCTAAAAAGCATTCTTTTACACTTTGGCTATTCAAAAATAGCAGATATACAAGCTCATAGCGCGGCACCGAGTGCCGCGCTATGAGCTTGCAGATCTGCTATTTTTGAAAAATCGAGAAAATGTGTCCAAATCTTTGAATATATATATTTTTAAAGCTAACATTTTAACTCAAATCTTTGCTTCTGGGGGTCCCTGGAACAAAATATTTTGAGATGGGGGGTCCGCGGCCAAATACATATACATTTCGGGGTCTTTGACATGAAAAAGATTGAGAACCACTGACATAGCAACATGTTTTGTTTTTTTTAACTGTTAGAATTTAGAAGACATTTTGTAGAATCGGAACCTCAGGCCTTAATGGGTTAATAGCTTACACACGATAGGCCAAGAACACGTACGCTAATGTAAACAAATATATGATGTGTAATATCGTTGCTGGCAGGCAGAAACCTCTTATCTCTCATCTATATGTTTTGTGTTTTTTCCCCGCAAATTAAAACGCCCTACTTGAGCATACTACACAGCATCACTCAAAAGCATCAGAAGTGGCCCATCCGCTAGCTTGAAACATGGCGCGAAGCGACACGTTTTGAGCTTGTAAATGTAGACCCTCTACTTTAGCTCTTTTTGAATTTGCTATCCTGAAAAGTAACAGTTTTGGACGTATGAGGTTTCCACCTGACAGAGGAGATATATGAGTAAATATAACATCTGTAGCTTTTGTTTTTGCACTTTTTTTGCATGCCAGGAAAACCTTTTTTTTTGCCAACAAATGGCTCAAATAATAGTCACTGTCATAATTGTTTATCTTTCTCTTTTTTACCAGCTGTCTTCCGAGTAACCAAACATGCTTTTTATTCATCCTGTGTCTAAGTTGTATTGTTTTTTTCTGAAGTGCACCTCGCAGAATAGCGTAATTAAATATGAAGAACAGAAGCTAACATTAGCAGCAGTAGATGTACTGTTGTAAAAAAAAAAGAAAGAAATGCTTTAGAGATGCAAGGAACAAGTGATGTCGCCACGAGGCAAAGGACTGACAAATGCCGCTGTAATTGTAAGCTTGATTCATACTTCGTAATTGTACCGCGGCGTCGCGTCGCACACACACCGAAAATAGCCGAGCTAAAAGCACACGTGTCTCGCCGCGACCCCAAGGCTAGGGCCACTTGAAATCTAGGAAAAAAAGTTTAATCTGCAGCACAATTTCATTCAATATGTAGTGTGTGGGGGGGGGGGGGGGGGGGGGGGGGGGGGGGTCTGCTTCATCTCTCTCTCTCTCTCTCTCTCAGCGAGGGGGTCCTCCTTGGGCTGAAAAACGTTGAAGACCCCTGACCTGGAGCAGTGGTTCTCAAACTTTTTCATGTCAAGGAGAATGAAGATATATTTATATATAATTTGCCTGGCATTTTATATGTAATTTTGTAAAAAAAAGAAAAAAAAGATTTGTTTGGTTGCATTTTCTTTTTATGTTTTGAAAAAAAAAAAAAAAAGTTTTAATGTAGGAAATAGAGAAAAAAAGACATTTACTTGTGACCCCAAAAATGCCCCAAAATTATATATGTTTGGCCGTGGACCCCCATCTCAAAATGTTTTTTTTCCAGAAGCAAAATGTTTGCTTTAAAAAAAAATATATATATATATATTCAAAGATTTGGCCACATTTTCAAGAGTTTTTTTCAAAAACAGCAGACCTGCAAGCTCGTAGCGCGGCACTCGGTGCCGCGCTATGAGCTTGTAGATCTGCTGTTTTTGAATAGCCCCAAAGTATAAAAAAGGTTAAAGTGGTTAAAATTATTGTGACGCTATATTAACACATTTTGCTGGGGACCCCCTCAAGGACCCCTGGGGGTCCCCAGACCCCAATGGACAAGTAGAATGGCCCAGATTTCCTGGGCCCGGGTTTAGGGTCAGTCCACATTCACATTCATAACGTTTGGCTCCCCAGTTCTTTTCTTCAAGGCCATTCAGCAGAGGGGCTTAAAAGCGCGTCTCTCTCAGCATTGATTGATTTTTTCCTCACTTGCACTTGTCCATATCCCACGCTTCTGTCTTCCTGGACACACCAGGAGGTGTGTCATGTTATTGATTGAGAGGCCACTTTATTAGACCAGTGGTTTCTCAAAGTGGGGTCCGGGGGGACCCCCAGGGGTCCTTGGAGGGGTTCCAGGGGGTCCGCAGCAAAAGTAGCTAATATAGCGTCACAAACATTTTTACCACTTTGTCCATTTATACATGTATGTTGGCTATTTTAAAAAATAGCAGATCTATAAGCTTGCAGTGTGTCACTTAGTTTTTGGAAACTTTTGAATATACATTTATATTTTCACATTAATCTTCTCTAGTCCAGGGGGTCCCTGACACAATAAAAAATACATATGAATTTGGGGGTCCTTGACATGTAAAAGGTTGAGAACCACTGGCTTAGACCACTGTTTCCCAAACAGTGGGTTGGGACCCATTTTGGGGTCACAAGTAAATATCTATTTTTTTCTCTGTTTCCTACATTAACCCATTAAGACCTGGAACTGTGTCATTTTTAGATTTGAGCTAAAAAGCATTATTTTACACTTTGGGCTATTCAAAAATAGCAGATCTACAAGCTCATAGCGCGGCACCGAGTGCCGCGCTATGAGCTTGTAGATCTGCCATTTTTGAAAAATCGTGAAAATGTGTGCAAATCTTTGAATATATATATTTTCAAAGCGAACATTTTTAACTCAAATCTTTGCTTCTGGGGGGTCCCTGGAACAACATATTTTGATGGGGGTCCGCGGCCAAATACATATAATTTTGGGGGTCCTTGACGTGAAACAGATTGAGCACCACTGATATAGAAACATACGTTTTTCAGAATACTGTTGAGATTTAGGAGACATGTAGAATCGGCTTCAGGTCTCAATGGGTTAAAACATACCTTTTTTTTTCAAAACATAAAAAAAAAAAAATCATCCAAACAAATCATAAATTACAACATGTCCATTAACTCATTCACTGCCTGAATTATTTCTGGCCGCGTTTGCCCACTGCCAGAGATTTTTCATTAAAAAAAAAAAGTATTCAGGAGCCGAGATACAGAAGTTTTAAGTTAACAAGGAAGTGGATGGGAGTCTAGATATTCAAAAAAAAAACATATCTCCTTGGTCTTTGGGTCAAAAAAAAAAAAAAAAAAAAATCCAATCTGCTTTTTTCCACTTGTTTGGGTCCTGTGGAGACACCAAATGTATCTTTTGGGCCTCTAGCTAAAATGTTCGGGAACCACTGACTATAGAGCATTCCCTTTCCTTTCTTTTTCTATGGCGTGGCGCCCAAGAGCCGGAAAACGCAGTACTTGAGTACATGTACTACTTAGTTACTTTACACCACTGGTTTTCATGTGTTTGATGCTTGTGTTTTCCAGGTATCTTTATGCACTGGGGCAGCGAGTTTGGAAACGTTGGAAAAGGCGATATTTTGTTCTCGTTCAGGTAACAAATTCACATCCTCTGTAATATAACCCACCTTTATAACCTTACTATCAGCATATAATGCAATTTAAACACCTTTTTTTAAATTTGTATTTTGTTTATAAAGTCCCTTACTGTATACTGCACCTTTTTGAAGGAAAAACATGTCATACCATATCGTCTCTGTCGGGGTGGAAACCTCATACTGTCCAAAACTGTTACTGTTCAGGATTCAAATTCAAAAACGTGAAAAAGTATCAGATCTACGAGCTTGTAGATCTTTTTGATACTTTTGATACTTTTGTGTGTGACGCTGTAGTGTGATGATCATACTACTTGATCCTACTTGATCATACTATGATCAAGTAGGCCGTTAACCCATTAAGACCTGGAACTGTGTCATTTTTAGATTTGAGCTAAAAAGCATTATTTTACACTTTGGGCTATTCAAAAATAGCAGATCTACAAGCTCATAGCGCGGCACCGAGTGCCGCGCTACGAGCTTGTAGATCTGCTATTTTTGAAAAATCGTGAAAATGTGTGCAAATCTTGTGAATATAGATATTTTTAAAGCGAACATTTTTAACTCAAATCTTTGCTTCTGGGGGTCCTTGGAACAAAATATTTTGATGGGGGTCTGCGGCCAAATACATATAACTTTGGGGGTCCTTGACATGAAAAAGATTGAGCACCACTGATATAGAAACATACGTTTTTCAGAAAACTGTTGAGATTTCGGAGACATGTAGAATCGGCTTCACGTCTCAATGGGTTAATTTACAGGAAAATGGAGATAGGAGGTTTCTGACCGACAGTGACGATGCTCATTGTTTGTCCTATGTTGTGAGAGGTTTGAGCTCCCATGAGTCCCTGTGGTGACCCCCTCTCTCTCGCTCTCTCTCTCTCTCTCTCTCTCTCTCTCTCTCTCTCTCTCTCAGGTCAGTCAGTACACCTTCGCCATGTGCAGCTACCGAGAGAAGAAGTCTGAGCCTCAGGAACTGATGCAGCTGGAGGGTTATACAGTGGACTACTGTGACCCACAGCCCGGTACGTAACGTAACCCCTAGTCCTTATGACTCTCCTTCAGTGGTGTAAAGTAACCAAGTACATTTACTGAAGTACTGTACTTACTGTAAGTACAGTTTTGAGGCATGTTTACTTTACTGGAGTATTCCCAATTTTCAACACTTCTACTTCTCTACTCCACTACATCTCAAGTCAATTTTGAATTCTGGACTTTTACTTGTAACAGAGTACTTCTACATTGCTGTATTGATACTTTTACTTAAGTAAAACATTTGAGTACTTTTTCCACCACTGTTCTCCTTCACACACTACTGTGACCCACAGAGGAGTTCTCAACGGGCCTGCAAAATTAAGTCCCGGCCCTAACTGGCCCCTTCTCGGCCGACCCGAACAATTACCATAGTTTGAGCAGATTAGTCCTTCTCTTCCAGAGATAATGGCCAAACCATCTTGAAAACGTCCAATTTTGACGATTTCTTTGATGTTTTTCGCCACCACGGACTAGGAAGGTCGGAAGGTTTGAGCTGCATCCAACACATCCACTGCCATTTCCCTCGGCCTTACCGTTCGGCCGCTAGAGGCAGTTTCAAGACGTTTCTTTTTTGGGGGGAAATAGATTACTATTCTTTTCTTTTCTACGGGACCCGAGGCTCGGCTCGGCTCGACCCGACCGATTAGCATAACGTTTCGGCCTGGCCTGGCCCGGCACGGAAACGTCGGGTCGGGTATAGGGTCTGGTTTCGGGCAGAGTTTGAGAACTCTAACCCACAGCCCGGTACGTAACGTAACCCCTATCCTTTATGACTCTCTTTCACACACAACGCAACGCATCCTCACATGCAGAGTTCAATTTGTAAGAAAAAAACAAAACAAGAGGGGAGCACTATGTTTTCTGAACCATTTAACCCATTAAATATGGAGATACACGGTTTCTACCCAACAGCAACAATTTACTGTCTTGTGTGTGTGTGTGGCAGGTCTGCAGGGAGGCCGGGTGTTCTTCAACGCCGTGAAGGAGGGCGACCTGGTGATGTTGGCCAGTGACGACGAGCAGGACCGCGTGCTGTGGGTCCAGGCCATGTACCGCGCCACCGGACAGTCCTACAAGCCCGTGCCCCCGTCCCAGAACAAGACCAACAACTTCCGCGGCGGCGGGCAAACTCCCACGTCACCAATCAGTAAGTAAACCACCCTCCTCCTCCATCTTTTGCTCCACCTTTCATTTGTCAGACGATTAGCTTAAAGGGGCTACACCATGATTTTCATTTTTTTTAGGTTTTTAGTATTTTTTGGGCTCCCCAGTGTCTCTTGTACCCCAAAAAATATTTTTTTTTAACATTCAGTCATTCATTCTCATTTCAGAGATTTTTAGAATGGGCGTGTCTGAACAGGCCATTTCAGAATGGCAAGGCAAGTGACATCACTTGCCTTGACTTTGCATTGATGATGGCCAGACAGAATTGCTCAGTAGCCCCCCCCTGCCCAAAAGGACGTTTTGGTATTGCAGCTGAAAAAGCTTGGAATGACAGACAGTCAGATTTTGAGAAAAAATATCTGGATGTTTTTTAGGCTTACAACCTGTTTAAAACTTATTAGGGGGCAATAAGTATATATATATATATATTTTTTTAAATTCATGGTGTAGCCCCTTTAATGTGCAACATTGTTTTCTCACTCAACAGTAAACAAACCAACATGCATAATTCTATGAGACACGCGGGTATTTCGGGGCGTGGCCCGAATCCGCAAATTACTTCTCCGGGTGAAACAACACAGCTTTCAGTATTGGAATTGCACTACGGAACTCACACGTTGTTACATTGTATGAGTTTATTCCGTCATACCGCAATATATGGTGAAGTCTAGTAGTGTAGGTCAGTGGTTTTCAACCAGTGGTCCGGGGACCAGCAGTGGTCCTTGAGGGAGTTCCAGGGGGTCCCCAGCTAAATGATGGACAGGAACCAAATGGACCCTTATTGGTCTGTAACTCTGAGAGTGTACAAATGGAACCATTTGGTTCCATTTGTACACTCTCAGAGTTAAATTAACATTGATTTTACACTAGAAATTGGGGTCCCAGAGATAGAAATGCCATTAAATGGGGGTCCGTAGCCTAATGCATGTCAAACTGGGGGTCCTTGAAATTAAAATGGTTGAGAATCACTGCTAGAGCCGTAAAAATCGTCTCTTATTGGGGGTCCCTGGCATATCTTTTCTAATGGGGGTCCCTGGGCTAAGGTGTGTCAATTTGGGGGTCCTTGACGCAAAAAAGGTTGAAAACCACTGGTGTAGGTCATTGCAACAACCACCGATCTTGTGGAAAAAATGAAAACGGGACCGCCAAATATTCTAAACTTGCCGCGGTTCTGCCAATAATCATATTCTTTGAGACACGTCCGAGTTTTGTTGCCGGGCCAAACAAAGGCATCACTTGACGTTGATTCCCTTCCCCTATTGGCTCATACTAGCACATGACGTATGAGGGTTAACCCATTGAGACCTGAAGCCGATTCTACATGTCTCCTGAATCTCAACAGTATTCTGAAAACTTTTCATGTCAAGGACCCCCAAAATTATATGTATTTGGCCGCGGACCCCCATCAAAATATTTTGTTCCAGGGACCCCCAGAAGCAAAGATTTGAGTTAAAAATGTTCGCTTAAAAATATATATTCAAAGATTTGAGTTAAAAATGTTCGCTTAAAAATATATATATATTCAAAGATTTGCACACATTTTCACGATTTTTCAAAAATAGCAGATCTACAAGCTCGTAGCGCGGCACTCGGTGCCGCGCTACGAGCTTGTATATCTGCTATTTTTGAATAACCCAAAGTATAAAATAATGCTTTTTTAGCTCAAATCTAAAAATGACACAGTTCCAGGTCTTAATGGGTTAAGAATAAGTGTATTACAAGTTATATGCACATTTCTAAAGTGACAATTTAATGACTTGTAAGACCTGTTTTAATACCTCTCAAATAAAATAACATTGGCCAAATCGTCGAATAATATAAGAAGGAGGAAAAGATTCACTCTCAACGTGAGAGTGAATCCACGTTATCAGTCTGGCCACTGCCAGGCTAGGGGGTCCCCAGTTGAAATGTGATTATTTTGGGTCTGAAAAGCTTGAGAGAAGCATTGCATTATGCTCATGCTGTGTTGTCTGTGATGCACCGGGCATTTGGCTTGAGGCCAGTAGACAGTGGTGGGAAAAAGCACTCACATTTTTCTACTTAAGTAAAAGTATCAATACTGCAATGTAGAAATACTCTGATACAAGAAAAAAGGCCGGTGTTCAAAATGTTACTTGAGTAAAAGTACAAAGGTATTGGCATCAAAATATACTTAAAGTACCAAAAGTAAAAGTACTAATGTTTGAAAATAGCAGATCTACAAGCTCACAACGCGTCGCGACGCGTTGTGAGCTTGTAGATCTGCTATTTTCAAATAGCCTATGTTTTATGTTTAAGACAGGGCTGAAGTGGTTAATGTATGTTTTATGATATAAAGATGTATATCTGCAAAGTAACTAAAGTTGTCAAATAATCGTAGTGGAGTAAAAGTACAATATTTGCCTCTGAGATGTAGTGGAGTAGAAGTAAAAGCAAATGGGAAATACTTCAGTAAAGTTAAAAAAAAAACTCAAAATTGTACTTAAGTATGTAGCAGTACTTAAGTAAATGTACTTAGTTACTTTCCACCACTGCCCCTGGTGTTGTTGTCGGTGCTGTTGCCGGCCAGGGGAGGACGGTTGGATTGGATGTTGATGGTCTGCTGCAGCGGCCAGTCCACACACACACAGGCAGGGGGCTAATGGGACAGGTTAGCATGTTGCTCAGCTCTGCACTGTGTGTGTGTGTGTGTGTGTGTGTGTGTGTGTGTGTGTGTGTGTGTGTGTGTGTGTGTGTGTGTGTGTGTGTGTGTGTGTGTGTGTGTGTGTGGCAACATACCCTCCCTCACTCCCATCTGTCAACAACCATAGACAGACAGCAGAGTGCAAGCCTTTTAACCACTTTCAACCATTTTCAAAATGTGAAAAGAAAAGTAGATCTACAAAGCTCACAGTTCAACGGACAGGTAGCGCCATCTTGTGAGGGTTTTCAGCTATTACTTTCAATGGTGTGATGTCACGTATAGAAAAAAAAAAAAAAAAAAAAAAAAAATATATATATATATATATATATATATATATATATATATAACATCTAAATGAAACATTAATAGACATGTCATACAGATGAAAAAAAAAACAATATGGACAATATAACAAAGACAAGAAACAACAAAAGCGTATCGGCACAAAAAGTAAACCTATAATGGGGAAAATATGAATGGACCCAGGTTAATTAGGCAGACCATATGGAAAGTAGGGTTGGGACGATGTGGGTATCTCACGATACAATATCTCTGGCAATATTAGGCCCTCTATAACAATAATATCACGATATTCGATATATCGCGATATCGCGATATTCAATATATTTCAAGACCTTTCACCGACGATATATCACGACAGTCCTTGTATTCAATTCATTGTCCCACCCCTAATGGAAAGTATTTGGTGGTTAAGAGAAGCGACTTCAGAACTTCAAATCTACAAGTTCACAACGCTTGTAGATCGGCTATTTTCGGCTTGATGTAAGCGGGGACAAAAAGAGCAGACCAAGTACAGAGTCAAAGGTAAATGTTACGTCGTTAAATGTCTGACCACACACATTTAACATGAATCCAATATGTAGTGGGGGGGGGTCCCTGCTTCATCTCTCTCACCTAAGCAGTCCTTGGCCTGAAAAACGTTGTAGACTCCTGACGTATCTAGGGTGGTAAACTGTTTGCATGCTAAGTGCTGTATAGTGATTCATGTGTGTGGGCTGGGCTGTAAACTCTAATGACTGAGTGTCGGGGAACTCTCCGCCTTCATCCAGATCCGTTTCTCTTCTCTGTAATGATTTAATCCGTTCAGACCGGGAACGCATCTGTGCTCATCATTTATAGATTTCTTTGGCTATTCAAAAAATAGCAGATCTACAAGCTCATAGCGCGGCACCGAGTGCCGCGCTATGAGCTTGTAGTTCTGCTATTTTTTGGAAAGAATCGTGAAAATGTGTGCAAATCTTTGAATATATATATTTATAAAGAGAACATTTTGAAATCAAATCTTTGCTTCTGGGGGATTCTACAAATGTCTTCTAAATGCTAACAGTTTGTTTGAAAAAATGTATGTTGCTATTGAGGGGTTCTCAAACTTTTTAATTTCAAGGACCCCCAAAATGATATGTATTTGGCCGCAGACCCCCCATCTCAAAATATTTTGCCCCAGAAGCAAAGATTTGAACAAATGTTCAAGATTTTTCAAAAATAGCAGATCTACAAGCTCATAGCGCTTGGTGCCGTGCTATGAGCTTGAATATCAGCGATTTTTGAATAGACAAAGACATTTTAAAAAAATGACACAGATGCGTTCCCGGACTTAATGGCTTAAAGGTTAAACGAGACTAGTCGCAGCATTTGTACAACATAGCTGCAGACGTGCGCACACGCCCACGCACGTATGGTGTGAAAAGACGGCACACAACACCGTTCTTCGTGATCTCTGGTCCCCTCCTTATTATTTCAGTGACACACAAAAGCCTCATTTGTATTTAGTCGGGCGGCTGGTGTCGCGCGCTATAGTGGAAATAGCAGATGTACAAGCTCACAGACAAACACGACACCACAAAGCGATATGTTGTGAGATTATTAGCCCTTTTAGACCGGGGAAGAATCTGTGTCATTTTTTAGATTTCTTTGGCTATTGAAAAATAGCAGATCTACAAGTGCCGTGCTATGAGCTTGTAGATCTGCTATTTTTTTAAAAATCTTGAAAATGTGTGCAAATCTTTGAATATAGATATATATATATATTTTTTTTTTAAGCAGTTCTTTATTTAGTTCGCGGATCGAATGGGTTAATAGATCGCTTATTTTATTTGCACGGCACGGCACGCTATACCGAGTATGAATCAGGCAATACTGTCTCTCTGTTTTGCTTGAACATGTGTGCCACACACACACACACGCACACGCACACGCAATGTCTTTTCCCATAGCAAGGTGTATTGGTTGAAGGTCAGTTTCTACTCGAGGAGGCTTTAGCCCATTAGAAAATGTCAGCCCGCTGCCCGCAACAATGTCCTCGCGTTTAAACGTGTGTGACAACAATGTGCATGGCGCTGACGTTCAAGGGCTGTACTTGAACACTGGGGTCTGTGTAATTGAACAGTCTTTAAGCCGTTGTTCCAGGAAACACATTTATCCCCGCCATTCACTGCAGTCACTGGCTCTTTGTTCTCAGCGACGCGGCTACAGCTTTAGCTTTGTGTGGCTAAACGCGCTGAGTGCACTGAAGAGGAGGAGAAGAAGAACTTGTCGGTTTGGAGTTGTTATTGACGGCCGCCGCGTCGCGTAAACGTTGGGACAATGTGCAGCGCTTGTTTGTACATGACTGACGCGCGTGTGTTGTATTTTGTCTCCCCGCTCTTCTATTGAGACATTTAGATCGTGTCAAAAGGTCGTGTCTCACCTAGACACAGGATCTGGTCAATATTTAATTTATCCCCTGAGCAAGCAGGCAGGCTTTATTAGCTCGATGGTAAAAAAAAAATAAGAAAAAGAACAGCACTTGCGCTGGAAAACGGGTTCAAATCCGGGATAGAAGAGGAAAGTTACATCCTCAAAACTTTGTAAACATGCATGACCTTTGGCTCAGTACTTGGTCGGCTCTTTTTGTCATTTCCGGGGTCTGTCGTCGTCTGGCAGTAATAAGCGTCATCCATAGGATTAGGTAACGGCGCCATCTAGTGGAAAACCACTGCAAACAAATTCTCGTCCAAGCTCGTCCGTGGCAAGGTGAGCGTTGGCAGAATTGGATGTGGAATTCCCGTCCATGGCAATGAAAGAGTTAATGGACCCCAGATTAGCCGTTTGAAACGGGCCCCCGGGTCCATTAGGATCTGTGTAGATGACTCGTGTAGCTCACTCGTTATGAACACCCCCCCCCCCACCACCCCCCATCAATCTCCATGACACCCGAGTCGGTTGCATTTCCAAGAAGCAGGTGGTTTGCTTTTCACAACGAGGACGAAACCTGGCAGTGACATACCAACCTGTCTGCTCTCCTCTGCTCTTCAACGACACCCTGAGGTCTGACCAAAGTAACCGTTTAGGTGTGTGTGTGTGTGTGTGTGTGTGTGTGTGTGTGTGTGTGTGTGTGTGTGTGCGCGTGTGTGCGTGTGGTAACAACCTTCCACTAAAGTATGTGTGAGCGTGGTGTCTAAAGACGGAACGACACGGGCCTGTCTTCCTCAATCTCATCTCCTCTCTCTCCTCCAACCGCATCACTGCTTCCCCCACGCTTCAACCAGCCAATCGGGTCCTACTCCCCTCCACCACCCACTCACCCACCTGCCCTGGCCCCTTTACCTGCGTTGGGACACCGTGTGTCACCCCTCTCTCTGCCCGCGTCAATAACCTGTCATCATCGGGCAGCGCCGCCACCTCTCAGGGTGACATGTCACATAGATGTGACTGTTGCCCTGACGATTCCGACGGAGCCCCACAAGACGGATAGGGAATAGAGATTGAGTCCTGCACACACACACACACACACGCCACACACACACACACACACACACACACACACACACACACACACACACACACACACACACACACACACACACACACACACACACACACTTACATACAGGCAGTGGTAGGAAAAAGTACTCACATTTTTTACTTGGGTAAATGTATCAATACTGCAATGTAGAACTACTCTGTTACAAGGGAAAGCACAGAATGAAGAATGCACTTGAGTAAAAGTACAAAAGTATTGGCGTCAAAATATACTTACATTGTAAGTACTAAGAGTAAAAGTACTCATTATGCACAATTTCCCATTTCACATGTTTCTACATGTACTGTATACAAATCCTCTGAAAATAGCCATGGCTGAAGTGGTTAATGTATGTTTTACATAGTAACTATAGTAACTAAGGTTTTTAAATAATTGTGGTGGAGTAAAAGTACAATGTTTGCCGGTCACTACCGTCACTGCATGTATTATGCGTAGTCCTGCATTACACATAATTCCATTTGTTTTCACCGGAAGGCGGAAGCGTTTCAAAAAGCGTTCTTTTAATTGTTTTATACGATCTGTGGATCGTTTCTCTTAGCCAGTGGAGCTTTAGTTACCGTGAGCTGTGTTTTCTTTTGCTGTTGTTTTTCCATCTTCAAATCCTATAATGTCTTAAAAACAGCGTGAGATTCCTTTTTGTTAATAGCGTGGTAGTTCCTGGCCAAACAGGAAAGCGGTGCATTTCCGTTTCTGTTTTCCGGCCAGATGACGTCATTTTCGCGGGAAAGACACCCCCCGCCACCGTTTCAATAGAAAATAGTTTATAAAAGGCTTTCGGGGGTGAAATTCATGGAATGGTTGTGGTGAAACATTTGCCACTCACAAAAGATATACAATTTAAAGGTAGGGTAAGTGATATTTTTGGGTTAAAACAAAAAGTATTTTGTTAAAAGGTTAAAGCACTATATTCTGATAGTAATCATTGCTATAGAGTGTTTGTTCAGTAACAGGAGTCTCCCTGTCTCTCCAGCTCTTTAATAAACAGAAAATACATTTTCTGGTAGGTGTCAAAATAAGGAGAAAGTACCCATTTTTAAGCTTCATTTGTATAGTGTTCCAGTTCCAATTTTGCATGCTCATTTCTTAGTGTCATCACTTCCAATTTCACTTGTTTAATCTATATCCTGATTGAGTTCTCTGTCCTGATTGGATAAAATTGGAAATGAAACTGAAACGAAAATGCATTTTCTGTTTAATAAACAGCTGGAGAGACAAGGAGACTCCTTTTACTGAACAAACACTCTATAGCAATGAGTACTATCACAATATAGAGCTATTTAACACTTATTTTAACCAAAGAAAATCACTTACCCTACCTTTAACTTAAGTTTTCTTTGAAAAAGTTACCTAATACAACTTTAAGTACAGTACTTGAGTAAATGTACTTAGTTACTTACTTTACACCTCTGCATACAGGCACATACACACACATGAACACACATTAAATGTTTTTGATACATGTACAGTACAACGTATTGTACCTAATTCATCTTAATATAGTTATCGTTGCTGTCGGGCAGACGCCTCTTATCTCCATATTCTAACTTTTTTTGTGTTTTGTTTTCGTACATCAACGCCCTATTTGATCATATAACAGCGTCACACAAAAACAACAAAAGTAGCAGATCTACAAGCTCGAAACATGACGCAAAAAGTGACGCGAAGCGTGGCGCGTTTCGAGCTTATAGATCTGCTACTTAGAGCGCTGTGCAACATTGTGCAACATTAGCGACAAATAGCAGATCTGCAAGCTCACAAGGAGAGAGGTGAGTGAGTCGTGAGCTTGTAGGTCTGCTATTTTCATGTGGTTAACACATTAGACCTGAAGCCGATTCTACAAATGTCTTCTAAATCCCAACAGTATTCTGAAAAAAACATATGTTTCTATATCAGTGGTTCTCAAACTGTTTTATGTCAAGGACCCCCAAAATGATATGTGTTTGGCCGCCGACCCCCATCTCAAAATATGTTGTTCCAGGGACCCCCAGAAGCAAAGATTTGAGTAAAAAATGTTTGCTTTAAAACAATATACATTCAAAGATTTGCACACATTTTCGCTATTTTTGAACAGCCAAAGTGTAAAATAATGCTTTTTAGCTCAACTCAAGAAGTGACACAGATGCGTTCCAGGTCTTAATGGGTTACGTGTGTCTGTGTGGGTTTTTATGAATATTAAACCAATGAAAAATATTAACAAGACCTTTGACCAAATAACTATGTTGTTTGGATCCATTGCAACACAGATTTTCTTTTCAATTTTCTCTAAGAAAGCTTTGTGTACAAATTAAACTCAAATCAAGGAGCCGCAGACAGTAGCACACTGGATAAATACCTCAAGGTTTTTCTTGTTGTTCAGTAGTAGAGCCTTTCTGTGTTCGTAGCAACATGCATGTATAAGCCATGTAAACACTGACAGATGCACACACACACACACACACAGTCCATGCCAAGAGCAACGAGCTCTAGACACACACACACACACACACACACACACACACACACACACACAGGTTTACATATGACCAGACTTGAGAGGACGTCAACATTTTAGGACTGTATTGAAAATAGCTGGAAAATGACCGATCTACAGTACAAGCTCACAAAGTGTCGCGCTGCTACGGTGCTTTTTGAGCTCGTAGATCGGCTATTTTTCGGTATTTAACGCCGCACAACTAACGTTTAAAATAGGGAAACCTCTGACCTCCAAAAAACCCTAAACCGAACCCCTAAATCCTAACCCTAACCACAACTAGAATCTTTTCATAATAAACCTCTCTCTAAAAAAGATTTTAAAATCTATATATTCTTTAATTGTTCTTGTGAGGGTCAGGAAAATGGTCCTCACACAATGTCTATTTCTCACTATACGTGTGAGGCCAAGTGCAACGAGGTCTAGACACACACACACACACACACACACACACACACACACACACACACACACACACACACACACACACACAGAGATTGTTCCAGGCCAGCACCCCCTCCTCCCACACAGTTAATAGATGAAAGTTGGACTTGACATGGATTAGCAACAACTGCTGCCCCCCGCAATCAATATCGTCCCTCCCTCCCGATTGGACTTAATCTATATCTCTTTGTCTCGTTTTTTTCTTTAGAGTCACCTCCTTCAATGCCTTTCTTCAGTGTCTTTTCTCTCCAAATTACATTAAGGACACCCTCCCCGCGTGCGCGCGCGTGTTTTTTTTTTTTTTTTTTTGATGTAACAAATGTTTACAAAAAAATGACCTACATCGGAATTAAAAAAAAGAAAAGAAAAGAAGAGGAAAAAAGAAAGAAAGAAAGAAATGAGGCCAATGGAGCCAAAGGGCAACGGAGAGAGAGAAAAGGGGGAAAAAAAGCACGGGTCTAAATAAAAGAGAGATGAGCGTCGATGGCGAGTTGATTGTGCAGATTGCACTTCTGCCGCCTTTTATTTAGTTGTTGACAAAAACGACAGAAAGAAGGCGAGGGGATGGGGGGGGGGGGGGGGGGTGTTCGGTTGAGGCATTTGAAACACAAATGCCTTTTAAGAATGAATGCTTGCGGGCATGGCTAGGGTATACTGGGGCTTTTTTCTGCATCTGCTGCACACACACACACACACACACACAGTAAGGACGTATTATGGACGTGTTATCGGGTGGTGGGACCGATGGGGGCGAGAGCCCGAAGTGGCAGCGTTTCGTAAAAAGCAAAAAAAAAATCACTAATGCTCGTCTCGGAGAGTGTGAGGCCGCGGGCGTCGCAGGCGTGGACATTCTTTCCTGCTGCTGCTGCTGCAGAGTCTTGAGTCTTTTGTGGGGGGCCATGTGTCACGCTAAGAAACTTCCCATCAAACCCAAATGTAAAGCCTCTCTCTCTCTCTCTTTTACAATGAGCAAAAGAGACCAAGAGTGTTAGGCTTTTCATGAAGAAAACATGGGGGCGGAGGGGGGGGGGGGCGGGGGGGGGGTGTGTTCTCGACTCAACACTGGCTATTAACTGGCGTGCATCTGAAAGGACTTGCAAGTGAACTCGTGGGTTTGCATAAGGCCGGCGCCCAGTCTGCTCATTCCTTCTCTCCTTTTCTTTGCGATTTTTTCTTCCTTTTTGTGTTTTGTCCCTTTTTCCTCCGCCGTGTCTCTGACATGGCCTTGTGGCCTCATTACAATTGGCTGTTTAAGCGCCGCGTACACTGTTATTTTCACAGTATGTATGGTGTAGTCTGCGTGGGTTTTTCGATGCACTTTTACCCCCGCCCCCCCAACCGCCCCCGCATCCGTATCCGTTCTTTTGCCTTTTTTTCACTGACATAGAACGTCTCCCGCTCTGAAAGTGACAGATCGATGTCCGCTAAATAGAAATTGTGCCGCTTTTGCCCGAACGACTACGTATCGTCATGTATCAACATCAACCGTTAAAAAACGATGTGAATCGCCGGCTTCTTTTCAAAACTGGCACTGAGAAAGCATCTGTCAGAAAACTAGTGAAAGGTAGAGATAAATATTAACCCGTTAACACCTGAGGCGATTCTTAAAAAAAAATCAAAATCTTAACAGTTTTTTGAAAAAAAAAAGATATGTATTTTTTTTCACGATTTAAAAAAAATAGCAGATATGCAAGCTCATAGCGCGGCACTCGGTGCCGCGCTATGAGCTTGTAGATCTGCTATTTTTGAATAGCCAAATAAATCTAAAGTGACACAGATGCGTTCCAGGTGTTAATGGCTTAAATCCCCTTGAAATGAGGGGCCATACGCTGCCGCCGTTTTTTTCCATCCAACATGATTTTCCGGAGCTCTTTTGCGTTGATTCGTCGACCGCCATTTCGTACGTGTTGTGCCATTTCACGGCGTGCTGTTGCATTCGCGGTGTGTTGCCGCCGCAATGTTTTCCTCACAGAGCCCTCGCATGTTCAGAGTGTTTTTGTCAGTTTCGCGTACTTACAGCTGAGATGTGGAGATTTGATTTCACAGAGTGCCTGTAGCCAACGGAGGTGGTAAACCATTAGCCCAAGCATTGAGAACGCGACAGTGCCAATGGCGTCGGCGCGCAGTCAGCTTGCCTTACACTCACTGATTCCACCGTTGAGCTCCAGAGAGGGTGTGAACTGAAACTGCCATTTGAATATACTTTAATGTACTGTTTCCCCAAACAATGGATCGGGACCCATCTTTGGGTCACGGATCAATTTGTATGGGTCGCGACTCACGCGAGTAAATATCCCCTTTTTTTTCTCGTTTCCTACATTTAAAAGAATATTATTTCAAAAGTATTTCATAAATAAAATTTAAAAATCGAATAATTTCCATAAATAAATGTAATTTTTTTTTAAGAAGTAGTGAAAATAGCAGACCCTCAAGCTCAGTGTAGAACTGTCTTAATTTTTCTTTTGGGTTTTGAGCTAAAAGTTTGGGAACCACTGCTCTACTGTAAATCCAGGGTTGGATTTGCATGGGGGGAGGGATCCATGCCTCTGCTATTGATATATGGGCATATCAGTCGGATCTGCGGTGCGGTGTAGGTGTGAGGGCCTTGTAGCGGTCCGAACTCTAGATGTGAGGGCCTCGTAGCGGCTCTAGTATTTCCAAATGTCTCAAAATCTCTCAATTATCATTTATTTTAATTGCAAAAATAGCAGATCTACAAGCTCACAACAAGCAACGTGTTGTTTGCCTATCTCTTTTTCAGGAAATACAGTAGCATATGTAGAAAAGCACTGTTTTATTCTCTGTTTGTTTGTGTGTGTCTCTCTCGTGTAGGTCTGGATCTGTAGAAAAGCACAGTTTTATTCTCTGTTGTGTGTCTCTCTCGTGTAGGTCTGGATCTGTTAGAGAAGCGCTGTTTTACTCTATGTTTGTTGTCTCTCTCGTTTGTGTGTGTCTCTCTCGTGTAGGTCTGGATCTGTTAGAGAAGCACTGTTATACTCTGTTTGTGTGTGTCTCTCTCGTGTAGGTCTGGATCTGTAGAAAAGCACAGTTTTATTCTCTGTTGTGTGTCTCTCGTGTAGGTCTGGATATGTTAGAGAAGCACTGTTTTACTCTGTTTGTTTGTTTGTGTGTGTCTCTCTCTCTCTTGTGTAGGTCTGGATCTGTTAGAGAAGCGCTGTTTTACTCTCTGTTTATTTGTGTGTGTCTCTCTCTCTCTCGTGTAGGTCTGGATCCGTCTCAGAGACAGGGAGTGGAGGAGCTGATCAGCGCAGCACCGTGTCAGTTTGATCACGCCGCCCTGTTCACCATGTTGCAGAAACACACTCTGCAGCATCGCATGAACGACTCCTTCTCCTGCCTGGTATGTATGTGAGGGGAAAAGACCCCTTGGAAAGGGGTAGCTGGTGGGGATGTTTCATTCCTGGGTATAGTGGTGCAACAGTTACTCGAACTTAACTATTTCCCTGCCACCGAGGAGATTTCTCGTCGGATTCTGCTAAGGCGCAGCCTGCCGTCGACGAGAAAGGCGAGATTTTTGTTTTTATAAAAGATCGCGCCGTGATCTATAATCCGGAGTAACCACTTTCACTGTAACTCACACGGATACGGAAATAACGTCATCCGAAGATTTCCGCCTCCGTCCACTTTCTGTTTAACTCATTCTGTGCCACAATCCGTCAAATCCGTCACGTGGCCTGACACCGCGTGCGCCACAATCCGTCAAATCCGTCATAAAAAAAAATCAAAATAAAAGTTTTTTTTGGGGGGAAAAACATGTTCAGAACCCAAGATATGATGATTTGAAGATTTGCTGCTCCATCCACTCCTTGTTTAACCTATAACTTAAAAAGGCTGTATCTCGCTTCCTAAGCACTTTTTTTTTTACAATGAATTTAGGCTGTGGCACTCAGAGCCAAAATTCCATAAATAATAATGAGTTAATTGGTTTCCAGGAATTGTAATTATCTTTAGTTGACTTTATTTTTGACTTTATTAGACATCCTATTTTCAACCCAGTCTAACAAAGGGAAGGCAAAGTGCCGGTTATATTTTTCTTTCTCTGGAGGATGATCAGTGATCCCCGTTGTGTTTACCAACGGTCTGACAAGCGATCATAACGTATATACATGTTCTGTGGCCAGTTGGGGAGGTGGGAAAGACGTGCATTTTTGACGCTATATGATGTTTTCAGCGTGCCTGCAACAAGTTGAAAGTTACCTCGCGGGTGCAATCTTTCCTCTGGGGGGGGTCGGCCGTGGATTACCGTTTGTGCTTAGAAACGGTGCCACAATGGATTATTATGGATCTATATTTTCTGTGACTAGTTGAAAAGGTTTAAAAAACACAAACGCCGGCGGTGGTTTGAGTTTATTAATGTATGTTCTCTGGCAGTTAAAGAGTTAATTGATAAGTGATTTGATCGATTGTATAAAAAAGTAATCGATAATCAAGAATTTAATAAGATAAAGCAAAACATAAAGCAAAACATTTCCAAAAATGTCTAAAATAGTGAAAAATAGCAGATCTACAAGTTCACAACCCATCACACCGAATGGTTACTCGATTCGATGATATACATAACATTGTTGTCGGGCAGAAAAAGTTTGAGAACCACTGACATAGTAACATAAGTTTAATCAAAAAAGGATTTAGGAGACATTTTTGTAGAATCGGCCTCAGGTCTTAATGCGTTAAAGAACACGCTTCTCGTTTCATTGAAAAAATCATCGTTATATCAATCCCTTAAACATAATCAATAGCCATAGCCCCTGGTTATTGATCGATGGACCCTTAGCGACCGCGTGCGATTATGTGATTGATCCACTACACGAGCATCTACTGGTGCACCGCTGGTTGTTATGACATTTAACCATTTCCAGCCTGACGGCCCTACTTTGTGCATTTCATTATCCGCGTAGCGCATATGCACAACGCATGCCACGATGTGGCACGTTGTGAGCTTGTAGATCAGCTGTTTTCACTACTCATCGTACGACAAAAGTAAATGGAAGTTGTTAAACCCTGGGGTCCAAAAAGCAGAGAGGTACACAGTACTGGGACCAGCGTTTTATGGCTAAAAGTGTTTAATGCTCTTGTGCAGAACTGAACGATTCTGTTGATTGTTGTCTCCAGGCACCTTGGTTGTGCTTTTAGTAAAACAATAAATAATGATAATAAAAATAATAAAAAAAACACTTCAAATCAGGCAATTTGGAGCTTGGAAGAATAGGACAGCTGACCTTTTGATCAACAGTGTCAACTTATAAGATGGCACACAAGAAGTTAAGCGAACAATTGTAACTCAAATCTTTGCTCCTGGGGATTCTACTCATGTCTTCTAAATACGAACAGTTTTCTGAAAAAAACGTATGTTGCTCTGTCAGTGGTGCTCCAACTTTTTCATGTCAAGGACCCCCAAAATGATATGCGGACCCCCATCTCAAAATATCTTGTTCCAGGGACCCCCCCCAAAAGCTAAGATTTGAGTTACAAATGTTCGCTTAAAAAAAGAAATTATATATATATATATATATATATATATATATATATATATATATATATATACACGTGTTCCCGGATTGAATGGCTTGAAACCACGGTAAATAAATAAATAAGATTTGCCTTCAGAGGGAAAATAAAGAAAGGTTGAGAGAGAGATCTTAACTCAGTATTTTTTCCCAGTGCCTTGTAGTGTGTGGTGGGGTGGGGTGGGGTGGGCAGGGTGGGTTTAGCGTGTATAGCAGGGGCCGCAACATGCCTCAGGGCTCTCTCTCTCTCACTCACTCCCTGGATGAGGGGATAAACGGTTCTAATCAATACTTTCCAAATAGAAACATGACCCCTCCTCGCTCACGGACAACTGCTGTGATTACTCAATGGAGGAGGGGGAGATGGGGGTGGCGGGGGGGGGGGGGGGGGGTTGTTAACAGACCTCAGAGGTCTGTTAAGGTCGCAGCGTGCTGACTGTGGGCCGAGCTTTGTGTACTAACGTTGTTTGAAATGGGACAACTCTGCTCTGTCATTACTCGTCGTTTAATAGCGTATCAAGGCTATTATATCAGTGACGTGAAGCAACTAAGTGCATTTACTCAAGTACTGTACTTAAGTACAATTTTGAGGAACTTTCACTTTACCGGAGTGTTTCCAATTTTCAATACTTTTACTTCTACTCCACTACATCTCAGAGACAAATATTGCATTTTTACTCCACTACAATTATTTGAAAATTGTAGTTACTTTGTAGATTTTGATTATTATTACAACAACACTTATATGCAATATATATACTTTGGCAATTTGAAAATAGCCGATTTACCAGCTCACAACGCGTCGCGATACATTTTACACGTTTGAAAACTTGTGAAATGGGACCTTCTGCATAATGAGTACTTTCTGTTTTTGTTACTTCAAGTACATTTTGATGGCAATACTTGTGTACTTTTACTCAATTACATTTTGAATACCTTACTTTTACTTGTAACTTTTTCACAGAGTATTTTTACATTGCAGTATTGGTATGTTTACTCAAGTAAAACATTTGAGTACTTTTCGCACCACTGCTCTGTTGTAATAATGCCAATAACTTGCATACAGTACCTTTGGAAAGCCTGTTTATTTTCCTCTTAAACAGAGCCCCATTTGTAAGGAACATGCATTTGTGTGTTTATGAGCAGTATGTGGGTTGTGTTGCACCTATGAAAGACATGTGCCAAACTCCTCTCTGCCAAATAATGCCAAACAGCTTATTCTGCTGTTGTTATTGACTCTTTGTTTGGTGTTTGTTTGGTGGAGTGGATGCTTTGAAGTCTATCTATAGTAACAAGGAAGAAACGAGACATATTGGCAATTTTACAATTGATTCATTTTTAAACCAAACATAAATGTCTCAAACTCTTTGTTAGACAATAATGTATCCTACACACACACACACACACACACACACACACACACACACACACACACACACACACACACACACACACACACACACACACACACACACACACACACACACACACAAGTAAAAGTCATACATTCAGAATTTAAAAGTACAAGAGTATTGGTATCAAAATGTACTTAAAAAGTACCAAAGTAGATTGTGTATAATGTCCCATTTCACAAGTTGTGAAATGTATAAACATCATTTGAAAATAGCCGATCGACAAGCTCACAATGCGTCGCATCGCGACGCATTGTGAGCTTGTAGATCGGCTATTTTCAAACGGCCGAAATGTATATAGGGCTGAAGTGGTTGATGTATCTTTTGTAATAATAATCAAAATCTACTTAGTAACTAGTAACTAACGTTTTCAAATAATCGTAGTGGAATAAAAGTATAATATCTCCCTCTGAGATGTAGTGGAGTAGAAGTAAGAGTATTGCAAATCGGAAACACCCGAGGAAAAAAAAACTCAAAATTGTACTTAAGTACAGTACTTTGAGTAAATATACTTAATTACTTTACACCGCTGGTACTAATAGGTGACATCTGTGCCTTCCTTCATTTGGTTACCTGCTTCTCACCCGGGGTTATATCCTTCCCATCAGCCCGGCTCTGCAATTAGACCTCCTTCTCCATCCATTCAGAGAGAGAGCCCTCCTGTCTGTCTGTCTCACATTCTCTCTCTAGATGCTTTTGTAATGACGGGGGGCTTTGTATTTCAACCTGAGCCCCCTTTTTAACAACAAAAAAAAAAGAAAACCTGGGGCTTTTTTAACAAAAAGGGCAGTGCCTTGGTCTAGGAGAGGGGAGGACATCTGTTGAGAAGTGGGGTTGGGTTCTCCTCATAGTTGGGGGGGAGGGGGGGGGGGGGGCATACCTTAATTCGCAAAGGGGGCATGAGACCACCAGTGTTTGATTTCGTCGACTGAAAGTATGACGAAAAATGTTTGTCGACTACCTTTTTAATTAAAAACTAGACTAAAATGTTACCGAGGGACGATAGTGGAGAAGAGATGCAGTAGAACTAAAGTCCTTTTCATTGTTTGGTCGCGCTCGGGTGTCGCGCTCTGAAAATAGCAGATCTACAAGCTCACAACGCGTCGCAGCGCGAGCTTTTTTCAGCGAGCTATTTTCAGCATGCAGCCAAGTGTAAAATCAGCCGTTTACCACGCCATCAAGGCACCGACAAAACACATTATAGTCGACTAAATCAATTGTAGATTTAGTCGACAAAGATCTGATGATATTTAGTCGACAAAGATCTGATGATATTTAGTCGACTAGGACCAACACTAAAACATTTCAGGTGACTAAAATACGACGATTTGCTGTCAAAATCTCAACACTGCCTGAGACCCAACAGCAACAACAACAACCAGAGCAACTCCGTTCCCCTGCCCCAGGTTTGGTTTGTGGTTCGTCATCGTGACTGAGTTCACCCCCAAAAAATGTATTCGACTCGCAAAATGCCTTTTCACCCCAAAACAAAAAAAAGTTCTTTGTCGCATTCCATCTTAAGGAATTCAAGGCTTCATTGGGTGTGTAATTGATAGAAGATAAGTCATTGTTTTTGGGTGAACTACTCCTTTAAAGTGACAGCTGGCTCTACCTGGAGTGTTAAGTTCACTCTGAAAGTGTACATGTTGACCCGTTGAAGGATGATTACACTTGGTTGGCATGACGGTGTCACACGCTGAAAATGGCAGATCTATAAGCTCACAACGCGTTTGTGAGCGACACGTGTCACTGTTTTCAGTGCAATGCATGGCACGCAGAAAAGTATAAATTAAAGGGATAGTTCACCCCCAAAATGGCTTTTTTTCTATCGATTAGTCACCCATGGAGATTTGAATGAATGGATATTGTTTTGTTTTTGTCGCATTCCTAAGCCAATCATTTGATGACCAGCAGCGGTTCCGGTAGGAGACACAAAGAGTCTCCTGTGTGTCTCCTACCGGAACCGATGCCACCCAGTCCGCTGGTCATCAAATAGGCTCTATGCACAGCAGCCATATTGGGAATGAATTGGGCCCCTTCCTTACTTCCTTCACAGGTGTTACCAATAATACTAATTAAGGCTCTGTTTCATTTAGTGTGGCGTAGTGGTCTCTTATTTTCAAGGACCCCCTTAACTCTGAAAGTGTACAAATGGAACCAAATGGACCCGTGAGGGTCCATTTGGTTCCATTTGTACACTCTCAGAGTTACACACCCACCATATGGGGTCATTTGGTAACCAAAATGGAGTGTTTCTAGTGAGCCAACATGCACGATATCAGCACCCTGACCAGAATGGAACAGAGCCTTCGTTAGTATCATTGGTAACACCTGTGAAGGAAGTAAGAAGAGGCTCAATTTCCTTCCAACATGGCTGTTGTGCATAGAGCCTACAGTAATTATTGGCTTAGGAATGCGACAAAAACATAAACAAAATCTTTCAAGTCACCATCTGGTGACTAATTGATAGAAAGAAAAAAAAAAGCTTTTGGTGAACTATCCCTTTTAAACGAACACTCTTTGTGCATACAGTAAAAAAAACAACTCAGTTTTCATTTATCCATTTTGTCGCGCGCTCGGAGAGAGTTGTTGGAATGGAACCCCGGGGTCTATTAGGTTATATAGATGTGTGTTCACTCTGCTGAGTCAAATGAAAACACGGGAGGATTTGACTTGGCGTGCGTCCAGGTTCTAGCAGTCTGCGAGGATCTCAGGACCCCTCCCGAAAACATTGGCTAGTGAAGCAGAACGCAGAGGGGTCAATGGGATCATAAAGACTGACCACTGAACTGGACAATATCTGATGACCAATGTTTAGCTCTCTTCCGTCTTGGCTCTTTCTTGTTTTTAATCCAACGCTATATACTCTTTGACCTTTTTAGTCCGTGACCCACTTTATTGGCTCTCGTTTGCTGTGTGTGTGTGTGTGTGTATGCCTACATGTGCCTTAACCCTTTAAGACCTGAAGCCGATTCAACTCCTGAATCACAACAGTATTCTGAAAAACGTATGTTTCTATATCAGTGGTGTTCAATCTTTTTCATGGCAAGGACCCCCAAAATTATATGTATTTGACCGCCGACCCCCATCTCAAAATATTTTGTTCCAGGGACCCCCCAGAAGCAAAGATTTGAGTTACAAATGTTCGCTTCAAATATATATATATTCAAAGATTTGCACACATTTTTACGATTTCTCAAAAATAGCTAAAGTGTAAAATAATGCTTTTTAGCTCCAATCAAAAAAATGACACAGATGCGTTCCAGGTCCTTATGGGTTAATGTGCCTGTTTTTTTTTTGTTTTTTTTGCTTATGAATGAATGTATGAGTCGGTCTTAACCCATTCAATCCCGGAGCGCATCTACACATGTCTTCTAAATCCTAAAAAAAAAAAAACGTTTTTCTGAAAACCGTATGTTGCTATAATATCAGTGGTTCTCAAACTTTTTCCATGTCAAGGACCACCCAAAATGATATGTAATTTGGTCGCGGACCCCCATCTCAAAATATTTTGTCCTAGGAACCCCCCAGAAGCAAATTTTTGAGTTACAAAAATAAACGTGCGGAAACACCATTTTGTTTATGCTCCACATATTTGGAACAAACTCCCAGAAAATTGTAGGTCTTCTGCACTGTAATTGTATTTATTTATTTTTACTCATTTTGTTTTATGCATGCTAATGACATTTGAAATAGTTTTTCCTTTACTTGATGTTTTGTGTAAAGCACATTGAATTGCCTTGTTGTTAAAATGTGCTGTACAAATAACTTTGCCTTGCCTTACATGCATACAGCAAAACAAACAGCACAGGAACAATAACAGCTAGACCAAAAAGGGTTAGGCTTCAGCTGTCGCTTGCTTATAATGCATACCCTTTTTTTTTTACCTTTAATTATACATAAAACAGAAACAAAATGTCATATTGTATCGTCCTCTTGTGATCCATATTTTATTTAGTTTTTTATTAGTAATCACTCCCCATCAAAACCTGTGAGTGTATCATCGTTAAAAAAATCACTGGCTGCCATGAGCTATCATGGTGAACTCTAATATAATTACTCAGAAGCATGCACCCACACATTTGGATGGACACACACACACACACACAGACACACACACACACACACACACACACACACACACACACACACACACACACACACACACACACACACACACACACACACACACACACACACGCACGCGACGCGCACACACCCTCTCCCCGCTACTCGCAGTACTTAAATTTGTTACCCTCTCTGCAAAAAAGCAATTATGGTTTTATTAATTAGAAATATCATGGCTGTGAAGTTGAAAAGAGAAGCTCTAAATTGCTCGGCGGTTCTCACACGGAAGTGTAAACGGTTGACCTTGAGAAAAGAAAACACGAGACAATGTGAACGGCGGTGGAAAAGATGCTTCCGCCGCTCGCGTTTTTCTAAAACGAATGATTTTTGTTTTATCCGGTTCACAAAATCAAACGCTGGTAGACGTGCGATTCACTGGTGCACACTGCTGCTAAATATTGACACGTTACCGCATTGGAAGCCACGTTCGCAAAATGCTTGTTTCTTTAATAAGAAATTGTAGTGGAGTAATAGTACAATATTAGCTTTTGGAGATGTAGTGGAGTAGAAGTAAAAGTACTGAAAATTGGAAATACTCCAATAAAGTCAAAATACCTCAAAACAAGTACAGTACTTGAGTAAATGTACTTAGTTACTTCACATCACTGGTTACCAGTACTTGCACAAGTACCATTGCTCTACTACTTGATCAAATAACCTTTCATCTTTATCAGGCAGTCATTCAGTTGCAACAAATGGCAAATAGTAATACTCCAAAGGCTTGACATTTCAGGGTGACAGGGCGTCCATTCTTTTGCCTGTGTCATTCTGCCGAGGGACTCGGTGGACGAGCGATGACGACGCTCAACGATGACACGGCGACGGCCAAGTCTCTTTGGCGCTTAACGAGGCGGTCGGCTTGTTAACAGCTAATTGAGCGGTCACCGCCAAGACTTGGAGTTGGTCGCCATCTGTTTGTCACAGAGGAACATCTTGTCACTCGTCGCCAGTATAATACGACGGACGGGGCGCTTGTTTTCCATCCCGTGCTATTCCTTTTGTAGTGTGATATTAACCCCTTAAGACCGGGAACGCATCCGTGTCATTTTTTATAGATTTCTGTGGCTATCTAAAAATAGCAGATCTACGAGCTTGCAGATCTGCATTAAATAATCGTGATAATGTGTGCAAATCTTTGAATATATATACATTTTTAACTAAAATCTTTGCTTCTGGCGGGGGGGGGGGGGGGGGGGGCGCAGAGAAATACATGTCATTTTGGGGGTCCTTGACATGAAAAACGTTTGAGAACCACTGATATTATAGCAACAAGTTAAAAAAAAAAAAAAAAAAACTTAGTATTTAGAAGAAGAGACTCGCTATGAAAAACATACATATTCAAAGATTTGCACAAAATCCTCACGGTTTTTCATTAAAAAAAATAGGAGATCTACAAGCTGGTAGCGCGGCGCCGATTGCCGTGCTACCAGCTTGTAAATCTCCTATTTTCTTCTATCTCCTATTTTTCTACCGCTCAATGAACATGTAGATCTGCTATTTTTGAATAGACCAAAGTATGAAATAATGGTTATAGCAACAAAAAAATATGCATTCCCGGTCTTAATGGGTTAATAGCTCTGACACAAAGCAGAGACAAAGGATGAGAGAGAGGGAGAGAGAGAGAGAGGGAAGAGTGAAAGTGAAAACCTCCCCAAGCCAGAGACGGCTCAGAGCAGACAGTGAGGCTCTCAAACGTTTTTCATGTCAAGGATCCACAGATTTGTTGTAAGTATTATTGGCTGCGGACAGCCATCTGCAAAGACTTTGTCTCAGGGACCCCCCGCATAAGAGAAGGTGTGTCTTAAAATATGTTTTAAGGTGATCAATGAGACTGCAAGGAGACGTCTCCTAACAGAACCACTGCTGGTCGTCAAATGATTGGCTTAGGAATGTGACAAAAACAAAAACATATCCATGAATTGAAGTCTCCATGGGGTGACTAATCGATAGAAAATAAGTTATTTTGCGGGTGAACTATCCCTTTAACCATTATTGCTATGAAACTCAGATATAGTCAGATGAATGTATCTTTTATATCCTTATTATTCATGTTAAATTGGCTCATTCTTCGTTCGGGTTTTTCATGATTACATTTACTGACTTATTTGAATGCTTGTGTTATATTCCAAGCAAGCCTATAATAAGACATTAACCCATTGATACCTGGAACACATCTGTGTCACTTTAGATGTCTTTGGCTATTCAAAAATAGCAGATCTACAAGCTCATAGCGCGGCACCGAGTGCCGCGCTATGAGCTTGTAGATCTGCTATTTTTGAAAAGTCGTAAAAAAAAAATATATATATTTTTTCCCGAAAAACTATTAGGATTTAGATTTTTTTTTAGAAGCGGCCTCAGGTCTTAATGGGTTAAAATCAAATGGTTGGGTGTTGGCTGTGTGTCTGGCACTGCGCTGATCATCACGCCAGCCTTGGGAAACAGCTAAGTGATCGTGTGTCTTTGAAAAGGTCGCCCCACCCCCTGGCTTAAATAATGTTTTATAGAATTCTGTCAGCATATTACCCATAATAAACCATTCAAACCGGGAAAGCCATCTGTGGTCATTTTAGATTGTATTATTGTCTGTTCAAAGAAATATACATATATATATATATATATATACATATACAAGCTCACGGCGCGTCAGCTTGTACATCTGCTAATTTGATACATATATATATTTTATATCAAACGTTGAATCATGTTGAGTTTTCTAACATAAATCTTCTCTTCTTGGAGGGGGGGATTTCTTTGGCTATTCAAAAATAGTAGATATACAAGCTCATAGCTCAGCACTATGAGCTTGTATATCTGCTATTTTTTTTTAGATCCTGCAGAACAGTTGTGCCAATATTTGAATATATAGATATTTTTGAAGGGAACATTTTTTTACTCAAAATCTTTGCTTCTAAGGGTCCCTGGGGAAAAAAATCTAATGGGGGGGGGTCCGCGGCCAAACACACATCATTTTGGGGTCCTTGAGAACTACTGATTTAGGAGGCATTTTGTAGAAGCGGCCTTGTGGGTCTTAATGGGTTAAAGCAACTCTCTATGAAGCACACAGGACTTCCATGTCAATATGAAGATGTCCTCTGTGTTCAATATGAATGAAACATATCAGCGTCCCATCAGTGGTGTAAAGTAACTAAGTACATTTACTCAAGTACTGTACTTAAGTAAAATGTTTTAGGTGTTTTTTACTACTACTACTCCACTACATCTCAGAGGCAAATATTGTACTTTTACTACATTACAATTATTTGACAACTTGAGTTACGAGTTACTTTGCAGATTTTGATTATTATTAACAAAACATACATTACCCACTCCAGCCCTGTATACATTTTTGACCATTTGAAAATAGCCGATCTACAAGCTCACAATGCGTCGCATCGCAACACATTGTGAGCTTGTAGATCTGCTATTTTCAAATATTTGTTTTAACATTATACATTTGAAAACGTGTGAAATGGGACATTCTGCATAATGACTACTTTCTACTTTTGGTACCTTTAAGTACATTTTTATTTCAATACTTTTACTCAGGTAAATTCAGAATTTCTGACTTTTACTTGTATTTCTACATTGCAGTATTGATACTTTTACTTAACCCATTAAGACCTGGAACTGTGTCATTTTTAGATTTGAGCTAAAAAGCATTATTTTACACTTTGGGCTATTCAAAAATAGCAGATATACAAGCTCGTAGCGCGGCACCGAGTGCCGCGCTACGAGCTTGTAGATCTGCTATTTTTGAAAAATCGTGAAAATGTGTGCAAATCTTTGAAATATATACATTTTTAAGCGAACATTTTTAACTCAAATCTTTGCTTCTGGGGGGTCCCTGGAACAAAATATTTTGATGGGGGTCCGCGGCCAAATACGTATAATTTTGGGGGTCCTTGACATGAAAAAGATTGAGCACCACTGATATAGAAACATACGTTTTTCAGAATACTGTTGAGATTTAGGAGACATGTAGAATCGGCTTCAGGTCTCAATGGGTTAAGTAAAACAATTAGAGTACTTTTTTTTCCACCACTGAGTCCAATATCCTCCTACCTCTCTCTGTGAGATGCATCATCTGGGATGACTAAAGAGTAAGGAACACATTTGGAGCGCGTTCTGCTCGTCGGTCATGAACTCTCCTGGGTCGGCCGTCATCACCCGGAGAGACCCGGCTGTCACGCCAAGAGGGTGGGCGGCGGCTCCGCCGAGGTGCTAATTTGTTAATTATTTCCTTCCGAGAGGATTCTTAACCCATTAAGACACGGGGAAAGAATCTGTGTCATTTTTTTCGTTTTCTTTGGCTATTTTTGCCCTATTTTTTCACCGAGTGCCGCGCTACGAACTTGTAGATCTGCTATTTTTTTGGAGAGAAAAACACATTTGTGAAAATGTGTGCAAATCTTTGAATATGTATATATATGTTTTAAAGCCAACATAAATAACTTCGATCTGTGGTTCTGGGGGGGTCCCTGGAACAACATATTTTGAGATGGGGGTCCGCGGGCCAAATACGTATCATTTTGGGTGGTCCTTGACATGGAAAAGTTTTGAGCACCACTGATATATTGCAACATAAGACCGTTACAGATTTGGAAGACATTTGTAGAATCCCCCAGAAGCAAAGATTAGAGTTAAAAATGTTTGCTTTAAAAAATATATATATATTCAAAGATTTGCACCAAATTCTCAAGATAAAAAAATTAAAAATAGTACTCGGTGCCGCGCTGTGAGCTTGTAGATCTGCTATTTTTGAATAGCCAAAGTCTAAAATAAGGCCTTTTTTAGCGCAAATCTAAAAATGACACAGATGCGTTCCCGGTCTGAATGGGTTAATTAGCAATGTAAGTTTCATGCCTAATTTAGTGATTAAGCGAGGGATGAATGAACTGATATGAACGCTCGTGGATTTTCAAATTGTCCCCCCCCCCCCCCCTCATCCCCTGTTTACTAGTGTTAATTTTTTCTTTTTTATTCGCCCGATGAATTAATTGTTAATTGTTTAACCTCAGATGTCTTTCGTTAAATCATTAGAAGAAGTGAAAGCTCTTATAAGATTGTTTTTCTTTCTTTCTTTCTTTTAAAGAGATAGTTCACCCAAAAAAATGTATTAGTCACCCCATGGAGACTTGAATTCATGGATATTTTTTTTGTTTTTGTCGCATTCCTAAGTTAACAATTTCAACCCAGCGGACCAGTAGGCAGCAGTCCCGGTAGGAGACACAAAGTAGACTCTTTGTGTCTCCTACCGGAACCACTGCCGGTCATCAAATTATTGGTTTAGGAATGTGACAAAAACTAAAAAATATCCATGAATTCAAGTCTCCATGGGGTGAATAATCGATAGAAAACAAGTCATTTTGGGGGTGAACTATCCATTTGAGATTGCGTCACTTCCAATGTATTGTCAGTGACAATGTAACCGATTTATGAAGTTCACTTTTACCCAGCTCAGGAACTCTTGTCAAAGAGTTTTAAGATTGTTTTTATGTTGTAATATGTTTTAACCTTTAGCAAGGCTTGTGTTTACCGTCTCATATTTATACAAGTCGGTCACAAACGTGACATCCGGACGTGATGTTACTTTATTGCAACAAATGACACCAACAACATGACATCCGTATTTGATTGGCCAAGCTTTGCGTGGGCCAGAAAGTGTAGATGTGAAGGAGGCCCCATAGCGGCCAGACAATCTAATGCTGGGGATCCTTGGAACGAAACAGGTTGAGAATTACAGCCTCACATTTACCATGAGAGCAGCTTGGTTGGCCCTGATGGTATCAAATACCCAAACATTGACTGAGGTACCACCATGCTCTCCCCACTGAGGCCCCTTTAGAACTGGTTCCGTTCTAGATTCTTGGAACCTTGGTGCTTGCACGGAACCGGCTGCACGAACCGACTTGAGTTTCCGCCAGTTTTAGAATAGCTGAATGGCCCCGGCTGGGGAGCAGGAGTCCCCGGTTGCCCCAGGTTCATTTCCCAAGCCTTGCCAGCAATGTGTTGAATATCACCGTTTGAAGTGTCCATTTCTTGGGGGAAATGTAATCGTCAAAGGCAGTTACCCTTTTATTATATTTTTTTAATGATGATTTTTTCGCTTGCTTTCGCCATTATTGTTTATATCTCATCTGCATCTTCCAACCTGTACAATAGTGACATGCCCACTTTGGTTCCCAGTTCAGGGCAAGAAAAGTATTTTTTAGTTCCAGTTCCGAACCAACTTTTAGGCTTCTTGAGCCAGTTGCACCACCTCACACTAAGTTCAAACTTAGTGTGAGGTGGTGCAACTGGCTCCTGAACCAATTCATTCATTGACTATGTTTTCACTTCCCCCCCCCCCTCGGCCAAGCTAACATTGGTCAAGCCTCACGTGACACGTGACAATACGTTGAAAGAGTGTGCTCTGATTGGCTAGTGAGACGCATGACGTATAGCGGCCTATAAATAGATGTGTCACTTTGAAAGAGTCTGTGTCTCTTTCAAAGTGAGGTAAGACAGGAATAATCACGAAATGGCTGAGAAATGGCGGAGCAATACATTATGTAGACACACTGGTGTCATCACAATACGTAATATAAATAGCTTAGACAGGATTAATCAATATTTGCTGGCGGAGACTTGTGCTCCGAGGAGCACATTTTCTAGTTTTCACTGGAAACACTCTGAACTGGTTCAAAATTAGGCGGAGGAAAAAAAAAGAATGGAACCGTTTCAACCCCCTGTGGACAAGGGTCTTACAGTGGTACACTGTATATAGCATGTCAAAGTAAATACAGATAATTCTACTGTATAATGAACGTGTATTGATTGTGTCCACACACAGGGCTGGTTCAGTCCGGGGCAGGTGTTTGTGCTGGACGAGTACTGTGCCCGCTACGGGGTCCGGGGCTGCCACCGCCACCTGAGCTACCTGAGGGATCTGATGGAGTACTCTGAGAACAGCGCCCTGGTGGACCCCACCCTCCTGCACTACAGCTACGCCTTCTGTGCCTCCCACGTGCACGGCAACAGGTACGTCCGTTCTTCTGTGCCTGTGGGAACGGGTATTTTTGGGGCGGTGTAGCCGCCCCCTATAAGTGAGTTTTGGACACCGACCAAAAAATGTGTGTACCCCCTAACCCTTCCATTGTTAATGCAAATCGATACTTTTTTCATATCAGCCAATCACATTACAGCTAGTGTCATCACCACTAACTGTAATGTGATTGGCTGACTTTGCAAATTCAGGACTGTGATTGGCTAGCGAAACACATGACACATGTGCAGCCCTATGAATAGCAGTATGGACTTTAAAAAAAGTCATTTATCCTTTTTTTAAAGTGAGTCATGTTGTGATGACCACACACCGCCCACTTCACAGTGGGTGTGATTTTTTTTTTGGTAAAGATATTTATCGACAGTGTACAAAGCAGTGGTGGAAAGTAACTAAGTACATGTACTCAAGTACTGTAAATGTTGAGGTATTTGTACTTTACTTGAGTATTTCCAATACTTTTACTTGTACTCCACCACATCTCAGAGGCAAATATTGTACTTTTACTCCACTACAACTTACTTTGTAGATGTTGATTATTATTACAAAACCTACTTTACAGCCCTATATACATTTCGACCAAAGTAGTTAATAGTTAATTGTAGATCTGCTATTTTCAAAATATTTGTATACATTTGAAAACTTGAAATGGGAAATCTGCATAATGGGTCTTTTTACTTTTGGTACTCTGATTACATTTTGATGCCAATACTTTTGTACTTTTACTCAAGTACATTTTGAATTTTGGACTTTTACTTCTATTTATGTTTATATACTTAAGTAAAACATTTGAGTCATTTTTCCACCACTGGTATAAAGTACATCCATCCATTTTTGTATTTTACACACCAAAACAAGAAAAAGCCCCCCCAAAAAAAATGTAAAGCAAAAAACATAAACAAAAAGACAAACAAAATAATAGTAATCCCCCCAAGCCCCTCCCCCTACCCCAGAATGGCACAATATTCAACATTGCGGCTTCAACAACCTTCACAGTATAATGGCAAATTAAGCGTTATTGAAGGCAGAGTATGGAGAAAAGATTTAGTTAAATATTTAGTGTTTTCTCCTGCCAGTCTGCATACTTCAAGAGTGCATGTCAGTTCCACCTGAATATTGGCTGTCTCTCATAGGAAGAATTTGAATTAAGTTTGTCTTTCCAACTATTAACTTGAATGTAAAGCCCTTTGAACTGCTTTCATGTCTGAAAGGTGTTCTATAAATAAAGATTATTATTTTTATTATTAGTATAACGTTATTCATTTCATTTTGAAGCCTGCTTTGACATCATTCTAATAACCTCTAACTTGAGCGAAATGTAACATGTTGTTGCATCAATCTGAATGTATGTCAGTTCCAGGAGAAAAAACATTATATTACCTATATTAGAATTCTCATAATTAATAAGTAACCTATTCATTACAATTAAAGCATACCAACGTGGGTGGAGTGGCACTAAACAATGTCACCCACTTGTTTACACCTGTGAAAT
The DNA here is from genome assembly GCF_963454915.1 of Gymnoscopelus microlampas. NCBI lineage: Eukaryota > Metazoa > Chordata > Actinopteri > Myctophiformes > Myctophidae > Gymnoscopelus > Gymnoscopelus microlampas. The sequence goes on along the minus strand of NC_139943.1, from coordinate 52,977,627 downwards.
GTGACAATAAAGTTAAGTTGAGTTGAGTATTTCACAAAGTATTTCAGTTTACAGTACATTTATTTGTGTATGTACTTATTGCAGGCATTACATTTAGTTTGACTCGGTTCCACAGATAAATATTGTGAAACTAGCCGAAGATCGTCTATTTTCACTATGTTTGCCTCTTTCTTACGTAATATTTGACAGTGTGTATTATAGTCATTAAATTGTAACTTTATAAATGTGCAGATACCCTGTATACACTTATACTGTATGCTGGTTTGTAGACTGTTGAGTGAGAAAACAATGTTGCACATTAAGCTAATCAAGCTAACCCCCCCCCCTCTCCAAATCCTCTGGGGACCCCCAATTTGGGAACCACTGCCTTGAGAAATGGAACTGAGACAGTATTACAGTACCTGACTTTCAACATGGCGTCCATATTTTGGATATGTCATTGCAGGCAAAAAAAACCCCACAATTATCAACAAGTTGCAGAGATTAGTATTAGTATTATTATTATCATTTTTGTTTTTATTTATGTTTTTAACATATCGGGTGCCAGCATTTTTTCATAACAACTTACCGTGGGTGCCAGCATTCTCCCCATTGACCGCGCTTTGCTGTTTAAAGCTTCCGTGTGCGTTACAAGCAAATCCACGCAAAAAAAAGCATCGATTCATGTTGTCCCATGAGCCTGGCTACAGCCTGGAACCATAACATTACCCTGGCGAGTTACAACGGGGGGGGATCGCGCATCGCGCATGACCGGTTTTCCCCACAGGAAACAGATTCGGAGGTATAGGCGTTTCAAAGTAGGAAATAGACAGGAAGCGGATGGGGGAAAAAATGTGTTTCCGGTGAGCGATCTGGCACTTCCTTCGCAGGATTACAATGGGTGCTCCCAGAGCTGCTCTAGCCCCGCCCGCGCGGAGAAAAACGAAAAAAACAAAAAGACTAAACTCACGGTTCAGACCGTGTTCGGCACCGAAGCTTCGGAACCGCCACTATGTAAACACACGGTTCAGACCGTGTTTGGCACCCGATGTGTTAAGAGCAAACATATCATATCTACAAGCTTTCAATGCACCGCAATGCGTTGTGAGCATGTAGATCGGCTATTTTCAGACAGACATACGTACAGTACAGAGATTGAGCTATAAGGGGAACTTTTTTATATCAATGAACAACACGTGAAATACTTTTTGCGTATTACTATGAATTGAAGCTATCGTATAAAACACCCACATGGCCAACACACGTTTTGTACACAGTGTACATAAATAAATGTTGAATACATTTCGAATACATCTCCAAAACTGCTACATTTCAGGATTCGGATAAAAAAGAAATAGCAAAAGTAGCAGATCTACAAGCTGAAAACGCGGCGCGAAAGCTTGTGGATCTGCTACGTTTGATGCTTTTCGGGTGACGCCGTAGTATGATCAAGTGGTTCTCAACCAGTGGTCTGGGGACCACCAGTGGTCCTTGAGGGGGTTCCAGGTGGTCCCCAGCTAAATGATGGAGAGTTGGTAACCAAACAGACCCTTACTTGGTAGATATTTAACTCTTGAGAGCGTAAAATGAAACCAAATGGACCATTTGGTTTCATTTTACGCTCTCAAGAGTTACATTATTGTTGAACATCTGCATTACTCAATTTAGAAGAACATAATTACTGAATGTTGAAGAATAGGCTCTATGCACAGCAGCCATTTTGGAGAGAAATTGGGCCTCTTCATACTTCCTCCACAGGTGTTACCAATGATACTAATGAAGGCTCTGTTCCATTCTGGTCAGGATGCTGATATCGTGCATGTTGGCTCACTAGAAACACTCCATTTTGGTTCCCAAATAGCCCCTTATGGTGGGTGTGTAACTCTGAGAGTGTACAAATGGAACCAAATGGACCCTTACGGGTCCATTTGGTTCCATTTGTACACTCTCAGAGTTATGGGGGTTCTTGAAAATAAGACAACCACTATGCCACACTAAATGGAACAGAGCCTTAATTAGTGTTATTGGTAACACCTGTGAAGGAAGTAACGAAGGGGCCCAATTCATTCCCAATATGGCTGCTGTGCATAGAGCCTATTGTTATTTTGATCAACGTTTGCCTGTTGTCTCTCCTATTGGTACCGACATCAATGCAGCATGGGTGGAATTGTGGACAAAATCTTATCCAACTATAACAAAATATTCTTCAAGTCTTGGGTCTGGGAGTCTAAATCTCCTCAAACGGCGGTCCCGTGGCTCAAATGCCGAATAAATGAATGGACCTTGATTTGAAAAGGGTTGAAAACCAGTAAAGTAGGCCGTTAACCCATTAAGACCTGGAACTGTGTCATTTTTAGATTTGAGCTAAAAAGCATTATTTTACACTTAGGGCTATTCAAAAATAGCAGATATACAAGCTCATAGCGCGGCACCGAGTGCCGCGCTACGAGCTTGTAGATCTGCTATTTTTGAAAAATCGTGAAAATGTGTGCAAATCTTTGAATATAAATACTTTTAAAGTGAACATTTTTAACTCAAATCTTTGTTTCTGGGGGTCCCTGGAACAACATATTTTGATGGGGGTCCGCGGCCAAATACATATCATTTTGGGGGTCCTTGACATGAAAAAGATTGAGCACCACTGATATAGAAACATACGTTTTTCAGAAAACTGTTGAGATTTAGGAGACGACTTCAGGTCTCAATGGGTTAATTTACAAAAGACACCACCAAAAGTTAAAATATTGAGATAAGAGGTTTCTGAGCCGACAGCCCCGGCGGTATTCTTAGATATGAGCAGTACATCCTTTAGCCACTTGTGGGCTTGGCTGTAAATAACCCATTAAGACCTGATGAGGACCCCCATTCTACAGCAGACATGTAATGTCTGCTAAACAGTTTTCTTAAAAACTATATATTGCTCTATGAGTGGTGCTCAAACTTTTTCATGTCAAGGACCCCCAAAGTTATATGTATATGGGCCATGGACCCCCATCTCAAAATATTATGTGCCAGGGACCCCCCCAGATGCAAAGATTTGAGTAAAGACAATTGCTTTCAAAACATATATGTATTCAAAGATTTTGCACACATTTTCAAGATTTTTCAAAAAAATAGCAGATCTACAAGCTGACCTCGGTGCCATGCTATGAGAAATCTAAAAATGACACAGATGCGTTCCCAGTCTTAATCGATTAATAGCTCTGACACAAGCAGAGACAACGGTATGCTACTGTATGAGCTTGTAGATCTGCTATTTTTGAATAGCCCAAAGTATAAAATAATGCTTTTTTTTGGTGCTAAAAATCAAAAAGATGCCACAGATGCGTTCCCGGTTTTAAAGGGATAATGCTCTGATGTGATCTCCTCAGGCAGCCATAGTTTTCTTGCACTTTTTTTCCCATCAGGCCAAGCGCCTCTTGACTTCCCTGCTGGTAAAATACTAATATCTGTGCTTTCTCTCTTTGTCCAGTCATTTAGTCAATTAGAGACATAATGATTAGCTTCTCCTGGTAATCACTGTATTATAAATGGACGGGGTGGGTGTGGGTGGGTGGGTGGGTGTTGCCGGCCCGTGTGTGTGTGTGTGTGTGTGTGTGTGTGTGTGTGTGTGTGTGTGTGTGTGTGTGTGTGTGTGTGTGTGTGTGTGTGTGTGTGTGTGTGTGTGTGTGTGTGTGTGTGTGTGAGGGGGGGGGGTCTTGTGTGGAATTGGCTTTTTGTCAGTTGGAGCTGTAATTTGAATAATTGATGCCCATTCAGTTGCTCCCGGTGCTTGCTGAGTGGGCGTGTGGATGGAGAGCGCTATGGGGCTTTGGATGGATGCTATAGAGGAGAGAACATGTCTGCACACACAGAGGGAGACCAGAAACATGTTCGAGAAAGTGGAGAAAACAACAACACGGTTTTCCAAATGGATCCGTATTAAGGGGTCCATTTGGTTGCATTTGCTAGCTTGTTACAATTGAGGCATTTTAGCAGACGCTCTGAATCCAGAGCGTTTTACAGTAAAGCAAGGTAAACACGAGGTAATTACATCAAATGCATAGAAATAGTAATCTAGGATCATAGGTAAACCAAGAACCTAAACAGTATATCCAAAAGAAATCTGTACATTGAAACTATACAAACTATAGGATGCCAGGTCAACAAATGAACCTGGCATCTCTCTGCATGACATGCTGTCTAAATTACATTTTAACCTTTGCATAAAGCCTGCAAGGTTGTCAAGGCTATAAAGCAAGTTCTACGGGCTATAGGTGGAGTCTAATTAACACTTATTTTAACAAAAGAAAATGAGAGAGACTCTTTGTTACTTGTTGTTCAAACCCACAATGTTTTGACCAGTTGGATTTGATGGTTGAACCGGAGGACAAAAAGTTTTAAGGAACGTCGATCTGTGAGAAGAATCCAACTCTTTTTACACAGACACAGGTCCAAAATGTGAAGTTAAGCATCAAGAAACTAAGGTTAATGGAGCATTAATACAGCCAGGGGGCAGCACCATGCTCTCGTCAACAGGAGGATCAACAACACATGTGGATGAGGGTCATACCGTCCTGTCATTCTGGTTATACTTACCACCCTCTCTCTCTCTCTCTCCCCTCCTGTCTGTCATCTCATATCCTTCCACTTGCCAACGCGGTCCAGATAGCTGGGCTTTACAGAAAGTGACAAGAGGTCTTTAGCCGCGGCATGCCGTCCTTCGCGCCGCCGTACGCGGCCGTGAGACGGGGGGGGGGGGGATCAAACCAAACCTCTCGTGTCACCTGCCACTCAGTCAGGGGTCTTTTGTCCCCCACACCTCTTGAGGAGATGACGGCGGGTGCTTATGCCCCTGACTGACTGACTGACTGACTGACGCACAAGGTCTCTGCCAGCTCACCTTGAGACGGCGGAGGAGGCTTTGCCGCCGGCCCCCTTGTCGCATGTGATTAAGGGAAACAGCCAGAGGGTTTGTTGTTGTTGTTGGCGGCGAAGCCACTGGCTACAGATACACGCTAGTTTATCGTTTAGTACTTAACGCTAAGATGAGTCACATCTAGCGTCAACACTCTGAACACTAAGTTAAGCCTACAGTCGCGTCCCTTCACCGTAGACACGCGCACACACACACGCATGCATGCACGCACGGACGCACGCACACACATACACACAAAGGTTGGTTTTCCTATAATTGTGAGGACAACAGTTTCGGACTGCATTGAAAATATCTGGAAAATAGCCCATCTACAAGCTTGTACACAGAGAAAAATAAAGGTGCCAATTGGCACCAAAACTGGTTCTTCAGAGTGAGGCCATAGAAGAAACATTTTTGGTTCCAGAGATGTGTTTTTCGAACACAGCAGATCTACAAGCTCACAACGTGTCGCACCGCGAACACGCTGTGAGCTTGTAGATCTGCTATTTTCGATGGATGTCTGCCTATTAATGGTTTAAGAGTTCAAAGGTTCCTCAAAGAACTTTGACCAAAAAAAGGTTCTCTACAACTAGATGAGGAACATGAAGAACCATTCAATAGATCAAATGGTTCTTTATAGTTGATGGTTCTTTGTGGAACCATATAGCCTTTAGAACCATTATTATTCTGTGTGTAGATGGGCTATTTTTCGGTATTTGATATCGCCTGTACAACTATACGTTTAAAATAGGGAAACCTCTGACCCTATAACCTCTAAATGCCTAATCATATAAGTCCTATAACCACAATCTGAATCTTTTTATAATTGTAAACCTATAACTGTAAAAAAAATCTTTTAAAATAATAAAACAAATGTTTTTTTCTATGCGAGGACCAGAAAAAATGGTTCTCACTATGTCTATTTCCAGTGGTGGAAAAAGTACTTTTTTTTTTACTGTAGTAATACTCTGTTACAAGTAAAAGTCAAAATGTAAAAGTTAAAAATGTACTTAAGTAAAAGTACGAAAGTGTTGGTATAAAAGTTAGTAAAGTAAAATAACTAATTATGCAGAATGTCCCACTTCACAGGTTTTCAAATGTATAAAATGTGTAAAAAATATTTTGAAAACAGCAGATCTACAACCTCACAATGTGACGCATTGTGAGCTTGTAGATCTGCTGTTTTAAAATGGCCGAAATGTATATAGGGCCGAACTGGGTAATGTATGTTTTGTAATAATAATCAAAATCTACAAAGTAAAGTTTTCAAATAATTGTAGTGGAGTAAAAGTACAATATGTGCCTCTGAGATGTAGTGGAGTAGAAGTAAAAGTACTGAAAATTGGAAATACTCAAGTAAAGTAAAAAATCCCTGAAAATTGTTTTTCACTTACATTCTTAAGTACAGTGCTTGAGTAAATATACTTAGTTACTTTACACAAATGTCTATTTCTCACAAATATAGTAATATAAACACACACACACACACACACACACACACACACACACACACACACACACACACGCACACGCACACGCACACGCACACACACACACACACACTCAGAGTATAGCAGCACCCTGCAGACAGTCTCAGAGCCTGTTAACCCCTACCAGACCCATTGTGCAACGGGGGTTCGAGTGCCGGGCCGCGGCTCGCATGCGCTACGCTTCATTTAGCACCGACAATGCAGTCTGCACCCCGACAAGCTGTCGCATTGCACCCAGTACCCAGCGTGTGTGTGTGTGTGTGTGTGTGTGTGTGTGTGTGTGTGTCCAGGCGTGAACAACACACATCTGATTGGATTCAAAACAGCGAAGAGGGAGGGACAAGGACGACTGAAATCAAAGCCACTTTTTTTTATTTCAAAATATTCCCAAAATATTTAATCTAATATCCATCTTATTTTTTCACCTCCCCAGTGTGTGTTGCTGCTGTTCGTTGTGACTCATGCAGGCTTCAAATGCAATTTAATTCAGAAATCATACCCAAAAACGTACTATACGTTTAAAAAGACTAAACTTATCTGACTAGTGTCTGATTTGAGAGAACGATAGAAGTATAGAGAAGAGAAGTATAGAATTCTATTTCTGCCACGGTAATAAAAAAATAATAAAAATTCCCCACCCCTCTAAGGATTAACCCGTTAAGGCCTGAAGGTTCCGATTCTAACAAAACGTCTTCTAAATCCTAACAGTTTTCTGAAAAACTTGTGTTGTTGTATTATCAGTGGTTCAAACTTTTTCATGTCAAGGACCTCCAAAATTATGTATTTGACCGCTGATCCCAAAATATGTTGTTCCAGGGACCCCCCACCAGAAGCAAAGATTTGAGTTGAAAATGTTTGCTTTAAAAAATAAATATATTCAAAAGATTTGCACACATTTTCACGATTTTTTTCAAAAAATAGCAGATCTGCAAGCTTGCATATCTGATATTTTTGAATAGCCAAAAGTATAAAATAGTGGTTTTAAGTGGTTACACAGATGCGTTCCCGGTTTTGACGGGTTAATAACTTGATTTGTGTGAGACATGATGATGAACAGAACCAGCTCTCCCGAGGGGGCTGTCCGTCAGTTTTGATGAAGTTCTGCATACAGAGGGCGGGGAGGAAGAACCAGCTTTCTGTCACCGTGATCCTCAAACATCTTCATCTGGGTGTTTAAGGGACAAGAAGAGGACAGACAGGGGGGGGGGGGGTGGAGGGTCCCCAGAACATGACATTCTCTCGCCCGTACCCCCCTTTTAGCCTCACATGAAAGACCCAAGCTATTCTTGCCTATTACATGAGTGAGCACGCGCAACCCCCTCCCCCCCCTCACACACACAGCCCCCCCTCCCCAGCGCTATCCCCCCCTTTTATGTTCCTTTGGGATTAGCTGGTGCTTGTTAAATGGGGGGGTTTGGAGGAGGAGGGCGTGGGGGGCTAACGGGGGGGGGTAATGAATTGACAGATTTGTAGGAAACAACGAGGTTTATAAGTTGTGCTAACAAGTGGCGCTGCCTGTGTGTGTGTGTGTGTGGGGAAGAGACGCTTCACGTTGCTAAACAGGGAACGTTTTGGGGGGCCATTGAGTTTGGAGTGGGGCTCAGGAGAGGCCCCGGTGTTCAGCGCACAATGCGTTACAAGTTGTCCCCCAGTTGTCCCCCTCGGCCTCTTTAGGTCGTTCGCGGTGCACTTAAAACGACGTCCTTGTTCTCTCGTAAATATTATCCTAACATTTTTTTTTTGCGATAACAGAATTACTTTAGGCACGTTTGTTGTTTTTTTAAGTGCGGGTAATGTGTGAAGAATGTTTGTTTTAGCTGCCTATACGTGTGTGTGTGTAATACATAATAGGCAGCTAAAACAAACGTACCGTTCAAGTATGTTTGTTTTGCCGAAATCAAGTTATTAATCCTTGGAAGGGTGGAGAGAAAAAAAAAGTAGTACCTTGGCAGAAATAGAATTTCTACTTGAATTATGTATTTTGGTAATACAGTATGCATCCGAAAACACATCCCAAAAAAAGCTAAATATTTCCCTATTGATCTACTTAACCCATTATGACCGGGAACGCATCTGTGTAATTTTTTGATTTATTTGGCTATTCGAAAATAGGAGATCTACAAGCTCATAGAGTGCCGCACTATGAGCTTGTAGATCTGCTATTTTTTTGTAATCGTGAACATTTTTGCAAATCTTTGATATATATATATATATATATATATATATATATATATATATATATATATATATATATATATATATATATATAATTTTAAAGCGAAGTAGCAAAGTATGTTGCTATATATATATATCAGTGGTTCTCAATTTTTTTCATGTCAAGGACCCCCAAAATAATATACATTTGGCCGTGGACCCCCATCTGAAAATATTTTGTTCCAGGGACCCCCAGAAGCAAAGATTCGAGTTAAACATGTACATATACATTCAAAGATTTGCACACATTTTCACGATTAAAAAAAAAAAAAATAGCCAAAGAAATCTTCAGTGACACAGATTTGTTCCCGGTCTCAATGGGTTAATGAAGATTCTTTGTGTTTCTTCTTGCCTTTTTATTTTATTTGGTATTTTTGAACGTGGCACTGCCACACACACACACACACACAGAGCTGGTTTGTTGCAATCAGAGGCTGATTCTGGCTGATGTAGGGGCTTTTATAAGAACAACCGCCTCGCTTTTCTTCTGCTTTTTTTTTTTTTACCTCCAGGCGAGCGCCGTGCGAGTGTCGTTTTGAGAGGGCTGCTTTTCTCTTTCAGCTGCAAAAACACACCCAGAAAAGTCAAGGCTAGTCATCATGGGTAGTGATTGCATTCTTTTTTTTTCTCCTTTTTTTCTCTCCCCGTTTCCCTGAGTGTCTATTCAGAAGAAGGTATAAGGGAAGGGGAATTGAAGGCTTTGCAAACATTAAATGAAACGTGCAGCTAACAGGTTTTTCTTTGTCACATTTTTTTTTCTCCTTCTCTTTTCTCTCTCCCCCGTGTTGATCATCGTGCTGCAGGCCGGATGGAATGGGCACCGTTACCGTGGAGGAGAAGGAACACTTTGACCAGATAAGGAGTCGACTCATGGCTCTGTTGGAGAACCAGATCACACATTTTAGGTACAAAAAAAACACACACAGGATTTATTTTTTTCTTAAAAATGTTTGCTGTAAAAACCTTCACTATTACGTAAACCCATTAAATACCTGAGGCCGATTCTACACAAATGCCTTCTATATCAGTGGGTCTCAACCTTTTTTGTGTCAAGGAATTCAAACTTTTAAAAAAGTTTCCAAACCTTTTCGATGTTTTTTCAAAAATAACAGATGTACAAGCTCGCAGCGTGGCACAGAGTGACGTGCTCTGAGCTTGTAGATCTGCTATTTTTTTAATAGCCAGTGTATAAATGGATAAAGTGGTTAAAACGATGTACATAATGCTATTTTTGAAAATAATTAGAAAAATAATGAGATTTCTCCGGTGGTGGTCCCTGGCACAAAACCTCTTCAGACCGGGGTCCACTCCCCCAAATACATATTAACTTGGGGGTCCTTGCCACGAAAAAGTTTTGAGAACCACCGTTCTAGATCTATCAATTTTCATTTCAGCAATGTTATCAACTTGACGCGTGTTCATTGCCAGTCAGCACCATCATACCAGAATCAGAATCGGCTTTATTGTCACATCACAGGTTTACAGAAGTAAAAAAAGTGGGTGAAATGTTTTCGTGCATAGTTCCCATCGTATCGTTATTTCCATCGAGAAAAAGAAAGGGAAGAAGAAGAAGAGGGGGGGGGGGGGATCAAACAAGAAGAAAAAAAAGAAAAAAAACTACATATTTACACATGGTACCTGAGATAAGATATAAAGGTGTGTAAGCATAGCAGCAGACGTGTACTGTGCATGATACATATACTTATGGACGTTAGTTAAGATGCGAGAAAAAACACAATAAAAATACAAAAGTCAGTGCGTTTAATTAAGGTGCAAAATGTCGGTGCGTGTCGAATCCACATATGGTAGACCGACACTGGTATAATCCGCAAGTATAGGTCCATGAGGAAGAGCAAAAGAAACCACAGGTGCTGCAAAACGACGTCCACGCACTCATGCTTCGTGAGACCTTTAGCACATCTGCGCCGTGCCCGCTATTATTCACCGGGCCCGGTCCGTCGCCTCCATGTGTCGAACCCTTTGTCCGCCGCGGTGTGAAAGTGGTTCAGGACAGAGACCTTGAGTGATGGTTTCGCTCAATGGGAGCCCATGTGCCATTAACTGCCCTGAAACGGCCACACGAGTCCTTAAGAGCCCCTTCATGGTGACTGTGAGGAGGCCCTTCTCCATCTGCTCCTCAGAAAGGAGAGCAGAGGAGCAGGCAAGGAATTAGAAGAAGGCTATCGGGGTTCATGGTTGGGGGAGGGGGGGGGGGGGGGCGCGGTGCATCAGCAGGAGGCTTCTAGGGCATTCACGACTAATAGTTGTTGACTACTAACATACATAAAGTAGTCGACTAGTAAAGTAGTTGTGGATATATATCATATGTTTCATCCAATAACATTTATTTTTTTTAAAGATATTTTTGGGGGCTTTTTCTGACTTTTATTTTGACAGAAAATGGGGAGAGAGATGGGGGGGGGGGGGGGGTGACACACAGCAAAGGCCGTCGGGATCGGGAGTTGAACCTGCGACACGCTTTAAGACTGGATTACAAGCCTATGTGGTGTGCGCTTGAACCGCTAGGCCAGCAGGCGTCCCAACAATAGACGTTTCTCATCGAAAACGTCTCAGATATGCGTCCCCGGATCGCTGGCGTAGCGGTCCGGGGCACCTAGGCTACAATGTAGCCTGACAGCGCATTGCGGGTTCGAGTCCCAATCTCAACAGCCTTTGCTGCGTGTCACTCCCCCATCTCTCTCTCTCTCTCCGTATTTCCTGTCAGCCGACTGTCCTATCTATAATAAAGGCATAAAAAGCTCAAAAATGTATCTGAAAAACACAAAACGCCTCCGTTGCAACCAGTAAAGCATTAAAATAACGTAGACGGGACAAACCTGGTTGTATGTGCGGTGCGATTTAAGGAGTTTACGTCCGCTGTTTGAGCGCTCCCCACGCTGAAGGCACAAGTCATATATTATGACAAATATGATTATTAACCCATTGAGACCTGAAGCCGATTCTACATGTCTCCTAAATCCCAACAGTTTTCTGAAAAACGTATGTTTCTATATCAGTGGTGCTGAATCTTTTTCATGTCAAGGACCCCCAAAATTATATGTATTTGGCCGCGGACCCCCATCAAAATATTTTGTTCCAGGGACCCCCCAGAAGCAAAGATTTGAGTTAAAGATGTTCGCTTTAAAAATATATATATTCAGAAGATTTGCATACATTTTCACGATTTTTCAAAAATAGCAGATCTACAAGCTCATAGCGCGGCACTTGGTGCCGCGCTATGAGCTTGTATATCTGCTATTTTTGAATAGCCAAAAGTGTAAAATAATGCTTTTTAGCTCAAATCTAAAAATGACACAGTTCCAGGTCTTTTAAGAGAACAATTATTGTTTCAGATCCCCACAGCGTCATACAGCGGCGTAGATGTACTGCCCTGATTTATAAATGAAACGATAAAATGTCCTGAACAATGAAAATGATAATTTAAAGAAATCCTCGACTAGTTCGACTACTGCCACAGTGTTGACTAGTGGTTATAGTAGTCAACTAGTCAACTACTAGTCGACTGGTTAGCAAAACCCCAGGAGCTTGGAGCAACCCACCTCAACAAGAGGCTATTGGTGGTTAACAATATGCAGGACAATGTGGGGATTATGCTAATCCCCCCCACCCCCCTCCCCAACACACACACACCCAAAGGCAGGGTTTAAATAAACAGATAAATGTATTGATTTTAGATTCAAGCAACATGATCATGGCCAGCACTGCTTGCTTGGCAATAATTTGTTTCTATTTAAGTGTAAGCAGAGTATAAGCCTGAACCCTATAGTCAACAAACAAACTGGGCAAATAGACCCCTTAACAGACGACGTCACACTGGTTGCAAGCGTCATACTGGTTGCAAATGAACCCCATTATGTCAGGTCTCGCTGGGACGCGCCTCACTAGCCAACACACGAGAGCAACAGGTTGAGAATTGATTGCATGAAACAATCACCTGTGCATCCAGTCTCAATGTTGGTAAACAAATGATTGGTCTATAGTCACAAACGTAGGGTGCAATGTTCATGCCTCTAAAACACTAGGATACACAAGCAGTGGTGGAAAAAGTACTCAAATTAAAAATATCAATACTGCAATGTAGAAAACAAGTAAAATAAAAAAATGTACTTGAGTAAAAGTACAAAAGTATTGGCATCAAAATGTACTTAAAGTACCAAAAGTAAAAAGTACTCTGCAGAATATCCCATTTCAGAGGTTTTCAAATGTCTAAAAATCGCAGATCTACAAGCTCACAATGTGTCGCATTGCGACGCATTGGGAGCTTGTAGATCTGCTATTTTCAAATGGCTGAAATGTATATAGGGCTGAAGTGGCTAATGTATGTTTTGTAATAATAATTAAAATCTACAGAGTAACTAGTAACTAAAGTTGTCAATTAAATGTAATGGAGTAAAAGTACAATATTTGGATCCGAGAGGTAGTGGAGTAGAAGTAAAAGTATTGGAAATTGGAAATAGTCAAGTAAAGTACAAATACCTCAAAATTATACTTACGTACAGTACTTAAGTAAATGTACTTAGTTACTTACACACAAGTTGGCCTGTATGTCACAGTTGTTGGCCTATAAAGACAGTCCAGTTGTGTGTCAAATAAGGACTAATTCATCTCATTAGATAGTTCATTAATCGCACCTGTTTTCCAAATAGGTGGCCGAGCTGGTCAACGTACAACCATAAACACCATAGTGATTTACAACTCTTCCCTATTGTGTATTATTATGGCCATAATACCATACACAAGTACAAGTGGTTAATGAGAAGAATCTGTTCACCTGTATGTGTTAATATAATGGCTCAAAGTTTCTCCTCGATAAATGGCTGACCTACGCGACCCGCGTCTTTGTTTGTGAAGTAAAGTAGTTTACTTCTTAATTAGCGAACGTGAAACCTTCGCTGAACCCATTCCACCCTCGAATCAAACCATAACCATAGGTGAGAAAACATCCCCCCCAGTCAATATAATGAGATGAAAGAATACAGCCATCTGTTAACGGCGTCAATGAAGGGAAGGTACAATGGCTTCCTCCTCTCTCCATTCTTCTGCCTTTTGACGGCGCTTGTCCTTGAGATTGTTGTAAATGTCTCATGCCAAAACCCCACAGATACTGCTTTCCGTTTGGACGACCAGATGGGGCCCTAAAAGCAACACTCTCCCTGCAAGAACGGGTACGGCATACATTTGAATACTGTATTACATATAGTATACGGTATTTATAATACGATATATCATTGCTGTTTCGTGTGGAACCCTCATTATGTCCAAAACTGTTAGTTTTCAGGAATCTTCAAATGTTGAGCTTGTAGATCAGCTATTTTTGCTGTAGAATGACGTAGTAGTATTGAAAAACATAAAATGTTCAAATATGTGTGTGTGTGTGTGTGTGTGTGTGTGTGTGTGTGTGCGTGTGCGTGCGTGCGTGCGTGCGTGCGTGCGCTCATTCACTCACATGTTTGCATTGACTTGTACAAATATTGTACGTTTCTACTCCACTACAATTATTTGGTTTATTATGTACAATTATGTTTTTATTATTATTTGGTTACTTTGGTTACTACTAGTTACTTTGCAAATTTTGATTATTGTTACAAAACATACATCAACCGATGATAAGCCCTATTTTATACTTGATCTACAAGCTCACAACGCGATCGCGATACAACGTTTTGGGAGGTTATAGATCTTCTATTCATTTATTTCTATTGAAAAATGTAAGTACTTTCACTTTGGTACTTGTAACGGAGTATTTTTATATTGCGGTATTTGTACTTCAACCACTGGTGACATTTCATTTGAGCTAAAAAGCCATATTTTATTTTTTTTCAAAAATAGCAGATATACAAGCTCATAGCGCGGCACCGAGTGCCGCGCTATGAACTTGTAGATCTGCTATTTTTGAAAAATCGTGAAAATGTGTGCAATTCTTTAAATATATATATTTTTATTTTTAAAGCGCACATTTTTAACTCAAATCTTTGCTTCTGGGGGTCCCTGGAACAAAATATTTTGAGATGGGGGTCCACGGCCAAATACATATAATTTTGGGGGTTCTTGACATGAAAATGATTGAGCACCACTGATGTAGAAACATCCATGCATTGCTGTGCCATATGGGCTCTTCTAGGTTCTAATGAAGGACATCACCACTCCAGTCCCTGCAGAGGAGATGAAGACGCTGGTCCAGAGATGTCTGGAGCAGGCGGCCCGTACAAACTATGCCCAGCTGACCCAATACGCTCAGATTGTGGGTTTGTACAACACAAGTCTTTATTTATGGCACTATCAGCATTTTGTTGCATGGGACGGTTGGTTTATAACCATTTAAGCCGTATGTATTTTATGACGTTGTCGTACTACGGTGTCGCAACAGCTTGTGGATATACTTTAGGTGTTTTGGCAATTCTAACATTTTATAATGACATGTTTTATGATGCCGGGTTCAATGTAGTTAGAGGGTTAGAGAATGTCATGAATATACCTTAAAGGGATAGTTCACCCATAAAATTACCTTTTTCTCGATTAGTCACCCCATGGAGACTTGAATTCATGTATATGTTTTTGTTTTTGTCGCATTCCTAAGCCAATCATTTGATGACCAGCGGACCGGTAGGCAACGGTTCCGATAGGAGACACAAAGGAGACTCTTTGTGTCTCCTACCGGAACCGCTGCCGGTCATCAAATTATTGGCTTAGGAATGTGACAAAAGCAAAAAAATATCCTTGGGAGTGACTTATCGATAGAAAAAAAGTATTTTTGGGGGTGAACTATCCCTTTAAACGCTGTTGTGTGGAAATAAGAACAACGTCCCCCCTTCTGTGTTGCCTAGAACTGGAGAATTGATTGTTGCGACTTGAATATAAAGTTAAGACTTGTTAGAGCATTTGATCTCTATTATCTACAAGTACTATGTCTTGTGAAATGTGATATGGAACCATTTAATTATGCCATTATAAGCTACAACAAGTCGCACTGTTTCAGCTCGAAGTGAGATTCCCCATTCTAGTGAATGAGGCAGCCTAGAGGGCGTGGCCAAAGAGTGAAAACTTGTGCAAATCTTTGAATAAATATATATATTTTTGAAAGCTCAAATCTTTGCTTCTGGGGGTCTGCGGCCAAATACATATCTAACAATGTTTTCTAAATCCTAACCGTATGTTGCTATATCAGTGGTGCTCCAACTTTTCCATGTCAAGGACCACCCAAAATGATATGTGTTTGGCCGCAGACCCCCATCTCAAAATATGTTGTTCCAGGGACCCCCCAGAAGCACAGATCGGAGTTAAAAATGTTCGCTTTAAAACATATATTCAAAGATTTGCACAAATATAGATTAGCCCAATAAATCTGAAAATGACACAGATGTGTTCCCGGTCTTAATGGGTTTAACGTTGGTATAATGTCTGGTACTGTGGGTTTTTGTTTCATGACGGTCACAGTTGACGAGCAGGCGCCCTCAGAGAAGAGGCTGGAGGACATGATGAGGCTAGGAGAGCTCTGCATCGAGGTGCTGCAGCAGAACGACGAACACCACTCCGAGGTATGCTGCTCACAACTACAATGATGCCAATGATGTATCTTCCCTTAACCCTTTAAGACCTGAGGCCAATTCTAAAAATGATTCCTAAATCCTAACATTTTGGAAAAAAAATATAAAAAATATTTTTTCACGATTTTTCAAAAAAAATAGCAGATCTACAAGCTCATGGCGCGGCACCGAGTGCCGCGCCATGAGCTTGTAGATCTGCTATTTTTTTGAATATCTGCTAATTTTTAATAGCCAAAGAAATGTAATGTGACACAGATGCGTTCCAGGTGTTAATGGGTTAAATCAACTTGAACCCCGGCATGCCTGTTCTGGAGGGGAAAAATGTATTCCCCAAAAAACAGCAGATCTACAAGATCAAAACAGTATGCCTTTCAGTGCATGTGGAAGTGCTTTGGACATGATATCCAAAACATTCCGCAGAAAAAATAAAAATAAAAACACGGCAGCACCCTAACAGTTACTAGAAGGTACAGTAACTATCCTTCATATATAACCCATTAAGACGTGAGGCCGATTCTACAAAGGTCTTCCAAATCAGTAGATATCCAAATTGATATATATTTGGCTGCGGACCCGCCATCAGAAAATGTTTTGTGCCAGGGACCCCCAGAAGAGTTTTTTTTTTGTAAAAAATGTTTCAATAATTATTCAAATTTTTTCAAACAACTAGAAATAAAAAAAATAAAAAATGTGAGCTTGTAGATCTGCTATTTTTGAGAACTACATCCTTAGAGTTTTCTGAAAAACGTGCTATATTTACAGTATATAGCTAAAATCTAAAATGACAGTAAGTAATGGAGTAAAATTCGAGGTGATTTGATCATCCTAGTAATTAGTCTGTAGCAGCTGGCTTTCTGCCTCAAATTATCATCCCTCCCCCCCCCTGAAGGCTTTGTCGCAATTAGTATTTCCTTTTTTTTTCTCACAATAACAACTTAACTTCATCACACTCCAGTAAGTATTTCCCTTTTGAAGTTCACATACTGTGTAAAGATGTTCTTGCTAGTCTTTTTTTTCCTTCCCTGAAGGAATGTGTGGCAAATGACACTCCCTGCGTCAGCCCGCTTGATCATTTTATTATTAACCCATTAAGACCTGAGGCCCATTCTACACATGTTTTATAAATCTTAACAGTCTCCTGAAAAACGTATGTTGCTGTATATCAGTGGTGCTCAAACATTTTCATGTCAAGGACCCCCCAAATGTATTTGGCCGCCAAACCCCATCACAAAAAATATTTTGTTCCAGATACCCCCCAGAAGCAATGATTTGAGTTAAAAATGTTCGCTATCAAAAAGCTATATATATATTCAAGAATTTGCACACATTTTCACGATAAAAAAAAAATAGCAGATCTCTACGTCCTACCGGGGAAACTCCCCCCTGTCAGTTGATAAGAAGGTTAGTTATCGCTCATGCATTGAAGAAGGCATGAGCTTCGGCTCTGGGCTCCCTAGGCTGGCGGGGGGAGTGTAGCGCCCAGGATCACTTGGACAATTGGCACTGGGTGAAAAAGGGTTGCAAAATCGTGGGATAAAAAAAAAAAGAAATAGCAGATATACAAGCTCATAGTGCTGCACTTGGTGCCACGCTATGAGCGTGTAGATCTGCTATTTTTGAATAGCCAAAGTATAAAATAATAGTTAAAATCAAAAAATGACACAGGCGCTTTCCCCGGTTTTAACGGGTTAAGCTTTTTCGTGATTATCTTTGTGCGAGTTAGTTAGCTTAGCGCTGCTAAAGTGTCAGGTGACAAACGTCAAGTGCTTATAAGCCAGCGTGTAGTCGTGTCACCGGCAAAAGCGAGCGATGACAACAACACCCACGGTTCCATATGTCTAAAAGTCAGCCGTTCGTCAGCCACATTGTGAAACTGATCAATCAGCAAAGGCGCCGTAATGTCCTCCAACACGCTGTAATCAGCCTTAAGTGGCAGCGTGGCTTCAGGCATCTGTTCTCGGAGCTATTAACCCCTTAAGGCCGGGAGAGCGTCTTTTGTGTCATTTTACGATTTTGGCTATTATATACTGTACTGTATATACTGTATATAGCACATTGGTTCTCAAAGTGGGGGTCCTTGGGGAGGGGTTCCAGGGGGTCCCCAGCTAAAGTAGAAATATAGCAATCATTTTAACCACTTTAACTATTATTTTATACTTTTGCTATTCAAAAATAGCAGATATACAAGCACATAGCGGCATAGCGCGTCACTTCGTGACGCGCTATGCGCTTGTAGATCTGCTATTTTTGCAAATTTATGCAAATCTTTGAATACATACATATATTTTTAAAGCGAACATTTTTTTACTGAAATCTTTGCTTCTGGGCGGGGTCCCTGGAAGACAATAATTTGAGATGGGGGTCCGCGGCCAAATACATATCATTTTGGGGGTCCTTGACATGGAAAACATTTGAGAACCACTGGTATACAGTAGCAACATACGTTTTTTTTTTTCCTTCAGAAAACTGTTTAGGATTTTATTTTTAAGACATCTTTTAGAATCAGCCTCAGGTAGGGCTGTCACGATTACAAATTTAAGTTGACGATTGATTGTCGCTCAAATAATTGCGCTTAACGATGTAATTGTGTGTTTGGCATTGAACATCGGAACATATGAAAAACAAAAAAAAACGCTTTGCCTTTTAGGCTTCGTGACCAATAAATTGCACAGGGCAGATCTGACAAATAATTAAATATACAAAGAAATTATTGACATATTTAATACATTTTTACATGTAAAAATAGCAGAAATCGCGACGCGTTGTACGCTGTTGTAAGCCTCAGGTCTTAATGGGTTAATAAACACTTGAGTTCCGTGGCTGTCATGATGGCAGATGAGACGAAGCCCCCCCTCCCTCCAGAGGTTGAAATGTAAAGGAATCAATGGCAACCCCTACGCAAACTGTCACGGTTGAAGGTTTTTTTTTGCATTGAATTATAATTGTTTACAATTACTAGGTAAAGTACGATATCATGTAACAATCCTGTCCGTACTTTCACTTTGTGTCGCCGTCCATCACACAGAGAAGGTGTCAGTGTGCGTGATGTGTGTGCATTGCCATTGTTTTCTGACCGTCTGTCAACTCTCCCTTTTTTTGATATTTAACGTGAAAAGGGAAGAGAGGTAAGTTTGTTTTACTGTGTGACAGCTCGCAACTTTGTGTGTGTGTGTGTGTGTGTGTGTGTGTGTGTGTGTGTGTAACCGTTTGACGTTGTGTTGTGAGTGTTGCTGGTTTGGTGAAGTATCTTGTCTGTCAGCCATTTTAACCCATTAGATCCGGGAACGCATCTGTGTCATTTTAAGATATCTTTGGCTGTTTTTTTTTTTTTTAATCATGAAAATTTGTGCAAATCTGTGAATATACCTATTTTCAAACCGAACATTTGTTACTCAAATCTTTGCTTCTGGGGGGTGGGGGTGTGTGTGTGTGTGGGGGGGGGGGGGGGGGGGGCAGCATATTTTGAGATGAGGGTCCGCAGCCCAAATACTTACAGTACTGTATCTAAAAAGGTTATCTAAATCCTAACAGTATGTCACTATATTAGTGGTGTCTCCAACTTTTCCATGTCAAGGACCAACCAAAATGATATGTATTTGGCAGTGTGGACCCCCATCTCAAAATGAATTTGTTGTTCCAGGGACCCCCCCAAAAGCACAGATCGGAGTTAAAAATGTTCACTTTAAAAACATAGTCAAAGATTTGCACAAAAAAAATAGCAGATAAGCAGATAAGCTCATAGCGCGGCACTCTGCTATTTTTGAATAGCCTAAGAAATCTTACAATGACACAGATGCGTTCCCGGTCTTAATGGGTTAACCTTGTAAGCTCTGCATTGTGCATCATTGCCCCTTCCTTCATCATGTGGTCATTGTAGTTTAGAACTAAAAGTGATTGCATTTGTGTTGTTTTCGTAAATTGACGGCCCTGCTTCTTCATACTACACACTACAGTGTCACACAGAAGGAGCAGAAATAGCAGATCTACAAGCTCAAAACAAGCGAAGCGTTTTGAGCTTGTTGACTAGCTCCTTTTTTTTTGGCTGTTTTTGAATTTGAATCCTGAAAAGTAACAGTTTTTGGACGTACGAGACTTCCACCCGACATCCACCCTCAACGATGTGCTTATGCAGTTAAGGGGTAAAGTGATGCTATAACCAGTAGGGGGGTGTGGGAAAAAATAGATTCGAATTCGAATCGCGATTCTAATGTTGGACGATTCAGAATCCATTCTCATTTTACAAAAAATCATTTACTTTTTTTTTTTTTTACTTTTTTTTGTTAGTTTTTTTTGTAAAATTTGGGGATCCTGGATTTACCTTTGTGTTTAAATTATTATCAGTTGATAAAACCTTTACAATTATAAAAGCTACGTAAATGTACTCTGCTTTCATGCCAGCAGACTGGAGTGGATCCTGATATCCTAGGTTTTGAATCGAGAATCGTTTTGGATCGAGAAACGTTTTGAATCAGAAAAAAAAACGATTTTGACTCGAGAATGGTTTGTTTTGAAAGAATCGGAATCGGATCGTGAGATAGCAGACGATTCACAGCCCTAATAACCAGTCCTTAATAATCTGAGTTCTCAACTTAACTCATGATTTAAAGTGATTTAATTCTCATATTTTATTCATTTTTAACGTAATGCAACGTATCGCATTATGTGTATGCGAGTTCTAGCACATAGTGAAATTACAAAGAGTAAAATAACCACCAGGCTGCATAAAGCAACCGGTACACAGTCACGTTCTCCCTTTGTCTTCAGCCTCGCCTCAGCAGCAACAAAGCACGTTTTCCTGCCTGTGGAATCTCAGGCTGCGTACGTACAGGCTTCTCCTGAAGGGGTTAATACATCTAAAATGTAATTACTGTAAGGGCCAGACCACAGGAAAAGTGCCTCAAAAGTAATCAGCACGATTTTAGAAAATCAATCTTAACCCTTTTAGACCGGGAACGCATCTGTATGTCATTTTTAGATTTATTTTTGGCTATTCGAAAATATTAAATATATAAGCTCATAGTGCGGCTATGAGCTTATATATATGCTATATTGATTAAAACAATCG
This sequence comes from Gymnoscopelus microlampas, assembly GCF_963454915.1. NCBI lineage: Eukaryota > Metazoa > Chordata > Actinopteri > Myctophiformes > Myctophidae > Gymnoscopelus > Gymnoscopelus microlampas. The sequence goes on along the minus strand of NC_139943.1, from coordinate 52,956,417 downwards.
TGAAAATGTGTGCACATCTTTATATATATATATATATATATATATATATATATATATATATATATATATATATATATATATATATATATTATTTTTTTAAAGCAAACATTTTAACTCAAATCTTTGCTCCTATGTTGTTCTCAAAGTTTTTCATTTCAAGGGCCCCCAAAATGATAGGTATTTTGCCGCGGGCCGGGACCCCCTAGAAGCAAAGATTTGAGTAAAAATGTTTTGCTTTAAAATGTACAGTATATATATATTCAAAGATTTTCACGATTTTTCACGACTTTTTCAAAAAGATATATGACACAGATGCATTCCTGGTTTGAATGGGTTAAAACAGACCAGTTTAGGGAAGTTAAAATAGCAATATGTTGTCTTCTCCTGGTTTTTGTTAAAGGTCTAGAGCAGCAGTGTTCTGTACAATTTGGAGCCTCTTTGAGTGTTTTTGGTTCAGGTTAACCTAGGTGTCAACTCAAAATGAATCTAGTCTTGGGGATCTTCCTGAGGGAAAAAAATGTCTGAACAAGTTTGTTTAAATCTTATTTCAGTGATAAGTCTGGGTGGGATGAAATAAGACTAAGGTTTTTAACAACGGACCTGACATTGTTCGATAAAGAACCAAGTGAGCTCTGAAATTGAGAATCTAAGTGAGCTGATCCACTTTATTAACAGTTTGCAAAATAGGTTCCAATCATACAATAATGCTAAAAGAATAACACAAAAAGTCCTAAGGGCTTGTTTCCATTGTGGTACCGTTTTTTCAGTTATATTGAAAGTAATCTCTCAAGAACAGATTCTGCTCTGCGTTGGAATCTGTCGGGGAGGTTCGTCATAACGTCTACGCAATGGGCGTGCCTTCAGATCAGGAAGCAGGCCGCGCTTTACCCAATCAAATGTAGTGGGCGGGATTCACGTGTCCGTCGATCCTTCCCTACTAGAAACGAACCGAAACTCATTTAACAATAGCGTCTGCGGAGCAGACAAAACCACGGAAAGATATTCACATTTTAACTTACTCTTTCATCATAGAAACAAGTGGGCTTATAACCAAAACGATCCATGTTCTCTGGGAGAAGTGGTGTTAGTGTTCCGTGTAGAAATATTGTTAGTGGGAATGAAAACGTAGTCGTGCCATCCGGAAGTGATGCGCTGAAGGCAGACCAAAACCCCGGTTTCCTTGCGCACGGGTGTTACATTTTCTTCCGCCCAGAGCCAACTGAGATGGAACAAACAGCAGAGGTCGCTGTTTTTCATTTTCAGTTGGGTCTGGGTTCCCAGATTGAAAGAAGCTATTTTAAGCCTCACTATGTCACTTTTTTAATGAATAAAATGTAATTTTATCCAATTTGTATGGTAGAGTATGTTGATACATAACTTATACCATTGGGGTGGTTGTATTTTGTCTCCCTGGTCTTCTATTGACACATTTAGATTAGGTCAAAGGTCATGTCCCACCTAGACACAAGATTCAATTTAGCAAGCAGGCAGGCTCTATTAGCTCAATGGTCAAAATTCCAGCACTTGCGCAGGAAACCGGCTTCAAATCCGGGGTAGGGTTAGAGGAAAGCAACATAGTGCAGCTCATATGCTACACAGTTAAAGCTGTAATCTGCATTACGTTTCATGTCTGTTGAACTTGTCACACTCTCCCATGCAACAATGTCCGAACTACAATAAAGATGGCGGCACCAATCTGGTGCGCAGTCTGTTTCAAGCACCTTTTATTTAGGAAGGGGAAACATGGCCGCCAATTGATGCAAAACTTCTGTAAATCTATTGATACGATGAATACGATCAGTGGTGTCAAATGCTGCAATCACGCCCCAAACAAAGCAAATATGGAGAATTCACCAGTGTCAAAATTCATTAAAAGATTGTTTGTTTACTCCACTAAAGTCTGGATTACTGTGCCGCTGTCGAAATCTTTCAAATATATTATTATAGTCTTTTCACGGCTGCCAAAAGTTGTAACCATTTTTAGACCGTCTTTTCCAGTCTTTTAACCTATTAAGACCGGGAACGCATCTGTGTAACCACTTTAACCATTATTTTATACTTTGGTATTCAAAAATAGCAGATATACAAGCTCATAGTACGGCACCGAGTGCCGCGCTATGAGCTTGTAGATCTGCTATTTTTGAAAAATTGTGAAAATGTGTGCAAATCTTTGAATATATATATTTTAAAGCGAACATTTTTTAACTCAAATCTTTGCTTTTGGAGATTCTACAAATCTCTTCTAAATCCTAACATATGTTGCTAAATCAGTGGTTCTCAAACTCATGTCAAGGACCCCCAAAATGATATGTATGTGGCTGCGGACCGCCATCTCAAAAAATTTTCTTCCAGGGACCCCCCAGAAGCAAAGATTTGAGTTACAAATGTTCGCTTTAAACATATGTATATTCAAAGATTTGCACACATTTCATTTTTTTTTTTTCAAAAATAGCAGATCTACAAGCTCATAGCGCGGCACTCGGTGCCGCGCTATGAGCTTGTATATCTGCTATTTTTGAATAGCCCAAAGTATAGAATACGGATAAAGTGATTACACGGATGCGTTCCCGGTTTAAATGGGTTAAAAGTCGGCCTAAAGTGAAAAAGCTAGCGTTACTCTGAATCTTCAGCCCTATAGAGCTGGGAACCGACCAACCGACCGCTGTAAACATGTTTCTGTTGAGGAAAAAAGACATTGTTCGACACCCACTGCACCGCGTGGCACATTCATTGCCGCAAAACTGTACAGAAGAACATATTGTAGCATGTAGCATGTTTCTTTGGAGGAAGAATTTCTATTGAAAATGCCTCCCTTACTGTGTAGCAATAACAAACAAACCTTGATATTGATCACAAAGGGCCCCGCTTTCCCCACAATGGCATTCCCTCGGTCGGAAATTCTGTGTGAGCCGGCGCATGTCTTCTCCCTTTCACGGCTAAGGAATCAACAAGAAGTCATTCATTAACCCTTTCAGACCGGGAACGCGTCCGTGTCATTTTAAGATTTATTCAGGCTATTCAAAAATAGCAGATCTAGCTTGTAGATCTGCTATTTTTTTTTTTATCGTGGAAACTTGCAAATCTTTGAATATACGTTTTAAAACGATATTTTTTAACTCCGATCTGTGCTTCTGGGGGTCCCTGGAACAACATATTTTGAGATGGGGGGTCCGCGGCCAAATACATATAATTTTGGGTGGTCCATCACATGGAAAAGTTTGAGAACCACTGATATAGCAACATACGTTTTTCGGAAAACTGTTTCAGTTACAAATGTTTGCTTTAACAATATGTATACGTTCAAAGAATTGCACACATTTTCACGATTTTTCAACAATAGCGGATCTACAAGCTCTTAGTGCGGCACTCAGTGCCGCGCTAAGAGCTTGTATATCTGCTATTTTTGAAAGAAAATCAAAAATTACACAGATTCTTTCCCGGCCTCAATGGGTTAAAAACACATTTCTCTGACATTGGCTAGAAAGTCATTTTTTTTTCAAGAGAGACATTACAGTACAGTAAGAGAGGCCCACATGTCCTTCGTATCACAATTGTAATAGGCCTTTACAAGTCCACCGTATTGTTTTCTTTGTCCTATGCAAAAAAAAAAGAAAAAAGCCCCGACCCCCGGCTGGATTTTTGCGCGCAATCATTTTTTTAGTTTGAAAACAGCTTTGAGACACTGTGAATAAACCTGGAGGCTTTTGTGAGACGAATGAGACGAGTGGCGATGCCTCTTTCGTTCTCTCTCTCTCTCTCTCTCTCTCTCTCTCTCTCTCTCTCTCTCTCTGTCTCTTTATCCCATTAACCCATTAAGACCGGGAACGCGTCATTTTTAGATTTCTTTGGCTATTCAAAAATATAATGCCGCGCTATGAGCTTGTAGATCTGCTATTTTTTTTAAATCTTGACCAGTTTGTGCAAATCTTTGAATGATTTTTTTTTCTTTTTTAAGCAAACATTTGTAACTCAAATCTTTGCTTCTGGGGATTCTACAAATGTCTTCTAAATCCTAATAGTTTTTTGAAAAGCGTATGTTTCTATATCAGTGGTTCTCAAGGACCCCCAAAATGATATGTATTCGGCCGCGGACCCCCATCTCAAAGTGTTTTGTTTCAGGGAATCCCCCGGAAGCAAAGATTTGAGTTAAAAATGTTCACTTTAACAAATAAATAATATTCAAAGATTTGACACATTTTCACGATTTCTTTTTTCCAAAAATAGCAGATCTACAAGCTCGAGTGCCACGCTACGAGCTTGTATATCTGCTATTTTTGAATAGCCCAAGAAATCAAAAAATGACACACAGATGCGTTCCCGTTCTTAATGGGTTAAGACCTGAGGCCGGTTCTAAAAAAATGCCTTCTTTAATCAGTAGCTCTCACCCTTTAAAAGATTTTTTCAAAAATGTAAAGAAAAAAAATAGCAGATGTACAAGCTCTCAGCGCCGCACAAAGTGAGCTTGTAGATCTGCTATTTTTTCTTATGCCTTTATTGATAGGATGGTAAGCTGACAGGAAATGGGGAGAGAGAGACGGTGGAGTGACACGCCGCAAAGAGGCGTCGGTATCGGGACTCGAACCCAACGACGCGCGGTCCGCTACGCCAGCAGTCCGGGCCGTATATATATATATATCTATATATATGCTATTTTTGAATAGCCAACGGCGCACAACAATCACAAAATGACACATCAGGACGCTCTCCCGGTTTTAATGGCTTAATTTCACTTTGCTTTCTGTGATAGATTTTTCCAATTCGTCCTTCCTCATTTTCCTTTGAATATACAGCTTTTCTCTGTCTCTCTCTCTGTCTTTGTCTATGTCTCTCTCTCTCATATTCACCCAGGGCTGATGGCTGCCTTTTGTGAGTGAGACTCCATTGCTTAGACTTACTTACTGGAGGCCTGTACGAGTGAATAAAGCGTGCTGAAGGAGTGGCAGAGAGTGAGAGAGTTGGGGGAACGAGTAGCGTGTGGCTCTGTTTAACCCATTAAAACCGGGAACGCGCTCCGTGTCATTTTTACGATTTTGTCGGGCTATTCAAAAATAGCAGATCTACAAGCTCGTAGCGCGGCACTGCTATTTTTTTTTTTAAATCGTGACGATTTTGTGCAAATCTTTGAATGTATATATTATTTTAACGCGAACATCTGTAACTCAAATCTTTGCTTCTGGGGGGTCCCTGGAACAACATATTTGCTTCTGGGGGGGGGTCCATGGAACAACATATTTTGAGATGGGGGTCGGCGGCCAAATACATATCATTTTGGGGGTCCTTGACATGAAAAAGTTTGAGAATGTAGCAACATAGGATTTGTTAGGATTTAGAAGACATTTTGTAGAATCGACTCACTCAGGTCTTAACACATCGACTGCCTAGATCGAGTTAACTCGATAATAGTAATCCAGCGCTCGACTGCCTAGATCGAGTTATCTCGATATTAGGTATTTTCATTGGTTTCATCTGTGATCGCGCGGGTCTGTTTACTTTTCATCATCACTTTCGTTTTCCGCCTACGTCACACTCACCCGAAGCCGGATGTAAAAAAAAAAAATCGTTTCCGGGTCACATCGTTTTTCTCCGGTCATTTTCGTCCAGAATAGAGAAAACCCCTTTTTTGGACACGCTATAAAATACAAAGGGAATGCTCCCCTTTTATTTTCTTTGGTCCGGGTGACGATCAGGCATCGTCGTCGTGTATCACATCGTATCACAAGCCGATCAGAGATTGTCGAAGACAATCACATCCGGTTCATGTTGTTTTGACTGTTTGAGCCTGGAGGGAGGGGGGGGGCGAGTCAGCGAGTCATCGAGGGTGTCATTTTGCTGCGCTCTGCTGGTCGATCGTCGTATGTGTTCAAAACCATGGCCTGAGAAACTTAAATGCATTTAAATGCAGAAAATAGAGAAAACAAAAAAACACGCAAATCGCTGGCAGCCAAGGGGGTAAATTTGGAATAAACTCTGGCAGTCAATGTGTTAATGGGTTAATGGTATTTATTTGGCACAGTGAACCCAAAGGGCACCTCTTTTGAAAAGTATGACGAGACCCTCCCCACAAGGCCATGTGTGTTACTGTAGCCTCAGACCCTCTCTCTCTCTCTCTCTCTCTCTCTCTCTCTTCACATATATATATAATAAACGCCACACATTCAACTGACAGTGACCCTACTCAATCTGCCGGCGATTCACAAGCCTTGTTGCACTTTTCTGTCGCCTCCGTCGCTCATCAGAGTTATTGAGTGTCGGAATAACCTCTCTCAAATGGAAGACCAGGCAATCAGGATGCTCTTTAGACCGTACAGCATAGTTCAAAAACAACGTGTGTGTGTGTGTGCGAGTGTGCGTGTGCGTGCGGGGGATAAAAACCACGCTATTAAAAAAATGCGCCACTCCTCTGACAGGTATGACATTGACCTCGGTCAGTTACGAGCCACTTTAAACCTGGCGTCTCTATTTTGAGCATTACAGGTGTTTTTTTTAGGATATGTCCTTTGGCACACCTACGAACGGACAGGTGCGTCGGACTATGAATGCTGAATATGGAAGGGAGTCCCGCACACTGTCTTCACTTATAAAGGAGTATATAAAGGATGCAACATTTGGGCCGCTTGATGCCTGATGAAGGTCCAAGCGGCCCAAACGTTGCGGAGCGTTATAGGTGAAAATGTTCCAAAAGGAAAATCAGAGATAAAAATAGCTACCCCCCCTTCTACAGGGGGGTAGCGGATGCCACTCCCATGGGGGCTGCTTCTTCTGTGGAGCTGTGTAGTGAGTTGTGGACGGGGCTGTTGGAGGTAGTAGGAGGTAGTACTGCAGGTCGTCCAATGGTCCGTGGGGTCGGCGGTTCAAATCCCGGCTCCTCCTCCGGTCCACATGTCGAAGTGTCCGTGGGCAAGACACTACTGAACCCTACGTTGCCTCCAATGAGTCGGCCGGCGCTATAGCTTGCCACCGTTGGTGTGTGAACGTGGGAAAAAGAAACCATCGTAAAGCACTTTGAGTTTGAGTTTGAGTACTTAGAAAAGTGCCATAAAAATACAATTCATTATTATTATCATTGTTATTATGAGTTGTTTGCCTCTCTGGGGGCAATGCATCATGCACACACTGTGGGCTGAATGTGTTTACAACGTAAGGCCGATGTATGCTTCGGAGCTACAAAGTGTCACTGTTTTCTTGACCTTGATGAATACATCCTAGGTATTTGCAGTAAATAGGTGACATTTTCATGCCAAAGCACTTTGAATGGCCAGTGCCGCTTTAGACTCCACAGGGGCTCTACGCATGATACAGGACACATGCACGCACAGCGCGCGTGCATGTGTCCCCCGCGCGCGCGATTTTTTTCGGGTTTCCCGCGGATAAAGTTACTTTTTTTGTTACTTTATTTCGGTTCTAGGGTGACAAGCAGCGCTGCGCAGCCTGTGCTGATGTGAACGCAGTAATGCACGTTATTTTCTGCTGAAGGGAGGGGGCGGAGAGGGGGCTCCTTTGATCGGCGGGTAGGCGGGGCCCCACGCAACCTGCGTAGTGTGCGTGTAGGGAGAAGCGGCCCTGTGAATGGCATGCGTACATACTGTACTGTACACAACGGAAGGATGCATGCAACATGCTGATGGACACAGTGTACTTGTCAGGTCAAAGCCTTTTATTTACAGGACTGTGTGTAGGAATACTAGACCTCTTTGGTATGTAGAGAGGTAGAATATACATTAACCCATTGAAGGGATAGTTCACCCCCCAAAATGACTTTTTTTCTCTATCGATTGTTCACCCCATGGAGACTTCAATTCATGGGTATTTTTTTTTTTTTTCGCGTTCCTAAGCCAGGGGTGAATTATCCCTTTAAAGGGGAATTTTGGATCTGACGTTCATAGTGACAGCACCGATTGCCGCGCCATGAGCTTGTAGATCTGCTGTTTTTGAAAAATCGTGAAAATCTTTGAATATATATATTTTTTTAAACGAACATTTGTAACTCTAATCTTGGCTTCTGTGGGGAACAAAATATTTGACAAATGTTCGCGTTAAAAACATATATTTAAAGATTTGCACACATTTTCACGATTAAAAAAAGAAAATGCAGATCTACAAGCTCTGCCACGCTATGAGCTCGTATATCTGCTATTTTTGAATAGCCAAATAAATCTAAAAAATGACAGAGATGCCTCCCCCGGATTGAACAGGGTAATGGATCAAGACCGTTTCTTTGCTGTGAGTGGATCTGCGCCCCCGTCATTTCTTGAACATACTGGCAGTTAGTTGAACACCCGTTTTAGTCCATGTTTGTGCTGTATTTTAGTGGTGGTGATGAGAATCCTTTCCTTGTATAAACGTCTCTCTGCTGAAACTGTCGCCTGTTATTCCCGCCGTCAAGGTCTCTTTCCCCTTTATGCAGCCACAGACACCCATCTGGCCCGTTCTCCGGTTCATCCTGACGTTTTCCGACATCTTTTGTTTCCTTCATCTTTTCATGGCTGTCCTTGTTCCCTTGTTCAAGCCGTCTCTCTTGTTCACTTTCTGTCATAATTCATCCACTTTTTGTGGCATGTTGATGTTTTCGAATGCAATATTTTTTTGTTGTCGTTGTTAATAGAGATGTATCGATACCATTTTCTCCTGTGACATGAGATCGGCATGGCATAGACTGGCATACTCGCCGATACCGATATCAGCATTTTAGGCAGTATGTCGGCAGCTTTTCCTACACAACTGTTAATAACTAGGAAGAACTCTAGTTATTAACAGTGGTGTAAAGTAACCAAGTACATTTACTTAAGTACTGTACTTGAGTACACTTTTGAGGATTTTTTACTTTACCCGGAGTGTTTCCACTTGTCAGTACTTTTACTTTTACTCCACTACATCTCAGAGGCAAATATTGTATTTTTTACTCCACTGCAATTATATTTGATAACTTTAGTTACTAGTTACTTTGTAGATTTTGATTATGATTACAAAACATACATGAATCACTTCAGCCCTATGCATACTTAGGCTATTTGAAAATATGTTATTCACCTTTACTTTCAGTACTTAAGTATATCTTAATGCAAATACTTTTGTACTTTTGCTCACTTGTTGTGCTTGTTTCTACGTCGTGGTATTGCTACTTTTTACCTAACCTAAATCTGGGAACGTGTCTGTGTCATTTTAGATTTTAGCTATAACCATCGTTTAATACTTTGGCTGTTCAAAAATAGCAGATCTAAAAGCTCATAGCGCGGCACCGAGTGCCGCGCTATGAGCTTGTAGATCTGCTATTTTTGAAAAATCTTGAAAATGTCTGCAAATCTGAATATATATATTTTTAAAGCGAACATTTGTAAAATACTTTTTTGCAAAGATTTAAGTTACAAATGTTCGCTTTTAAAAAAAAATGTTTTTCCCCTCAAAAATAGCAGATCTACAAGCTTGTAGATCTGCTATTTTTGAACAGCCAAAAGAAATCTAAGGTGACACAGATTCGTTCCCGGTTTTAATGGTACTCACTCCTCCACCACTGGTTCATTAATCCTCATAATCTCTGTGTTGTCTCAGGCGTTCTCGTGGTGGGCAGAGATGATGGGCGACCACGCCGAGACCTTCCTGTCTCTCTACCGAGCGGACATGGACGGCGCGCTGCAGGTGCAGCCGGTGGACTCGTGGGACAGCTTCCCCCTGTTCCAGCTGCTCAACAACTTCCTGAGAACTGACCGTAAGTCTAACCACTGAGAGAAAAGTCCCACCACCGCCATGGAGGTTGTGGGTTCGAATCCACCGTAGTGCAGCCGGCTTTGACGGGCGTCTCTACGAACACAATTGGCCCGTGTTCGGGGGAGGGGAAGCCGGGCGGGGAGGTCGTTATTGGTCATTGCACGTGATTCTATGGGCTGGGGCGGCACCTGTCAGCGCGGAGTGTGTTTGTTCATGTCATGGACCCAAAAATGATGTATTTTCTCCCTATAACCCCCCGTTTGAAAATGTTTTGTGCCAGGGAGCCCTGTACCAGATTTGTGTTGTAAGGATATTTCAAAAATCTTCCAAATATTTCACATTTTATTTCTAGATTTTCTTTTAAATAGCAGTTCTACAAGCTCACAACGGGACGTGAGCTTGTAGATATGCTATTTTCAAATAGCCTGATGTATGTAGGTTTAAAGTGCTCATGTGGCCTATAATAGTTGCTTCTTTTGGGCTTGTTTTCCTAGACCTGGTTGCTTATTTCTCTCGCGGAATCTGACAACGCTGGCGGTGACACCTCGCCGCCACTCACTAACAGAAACGTGTGTTTCTCTGTCGCATCCATATCTGTGTTTTTTCCTTTTCTTTTGGTCCCCTCCCCTTTTTACCGCCTGACCCTGTCTCCCCCCATCCCTATTTAACCCATTAAGACCTGAGGCCCATCCTACAAATACCTTCTAAATCAGAGGTTCTCAAACTTTTTCATGCCAAGGACCGTCAAAATTGTATTTTGGCCGTGGATGTTTTGTGCCAGGGACACCCAGACGAGAAGGTGTATGTAAAAGAAATAATAAAAAAGACAAAAACAACATTACACTTTCAAGATTAAAAAAAAAAAAAAATCAAAAATAGCATGTACAAGCTCGCAGTGCGGCACAAAGTCATACACTGTGAGCTTGTATATCTGCTGTTTTTGTGAATATCTGCTGTTTATGTTCTAAATCCGCTGTTCTAAAGACTGTTCTAAAGAGTTTTCTGAAAAAACATATGTTGCTATATATATATAATATTGCTAAAATCTAAAATGACTCGGATTCTTACCTGGTTTTAACGGGTTAAAATACAAGCTGCTGACAAAAAAAAAGAAAGAAAAAAAAAAGCGTAAAAAAGGAAGACCCTACCGGCTGCTTCAAACACGGTGCATGTTCTCACCGCTAAGAGCGCTAATTAACAAGTGGTTGATGCTACAGGAAGAAAAAAAAACACCCAGGCTCGTTAAGAGAGCAGCACACCGCTAGCAACACGCGGTACTTAACCCATTAAGACCGGGAACGCATCTGTGTAACCCCATTAACCATTATCTGATACTTTGGCTATTAAAAAATAGCAGATATACAAGCATATAGCGCGGCACCGAGTGCCGCGCTATGAGCTTGTATATCTGCTATATATATATATTTTTTTTTTTTATTGTGAATATTTGTGCAAATCTTTGAATATATATATTTTTTTTTAAAGAGAACATTTTTATGTTTCTCGGGGGTCCCTGGAACAAAATATTTTCAGACGGGGGTCCACGGCCAAATACATATCATTTTGGGGGTCCTTGACATGAGAAAGTTTGAGAACCACTGATATTTTAGCAACATACGTCTTATTAAAAAAACAACTGTTAGGATTTAGAAGACATTTGTAGAATCCCCCAGAAGCAAATATTTGAGTTAAAAATGTTGATATATAAAACACATAAAACATATTAAAAAAACACAATTTTTCTAAAATAGCAGATCTACAAGCTCATGGCGTGGCACTGTTTTTGAATGGCCAAAGAGATCTAAAAATGACACACAGATGTGTTCCCGGTCGTAACGGGTTAACATCGGCGCTGATGAGGTTACACGGGAGAAAAGTGGGGGGGCCGGTACAGGGGACACGATCGTCATCATCAGCCTTTAAAGTCTATACCTGTCAGGAGGGGGGGTGGCAGCACTGCCCCCCTCCACCACCACCACCAGGTGTCAGCTGACCTGTCTTAGCTGTCACCTCCGCTAACTCAGCCGTGGCTTCACTCAGACAGGGAGGCTACATTAGCACCGTGCTTCAGACACCTGTCACCATGCGTTCGCTTCATTTGGACACGTTTGGCCCAAAAGGACAGAAAATAAACGGTTTGGCGTGAGTGTGTGTGTGCGTGCGTGTGTGTGTGTGCGTGCGTGCGTGTGTGCGTGTGTGCGTGCGTGCGTGTGCGTGTGCGTGTGTGCGTGTGCGTGTGCGTGTGTGTGTGTGTGTGTGTGTGCTTGCGTGTGTGTGTGTGTGTGTGTGTGTGTGTGTGTGTGTGCGTGTGTGTGTGTGTGTGTGTGTGTGTGTGTGTGTGTGTGTGTGTGTGTGTGTGTGTGTGTGTGTGTGTGTGTGTCTGTTTTTATAGCCCTTTCAGCTACTTCTCAATTCAAAGACAGGTAATTTGTGAAGAACTGCACCGGAACGATACCCACGTTTAACGACAACACTTTTTAACGCGGAAATTGAATGTTATATATACTCATGCTGCTCGAAGAAATTAAGGGAACACTTTGATCCCTTAACCCATTAAGACTGTGTCATTTTTTTTGTTTCTTTGGCTATTCAAAAATAGCAGTTCTACAAGCTCATAGCGCGGCACCGAGTGCCGCGCTATGAGCTTGTAGATCTGCTATTTTTTGAAAAATCGTGAGGATTTGTGCAAATCTTTGAATATATATATTTTTAAAGCGAACATTTGTCAAATATGTTGTTCCGGGAAGCCCCAGAAGCAAAGATTTGATTTACAAATGTTCGCTTTAAATATATATATATTCAAAGACTTGCACACTATATCTGTATATCTGCTATTTTTTTTATAGCCCAAAGAAATGACACAGATGCATTCCCGGTCTTAATGGGTTAATTGTTTGAGCAGTTTTTCTTCAGAAGAAGAAGTCACGAAAACTGCAACTAAAAAAAAGGAGGGGAAAAAAAGCAAGCTGTTGTAGATCAAAGTGTTACCATCATTTCTGTTGAGCAGTATTCAGGATGCTATTTTTGTTCCGTGAATAATAGCCTTTTCCCTGCTACTACATGTACAAAAATATATTTAGCAAATTGTAATTTACCTGCAGTGTATCAAAATGGCTACAAAACCAGATGGAATGAGAGAAGCTATTGTCCCCGCAGGGTATTTTCTGATTCTATTTGACTGTTTTTTTTTTTACAGGAGCATTTTTGAAAGGAATTCAGCCAGTCGTACAATAATTCCTCTCATTGTTTCCTCACTCAAAACCGAAGCCCTTCAGCTCCCCAGACGTTGACTTTGTGCCAAAGCTGAGATTTGGCTCGACACAAAGCCTTATTTAACCCATTAAGACCGGGAACGCACCTGTGTAACCACTTTGACCATTATTTTATACTTTGGCTATTGAAAAATAGCAGATCTACAAGCTCATAGCGCGGCACTCGGTGCCACGCTATCGACAGCTTTTTTTTATCGTGAAAATTTGTGAAAATCTTTGAATATATTTATTTTTTAAAGCGAACATTTTTAACTCAAATCTTTGCTTTTGGTGGGTCCATGGAACAACATATTTTGATGGGGATCGGCGGCCAAAAACATATAATTTTGGGGGTCCTTGACAAGAAAATGTTTGAGCACCACTGATATTATTGCAACCTACGTTTTTCAGAAAAATTAAGACATTTTTTGAGACATTTGACAGTTACAAATGTTTGCTTTAAAGAAATATACATTCAAAGATTTGCACACATTTTCACGATTTTTTAAAAATAGCAGATACACAAGCTTATAGCGCGGCACTGAGCTTGTAGATCTGCTATTTTTGAATAGCCAAATAAATCTGAAAATGACACACAGATGCGTTCCCCGGTCTCAAAGGGTTAACCATATCAAACCTGCCATCCCTACAGTATTTTTTGGGCACGTCATGCTGCAATAGGCGAAAAAAAAAGGCTTTCAAAAACATGTTCAAAAGATTTGCAAAACATTTCTAAAATTTTCAACGTTTTCAAATATAGCAACAACAAAAAAAAGCACAGATTTACGAGCTTGTAAAAATCCGTGCTATTTGTTGTATGATGGTGTTATTATAGGGCTTACTACGTGGTTAACATGCTTTATGCTTTATACATACAGTAAACACGTACTGTATATGTGGTGCGCAGACAGGCTGCTCGAGGGCAGCATGCGGATCAAAACTTGTAAAGTATTTAATTATGTAGGAGAATCCACAAATATCACCATTAATGTGGTCGTTTTTCTTTCTTTTTTCGTCGTCTCCACTTCTCTCCCTTTTTCTCCTTTAAGCCATTAAGACCTGGAACGCATCTGTGTCAATAAAAAGCATAATTTTACATTTTCGCTACCCAACAATAGCAGATATACAAGCTCATAGCGCGGCACCGAGTGCCGCGCTATGAGCTTGTATATCTGCTATTTTTGAGAAATCGTGAAAATGTGTGCAAATCTTTGAATATATATTCTTTTAAAGCAAACATTTGTAACTCAAATCTTTGCTTCTGGGGGGTCCCTGGAACAACATATTTTGAGATGGGCAGTCGGCGGCCAAATACATATCATTCCGGGGGTCCTTGACATGAAAAATTTTGAGCACCACTGAGATAGAAACATGTTTTTTTTCAGAAAGACATTTAGAAGACATTTTGTAGAATGGGCTTCAGGTCTTAAAGGGTTAATTATTCCATGTGTCACAACAGTCTGTTGATGTGAATCGGTAAGGTATAATCACCGAGGCAGAAATTAATGAGCCATGTGGTAACACAATATTAACCCATTAAGACCTGGAACTGTCATTTTTAGATTTGAGCTAAAAAGCATTATTTTACACTTTGGCTATTCAAAAATAGCAGATCTACAAGCTCGTAGCGCGGCACCGAGTGCCGCGCTATGAGCTTGTAGATCTGCTATTTTTGAAAAAACGTGAAAATGTGTGCAAATCTTTGAATATATATATTTTTAAAGCGACAATTTTTAACTGAAATCTTTGCTTCTGGGGGTTCCTGGAACAAAATATTTTGATGGGGGTCCGCGGCCAAATACATATAATTTTGGGGGTCCTTGACATGAAAAAGATTGAGCACCACTGATATAGAAACGTACGTTTTTCAGAATACTGTTGAGATTTAGGAGACGTGTAGAATCGGCTTCAGGTCTCAATGGGTTAACATGAACAGATTTGACTGGATCGTGATCTCTACAAGGTCACACCATGCACTACACTGTCCATGTTTTTTTTTAACCAATTCAATCCGGGAACGCAACGTTCGTGTCGTTTTAGATTTCTTTGGGCTATTCGAAATTAGCAGATCTACAAGCTCATAGCGTGGCACTCATGAGCTTGTAGATCTGCTATTTTTTTTAAATCTTGAAAATCTGTGCAAATCTTTGAATATATATATTTTTTTTTTTAAGGATTTTTTTTTTTTTGAGATGGGGGTCCGCGGTCAAATACATTTCTCAAAATGTTTTATAAATCCTAACAGTATGTTACTATATCAGTGGTGCTCCAACTTTTCCATGTCAAGGACAACCAAAATGATGTGTATTTGGCCTCAAAATATGTTGTTCCAGGGACCCCCAGAAGCACAGATCGGAGTTAAAAATGTTCGCTTTAAAACAATCGATATATGGCCGCGGACCCCCATCTGAAAATGTTTTGTGCCAGGGCCCCACAGAAGAGAAGATTTTTGTTAAAAAAAATGTGTAGATGTACAAGCTGTGACCTTGTATATCTGCTATCTCTTTTTCAGAACCATTGTTCTAAACCACTGTTCTAAATCCTAAGAGTTTTCTGATAAACGTACTTTGCTATATAAAATCTAAAATGACTCGGATGCTTTATCTGTTTTTAATTCATTCATCATTGATATCACCAGTTCTTTTATATTTTTTTTAGGCGAATAATAATAATAGACTAGACCCAGGCAAAGAAAGATGCCATGATTTTACACTTATAATTATTATGATTTTTTAGCAAGCTGTAGTGCAGATTATTTTAACCCATTTAGACCGGGAAAGAATCTGTCATTTTTTGATTTCTTTGGCTATTCAAAAATAGCAGATCTACAAGTTCATAGCGCAGCACCAAGTGCCACGCTATGAGCTTGTAGAACTGCTGTTTTTTGAAAAAATCGTGATTTTTGAATATATATATATATATATATTATATTTTTTTTTTAAAGCAAACATTTGTAACTTCTGGGGATTTTACAAATGTCTTCTAAATCCTATAACAGTTTTTTTGAAACACTGATGTTTCTATATCAGTGGTGCTCAAACTTTTTCATGTCAAGGACCCCCAAAATGAAATGCATTTTGCCGCGGACCCCCATCTCAAAATATTTTGTAATAGGGACCCCCAGAAGCAAAGATTTGAGTAAAAAAAAATGTTCGCTTTAAAATAATATGTACATTCAAAGATTTGCACACATTTTCACGACTTTTCAATAATAGTAAATCAATAGCAGATCAAGCTCATAGCGCGGCACTCTATGAGCTTGTATATCTGCTATTTTTGAGCCAAAATAATGCTTTTTTTAGCTGAAATCTAAAAACTGACACTAGACGCGTTCCCCGCCCGGTCTTAACGAGTTAAATGCTCACTTGATTGTCTGCATGTGTGTGTTTGCACAAAGGCACGCGGCGGTTGCGAGGGAAGTGGTTGTGCTCTCTCGCGAGGGCCAAAAGGCTAGTGTTACTCCATGACGGTACACAGTGGAGGGAATTAAAACTAATGAAGTCCTGAGAGACCCGGGGAGCATTTCTTCTTCTTCCTCCTCCTGTCTCCTCTCTCCTTCCTCCGTCTGCTCGCTTTATATATATACATCCATATCCTCCCGCTTTATTTATTTATCTCCTTTTTACAGCACAGGGGGTTCTCAAAGTGGGGTCCGGGGTCCCACATGGGGGTCCTTGTTTGGGGGGGGGTCGCAGGATCCAGGGGGTCCCCAGCCAAGAGTAGTTAACCCATTTAATTCGGGAACACATTATTTTGTGTGATTTTAAGATTTCTTTGGAGCTTGTAGATCTGCTATTTTTGAAAAATCTTTGAATATATAGATATAGATATGTTTTTTATATGGGGGGGTCCACAGACAAATACATATCATTTTGGGGGTCCTTGACATGATTGATTGATTGATTGAATACTTTATTAACCGTTTGCCAGCACAGAGATACAGTTATACAATAATGCTAAAAAAACACAAAAAGCCCTGGAGTTTTTCATAGAGATTCCATCATCACCTTGCCTTAATTTGATTGCCTTCTCCTGTGTTGTTCCTTCCTCTGCTGTCGGGGGGTCCCCGCCGCTCCCCTCAGCCCAGCTGTGCAACGGGACGTTCCACAAGCACCTGCAGGACCTGTTCGTACCGCTGGTGGTGCGCTACATCGACCTGATGGAGTCGTCCATCGCCCAGTCCATCCATCGGGGATTCGAACAGGAGACCTGGCAGTCAGTCAGGTAAAGGTCACGATGCTCTTCAGCCTATAGTTATATAAGGATTGATGATTAGAGTTTCATCATCAGCATGTGTTGACGTCTCTATAGAAAACTATGGTACTTGTGTTAAAGGGCTCTTAATGCTAACTGTTTTGGTTGTTTCCATTAGGACGTTGTGTAGTAGGGTAGTGCAGTGTTTCTCAACGTTTTCAGGCCGCGACCCCCCAAAATAATCCTATTTCAACTGGGGACCCCCCCAAAATAATCATATTTGAACAGGGGACCCCCCCACCCTGATATGCACTTGGAATTGTAGGAGTTGAGGCATTACATTTAAGTGTTGCCATTGGAATTGTAGGAGTTGAGGCATTACATTTAAAGTTTTGCCATTGGAATTGTAGGAGTTGAGGCATTGCATTTAAGTATTGCCATTTGAAGTGTTAAACACTGCTATAGCACTGCTACCGAACAGCGATGCAGCACCCAGGTCCACTGACATACATGTGCAACCTTGTGTTCGGGGAGGTGGGGGTCTACGACCACTTCCTGGTACAACTAGAAGTGAGCAGGTCCACTTCCGGGCTGTACCATTTTTTTTATTTATTTATTTTTTAAAATTAATGATTTTTATTTATTTTTTTCACCCGGTGCCAATTTTCTATGTCATCCTGGGCGCTACACTCCCCCCGCCCGCCTATAATTGAATGATTTAACATAACATTTCTAACACTCACACCCCCACTCTGAGGCCAGTGGAGATGGTACTTTTCATTATGTTGCCCATGCTACTGCTGGCTTTAAATGGATGTTTCAACGCAGAACGCATGGCAACTGATTGAACTTGAAGCAGCCATTGAACATGAATGGCGAGCGTTACTATACACAGTGCCATACGGGTTAACAGATGCGCAACAGTGGGATGAAGAATGCGGGGAGATGAATGGTACTGTAACAGCCCCAGTGTAAAGACAGGACACAATGTATTGCAACACACATTCTATAGACCTTTTCAACACCTTGACAGCATATAAACATTCTGCAACGCGTACCAAGTTTGTTTTCCTGTGGCTGCTGCCGCCGCGGTGTTGTTGGTGAATTATCAGCAGCCGAGCCCGACAGGAAATAAAACTTGGACCCAAGCTGTTTCCTAGCAACGCAATTCCACTGGCAAGGTCTATAGCTAGAGAAGTACTTGGATTGGTAAAAAAAAATAAAGAAAGAAGGGGTATTGAATGGAACTGAGCGCTGACTTTTGTATGTTTGTTATTGGTTATGCCATTCAACAACCCTTAACCCATTCAGTCCGGGAACGTATCTGTGTAACCACTTCATCCATAGTTTATACTTTGGCTATTCAAAAATAGCAGATCTACAAGCTCATAGCGCGGCACCGAGTGCCGCGCTATGAGCTTGTAGATCTGCTATTTTTGAAAAATCTTGACCATTTTGTGCAAATATTTGAATATATATATATATATTTTTTTTTTTAAAGGGAACATTTGTAACTCAAATCTTTGCTTCTAGTTCTAGGGGGTCCCTGGAGCAAAATATTTTGAGATGGGGGGTTGGCGGCCAAAAGCATCATTTTGGGTGGTCCTTGACATGAAAAAGTTTGAGAACCACTAATATTAAAACAACGTAAGTTTTTCCGAAAAAACGTGGATTTAGAAGACATTTGTAGAATCCCCAGGAGCAAAGATTTGAGTTACAAATGTTTGCTTACAATATATATATATTCAAAGATTTGAGTTACAAATGTTTGCTAACAAATGTTCACGATTTTTCAAAAATAGCAGATCTACAAGCTCCGAGTGCTTGTGGATCTGCTATTTTTGAATTGCCAAAGAAATCTAAAAAATGACCCAGATTCTTTCCCGGTCTAGACGGGTTAATGGAATGTGAAGTGGATAGAGAGAAAAGACAGCATTTCACTTTCCAGTCAAAATCCCAGTTTGTTTTGTTCCTTTTCTTTCATCCCCTCCCCGTTTCTTTATTTCTCTAAACGTTTGTTCTTGTGGTGGATGGTGTCGCGCGATCGATCTTTGTTTTTTTATATTCTCTAAAAACGTTTGTTCTTGTGGTGGATTGGTGTTAACGTGGAATCGATTGATTTTTTTGCCGTTGACTCCTCATTTCCGGGACACAGGACGATCACCAACAATCTACCGAGCGTGCCTCTTCCCAAAGTACCCAGCCTGCCCCTCACGTTGCCACAGATGCCCAGCTTCTCTGCGCCGGCGTGGATGGGGCCCCTGTGTGACAGCACGTGTGTATTATGGGCATGGAGGGGAGGGGGCATGGATGGGTCACTGTGGCATGGCATGGGGGGATTCTGTTTCCTTGTCTGACTATAGTGGATCTAGTGCAGGGGTCTTCAAGGTTTTTCAGGGCCAAGGACCCCTTAAGCTGAGAGAAAGATGAAGCAGGGACCCCCCACCAGTGGTGGAAAGTAACTAAGTACAATTTTTTGTTACTTTTTACTTAGTATTTCCAATTTGCAATACTTTTACTTCTACTCCACTAAAACTTTAGTTACGAGTTACTTTGCAGATACAAATTATTACATTATAAAACATACATTAACCACTTTAGTCCTATTTTATACATACTGTAGGCTATTTGAAAATAGTCAATCTCACAACGCGTCGCATCGCGACGCGTTGTGAGCTTGTAGATCTGCTATTTTCAAACATTATATTTTATTTACATTTTGATACCAATACTTTTGAACTTTTACTCAAGTCAATTTTGAATTCCCGCCTTTTACTTGTAACTTCTACATTGCAGTATTGATACTTTTACTTAAGTAAAACATTTGAGTACTTTTTTTCAAACCACTGCCCCCTTTTGTATAAAATGATGTTGCAGATTAAACTTGTTCATAGATTTCATAGATAGCTCCATAGACTGGTTTGACAGCAACCGTCATCAGTGTATTTTCAGACATTTAAAACCCTCAGTACTTAGTATAAACTCGACCTTAGCCTCTGTACTTACTTGATCTGCTCTTTTCCCCCTCCACGCCAAACCTCTTTGCTGAAAATAGCCGATCTACAAGCCCACCACACGTGGCAGCGCGACATGTTGTGAGCTTGTAGATCGGCATTTTTTTGGCTAACGTTCCTCTTTGAATAGGGATGCTAGTGTTCAAGTGGGTAATGAAAAAGAAAAAGAAAATCCTATCGCACAAAGATTTGGCGGGCCCCCATGTAGTAACTCTGAGGACCCCCTAGGTGTCCCCGGGACCCCCTGTTGAAGACCCCTGATCTAGTGGATACATTACGTGCAACCCCCCTGGCCGTCATTGTTCCCATTCCATGGCTGTTCTTTAGGTCTCTTCTTTTATCAGCGTGAATACTTATTTTGTTTTGTTTATTTAACATTTAATTAGGTATATCGTTGCTGTCTGGGCACGAAACCTCTTATCTCCATATTCTAACCTTTTTGTGTTTTTTTGTAAATTGACGCCCTATACTTGATCATACTACGGCGTCACATAAAAGTATCAAAAAATAGCAGATGCTTGGAGATTTTTTAAGATTTCTTTGGCTATTCAGAAATAGCAGATACACAAGCTCATAGCGCGGCACCGAGTGCCGCGCTATGAGCTTGTAGATCTGCTATTTCTAGAAAAATCTTGAAAATGTGTGCAAATCATTTTTAACTCAAATCTTTGCTTCTATACTATATTGCTATCTATATTCTAATACATATTATTTTAGGGGTCCTTGACATGAACAAAGTTTGAAAACCATTGAAAATATAGCGACATAAGTAAAAGAAAAAAAACCTTAGGAAAAAAAATAAGTTTCTCCCCCTAAATTAAAAAAAAACAAAACAAAGTTAAAAACTTTGGCTTTAAAAAAGTATATATTCAACCTGAAGATTTGCACACATTTTCACGATTAAAAAAAAAAAATAGCAGATCTACAAGCTCATAGATCTACATGCTTGGAAATGTGGCGCGAAGCGACACGTTTTGAGCTTGTCGATCAGCTACTTTTGCTAGTTTTGAATTTGAAATACTGAGACGTTTGGTTTTGGTTTCCAGCGGACAGAAACCATATAGAAAGTCTTACAGACAGAAAGGTTGAGCTGATCGTGTTGGGTTAGTTTGTTGGGGCGTCTTAACATTCTAATCACTTTGATCATTGAAGCTAAACTGTGGTGTATGTTGTGTGTCGTATTCAGCTCACCTACATGTTAACACATTCAATCCTGGAAACGCATCTCTGTGTCATTTTAAGATTTCTTTGGCTATTCAAAAATAGCAGATGTACAAGCTCATAGCGCGGCACTCGGTGCCGCGCTATGAGCTTGTAGATCTGCATTTATTTTTGAAAAATCGTGAACATTTTAGCAAATCTTTTTTAAAGCGAACATGTTTTACTCAAATCTTTGCTTCTGTGGATTTTACAAATGTCTTCTAAAATAGCTTATTCTTTGTTTAAACTTATGTTGCTATACTATCAGTGGTTTCAAACTTTTTTCATGTCAAGGACCACCCAAAATGATATGTATTTGGTCGCGGACCCCCATCTCAAGATATTTTGTTCCCGGGACCCCCAGAAGCATGGATTTGAGTTAAACATATAGATATATATATTCAAAGATTTGCACACATTTTCACAATATTTTTTCAAAAATAGATCTACAATCTCATAGCGCAGCACTCTGTGCCGCGCTATGAGCTTGTATATCTGCTATTTTTGAATAGCCCAAAGAAATCTAAAGTGACACAGATGCCTTCCCGGATTGAATGGGTTAATATTGTGTCATGGAAGACAGTGTGTTGTACAGTACAGTGTGTTGTACGGTGTGTTGCCATGTTGGGTGGTGAAGACTTGAACCATAATAATAATAATGTTTCCATTGCAGCTTGCAAGGGATAAATCTACCAGACATTTTGTGAGTTGGCACATTTTCTGTTATGTCAGAATTGTCAGAAAGTGTCTAAAGACGTCTCTAAATACTGTACAATGGATATCATCTCTCTCAGGTCACCAATTTCCAATTTCCCTCTGAAAATAAGGTTCTCATATTGCGGCATACCATTGCTCTGGTTTATCTTTTCATCTAGTTCATTCTAAAGAGTCACCCCGCAGACTGAAATGCACATACACCTTTTAGAGTAGTACGGACATATGGCTGGTTTAAAATGTCAGTCCTTCTTAGGTTATACCTTCCTTCTCTATCCTTTAACGTTGTCTGAAGGTGTTGTGGTTATGGTCAGTGTTCTAACGTGTTAACTTGTTAGCTAGGGGACGGCCCCATCAGTTCTATTTGAACTCTTGTGCCAGGTGAAAAGTTCCAAAAGAAATGATGTTAATGTTTAGCAAATGATTGGTACCAGATGCTCTGGGTTTTTTCCTAATATTTCCTGCAGTGGTCTACAGTATGTTTGTCTGGACATCAGCAAGTTTAGGAATAGCTGAGATGTGTTTGAAGTAGAACCAGCAATGTTGGCAGCATTGTTGCTTAACCACTTTAATCCCTGGGCATCCCAATTTTGCGAATTTACTCTAATATAGGAAAACATTTTCAAAAACAGCGAAAATAGCCAATCTAGAATGCTGCGTTATTCCAGTACATGAGCTTGTAGATTTGGCTATTTTTGCCACGCAATGTTTGACAAGTATGAAATAGCATCAGAGATTATGGGGTTACGAAAGTAACCTGCAGGGCTTAACCCATTTAGAGCGGGAACGCATCGGTGTGATTTTTTGAATTCTTTGGCTATTCAAAAAATAGCAGATCTACAGGCTCATAGTGTGGCACGAGTGTCGCGCTATGAGCTTGTAGATCTGCTATTTTTTGATTCATGAAAGTTTTTGAAAATCTTTGAATATATATTTTTTTAAAGCAAACGCTTTAAAACAACTCAAATCTTTGCTTCATGGGGTTCCCTGGAACAAAATATTTTGAGATGATGGTCGGCAAATACATATCATTTTGGGGGTCCTTGACATGAAAAGGTTTGAGAACCACTGATATAGCAACATACGTTTAAAAAAAAAAAAAACTGTTAGGATTCAGAAGACATTTGTAGAATCCCCCAGAAGCAAAGATTCGAGTTACAAATGTTCGCTTAAAAAAAAATATATATAATATTCAAACTAAAGATTTTCAAAAAAATTGTAGATCTACAAGTTCATAGCGCTATTTTTGAATAGCCAAAGAAATCTTAAAATGACACAGATGCGTTCCCGGTCTTAATGGGTTAAGAGGTGAAATGGGGGGGGGGGGGTTGTCAAGAAAATGACAAACTAAAAAAGACACAAAATGAGGTGGGTTTCTGTTAGAGAGAAAAAAAAGGCGTTCGTTCTCCCCACTCCCATCAATCCTTAAACCACCAGGACCAACACACCCCCCACCCCTCACCCAGTCCGCCCTAACTCGTTCGACAGAGTACTTCCATCTGCCTTTGCCTTGCCTCAGTTTACTCTTATTAAAAAAAAAAAGTCAAAAAAAAAAACGAATGAAAAAAAAAGAAAAAGCTGGCACTTCGTTAGCGAGCACAGACGGGCGTGTGGGATCACTGTGTATCCCTGGGGAGCGGGGCGAGAGAGGAGAGAGAGAGAGAGAGAGGAGCCACACTCGCTGAAGAGCGCCACTAATTAGACATGAGGGGGATGGCCACCGAATGTTTAATTGCACCGCGGACTTATCCCAAACCGTTTATTCCTGTGCGCCACTTGTTAACCCTTTAAGACCGGGAATGCGTCTGTGTCATTGTAAGATTTCTTTGGCTCTATAAAAAATAGCAGATATACAAGCTCATAGCGCGGCACCGAGTGCCGCGCTATGAGCTTGTAGATCTGCTTTTTTTTTTTTTTATCGTGAAAATGTGTGCAAATCTTCAGGTTGAATATATATATACTTTTTTTAAGCGAAAGTTTTTAACTTTTTTTAAAAAACTGTTTTAGGGGGGGAAGCATTTTTTTTTTTCCTAAAGTTTTTTTTTTTTTACTTACTGTATGTCGCTATATTTTCAATGGTTTTCAAAGTTTTTTCATGTCAAGGACCCCCAAAATAATATGTATTAGAATATAGATAGCAATATAGTATAGAAGCAAAGATTTGAGTTAAAAATGATTTGCACAAATGTTCAAGATTTTTCTAAAAATAGCAGATCTACAAGCTCATAGCGCGGCACTCGGTGCCGCGCTATGAGCTTGTGTATCTGCTATTTTTGAATAGCCCAATAAATCTTAAAATGACACACATGCGTTCCCTTCCCGGCCTTAAAGGGTTAAGGTAACAGTCTTTTAAAGGCGAGAGTGAGAAAAGTGAAGGAGTGAGAGTGCTGTTTTTACCCCCCCCCCCTGCCAAAACCCCCCCACTCCCCCCACCCTGGCTGTCATTCTTCGCCGGGCGCTGTACACTTGGATGTCGGTGTGGCGGCGGCGGCGAGCGTTGTGTGTTGCCATGTGTTGCCGTGTAACCTGTGCGCACGAGGGACAAGGTGAAGGAGAGTGGGGACGGAGGCCCATCTGTCTGCCTTGCTTTGGAGAGTGTCCCTCCTCCCTCCACTCAGCTTTTTGCCTGACAGTTGGGTTGGGTTTGTTTCAGTAACTGAATATTATTAAAGTGCATGTTTTCCTAATCGTTAAAGTGACGTTGGAGGCCGTTAAAGCGGCCCCTCAAGTTTATTTGTGTAGCACGTTTCGACAACGAGGCAATTCAAAGCGCTTTTACACAAAACATGAGACACAAGAGAAAACACATTATAGAAGGACTTTTGAAGACATGAAAAAATAGTTAAAATAAAACGGAAGAATAAGAAAATAACATTGCTGTGCAGATGAAATTATTAAAAAACTAACGGCACGGCAGTAAAAAGGCAACGGCAAAAATAACGTTTTCTTTTTTGCTTTGATTTGAAAAGGAATGAGAGTTGCAGTAGACGGCTGAGTTTTCTGTGGGTTTGATAAGTGGTGCATGGAAAACCGAAAAATGTCAATCTGCACGTTTATTTCCTGACTCTGGGTTCAGAAAACAAACCTTTCCCAGAAAGACCCAGAATGAACAACCTAGCATGGAGCATAAAGAAGAAGTGTTGGCGTGCACAGGTGATTTAAATTAAATTAACGCGGTTCTAATTGTTCCTCCACCTGTTCAGCAATGGCTCGGCGACCTCGGAGGACCTGTTCTGGAAACTGGACGCGCTACAGATGTTTGTCATGGACCTCCACTGGCCGGAGCCTGAGTTCGCCAAACACCTGGAGCAGAGGCTCAAGCTCATGGCCAGCGACATGATGGAGGCCTGTGTCAAAAGGTCAGAGGGTCAAATAAATGATGAGTCATCCTTTTGTGTCGTGTGTGCCATCATGTGTCTATTTTCTGTCTTGAAGGCACGCAGATTCCTTTTTTCACGCCTCGCTCTTTAAGCCATTAAGACCGAGAACGCATCTCTGTGTCATTTTAAGATTTATTTGGGCTATTCAAAAATAGCAGATCTACAAGCTCATAGCGAATAATCTTGAACATTTGTGCAAATCTTTGAATATATATGTTTTTTAAAGCGAACATTTGTAACTCAAATCTTTGTTTCTGGGGATCCCTGGAACAACATATTTTGAGATGGGGGTCCGCGACCAAATACATATAATTTAAAAAAATATATATATCTAATATCTATATATATATATATATATATACATTTGTAGAATCCCCAGAAGCAAAGATTTGAGTTACAAATGTTCGCTTTAAAAAATACATATACTCAAAGATTTGCACACATTTTCTAGATTTTTCAAAAAATAGCAGATCTACAAGCTCATAGCGCGGCACTCGGTGCCGCGCTATGAGCTTGTAGATCTGCTATTTTTGAATAGCGCAAAGTATAAGATAATGGTTAAAATCTAAAATGACAGATGCTTCCCGGTCCTAATGGGTTATTTGTCATTCTCGCAATCACACCTTTTCACGTGAACATCTGCAGGCTGTTATTGTGAGAAAATACCTTTGTTTCTGTGAGGAATGCAGGATTATTTATTTATGCTGTATATAGATAGATACATACATACATAATACATGCATTCAGAGGATTTAGCAGCTGTAGCAAACAATATAGCATTTGTTTTCTCTGTTAAATTCCTGATCACTGTGGAATAACGTGGTTAATGTTGTGTTTATATTGTCATGTTCAGTCAACTAGTGGAAGCTGTTAAAGTGGTGTTAGAGGTAGGGTAAGGCATTTTATTTGGTTAAAATAAGTGTTAAATAGCACTATATTCTGATGGTAATCATTGGCATATAGGGGTTGTTCAGCAACAGGAGTCTCCATGTCTCTCCAGCTCTTTATTAAACAGAAAATGCATTTTCAGGTCGGGATACCAATTTTTGTCCAGTCAGGATACAGATTAAACAGTTAGCAGACAAAATGGTTACTGGAACACTATAAAAAAATCACACCCAGTGTGAAGTGGGTGGTGTGTGGTCATCACAACATGACTCACTTTAAAAAAAGGATAAATTACTTTTTTTTAAGTCCATACTGCTATTCATAGGGCTGCACATGTGTCATGTGTTTCGCTAGCCAATCACAGTTTGGCCAATCACATTACAGTTAGTGGTGATGACACTAGCTGTAATGTGATTGGCTGATATGAAAAAAGTATCGATTTGCATTAACAATGGAAGGGTTAGGGGGTACACAAATGTTTTGGTCGGTGTCCAAAACTCACTTATAGGGGGCGGCTACACCGCCCCAAAAATTAAGCTGATAAATGGGTACTCTCTCCTGATTGGCTGAATTTGTGTCACATACCTGAAAATGTATTTACTGTTTATTAAAGGGAAACTATGTACGGAATCTGGTCTGTGTGCGTGCAAACACACTCCCCCCTCCCCTCTCTGACAGACATCATACAGGTAGCTGTCTTTGATTCTTTAATTGATTAGAGAGAGCATATATAGGTGGACATATAAGCTATATATGAGACATATATTTCCTATATATCCACAGTATATGCACATATATGAACCTGAATATGGCCTATATACAGCATATATTCTACATATACTTGCCATATATTGGCATATATGTTCTTATATTTAAAATAACACCATAGCACCACCTTTAGCCTTTTCATGTCTCGCACCCCCTAGAGCATTGGTTCTCAAAGTGGGGTCTGGGGACCCCCAGGGGTCCTTGAGGGAGTTCCAGAGGGTCCCCAGCTAAATGATAGATTAGGAACCAAATGGACCCTTATGGGTCTGTAAATCTGAGAGTGTGGTTCCATTTGTACACTTTCAGACTTAAATTAACGTTGATTTTACAATTTAAATTGGGGTCCCAGTGATAGAAATGTAATTAAATGGGGGTCCTCAGCCTAATGCATGTCAAACTGGGGGCCCTTGAAATTAAAAAAGTTGAAAATCACAGCGCGCCGTAAAAATCTTCTCTTATATGGGGTCCAATGGGGGTCCCTGGCATATCTTTTCAAATGGGGGTCCACGGGCTAAATAAGTGTCAATTTGGGGGTCCTTGACATGAAAACGTTTGAGGACCACTGCCCTAGATGACGCTCGCGCACCACAGGGGGTGCGCGCACCACACTTTGGGAATCCCTGCTCTATTGCAATGATTACTATCAGAGTATAGAGCTTTAACCTTTTGAAGAAAACACTTTTGGGTACAAAGAATTGGTAACTCTTAACTTAACTTAAAAAAGGGTGGTGGAAAGAAAAGTTGGGTGTTGACGTGTGATTATTTAACGTCGCATTTTGTCTCATTATAGAACGAAATCGGCCTTCGACGCCAAAATGCAGAAGGCCAGCAAGTCCACGGACTTCCGGGTGTCGCTGTCCATGTGCACCATGTTCAACGTGCTGATGGATGCCCGGACACAGTGCTCCAAACTCTGTGTGCTGGACGCCGGACAAGAGGTACTGTATGTACACTAAACTCTGTGTGCCCGGCCCGAACAATTATCATACTTTTAGGCCCGAAAACACGAAAAACCTGAAAAGGTGTCATAATGCGCTCAGTGTCCTCAAAGTCGCGCATCCAACAGGCTTTGAACAGAGCAGATTGGACCTTCCGTTCCAGAGATATACTGCATGCCGCATTCTGACAAAGTGGCAGTATGCGTTGTCTATGGCAGTGGTTCTCAAACTTTTTCATGTCAAGGACCCCCAAATTGACACTTATTAGACCGCGGACCCCCATTTGAAAAGATAAGCCAGGGACCCCAATAAGAGAAGGTTTATACGGCTTTCTAGCAGTGATTCTCAACCATTTTAATGTCAAGGACCCCCAGTTTGACATGTTTTAGGCTACGGACCCCCATTTAATGGCATTTATACCTCTGGGACCCGAATTTATATTATAAAATCAATGTTAATTTAACTCTGAGAGTGTACAAATGGAACCAAATGGACCCGTTAGGGTCCATTTGGTTCCATTTGTACACTCTCAGAGTTACAGAGCCATAAGGGTCCATTTGGTTCCTATCCATCATTTAGCTGGGGACCCCCTGGAACCGCCTCAAGTACCCCTGGGGGTCCCCGTACCCCACTTTAAGAACCAATGGTCTATGGAGAAGAGAGTTTCAATGTTGAGAGAAGTCAAACGTTGCTGCTGCCAAGCTGACAAGGCCTATACTAACAACATATGATTAAAAATAATAATACTTAGACACTGAATTGTGATAAACAGACTGTACTGTATATTTCACTCACTACATATATACAGTACATGCTGTATATGTTTACATATAGGCAGACCTTTTAATTTGTCCAAAAAAAGAAATATAGACGGTAGACAGTGGTTCTGTATAATCTTTTAAAAATCAGACTCTTTTCCTCCTAACACCGCACAAGAGCACGGTGGCAGGCACAGGGCTCTCCATTCAACGTTCGAAACAGCAAAATGGCTGACAGCGGGTGTGCAGCCTCTCGTCCTGCAGCCTTGGCTGCTCTGAAAGCTATAACCCTGGGCCACCTTGTGTCTTGACAGAGAGCTAAGTTCACAGCTGACCTTCAGCTCCTTCTCTCTCTCTCGCCATCTCTCACTGCTCTCAGGAGCAGTGAATCACACTGACTCTCATAACACCGTCTTTAAGGAGAAGTGACTCAAACTGACTCACATAGCGCTGTCTCTAAGGTGAATTGACTCAAACTGACTCACATAGCGCTGTCTCTGAGGAGAAGTGACTCAAACTGACTCACATAGCGCTGTCTCTAAGGTGAATTGACTCAAACTGACTCACATAGCGCTGTCTCTAAGGTGAATTGACTCAAACTGACTCACATAGCGCTGTCTCTAAGGTGAATTGACTCAAACTGACTCACATAGCGCTGTCTCTAAGGTGAATTGACTAACGGACTCACATAGCGCTGTCTCTAAGGCGAAGTGACTCAAACTGACTCACATAGCACTGTCTCTAAGGTGAATTGACTGAAACTGACTCACATAGCACTGTCTCTAAGGTGAATTGACTCAAACTGACTCACATAGCGCTGTCTCTAAGGTGAATTGACTCAAACTGACTCACATAGCGCTGTCTCTAAGGAGAAGTGACTCAAACTGACTCACATAGTGCTGTCTCTGAGGAGACGTGACTCAAACTGACTCACATAGTGCCGTCTCTAAGGAGCAGTGACTCAAACTGACTCACATAGCGCTGTCTCTAAGGTGAATTGACTCAAACTGACTCACATAGCGCTGTCTCTAAGGCGAAGTGACTCAAACTGACTCACATAGCGCTGTCTCTGAGGTGAAGTGACTCAAACTGACTCACATAGCGCTGTCTCTAAGGCGAAGTGACTCAAACTGACTCACATAGTGCTGTCTCTGAGGAGAAGTGACTCAAACTGACTCACATAGTGCTGTCTCTGTGGTGAATTGACTCAAACTGACTCACATAGTGCCGTCTCTGAGGTGAATTGACTCAAACTGACTCACATAGCGCCGTCTCTGTGGTGAATTGACTCAAACTTACTCACATAGTGCCGTCTCTGTGGTGAATTGACTCAAACTGACTCACATAGCGCCGTCTCTGTGGTGAATTGACTCAAACTGACTCACATAGCGCCGTGTGAGATTGTAGATCGGCTGTTGTCGACGCGCAACACCAGCGTTGCAACCAAGTATGAAGAGCAGTGACGTCGTAATGGTCGTGATTCACCAGGAGCCTGGATGGCTTAAATTAATTTATACAAATATTTTTAGAAATCTCTATGGGTAAAATGAATGGAGTGAATTTGAGTGGAACCACAAAATGGCCGCCACCGCTATATGCGTTTATTGCATGACCCCCTTGATATACAGTATTTTACATTAGTCCCACATTACTGCATGTTTATCCTGAGAGTTTTCTGAAGAAATACGTAGGAATCCTGTACAAATGAAGTTTTCTTTCTCTCACTTCCTCCCTGCATGTTTCCCCATCATCTCCGCATGTCCTGCACGTCATTGTTTGAATCCAAGATTGACAAACAATGGGTAAGTTCACCTCACCACCTCATCGCCTTGTGTTTTCTTTTGTTTAACCAATTATGACCGGGAACGCATCTCTGTCATTTTAGATTTTAGTTATAACCATTATTACTTTGGCTATTCGAAAATAGCAGATATACAAGTTTATAGCGCACCACCGAGTGCCGCAGATCTGCTATTTTTGAAAAATCATGAAAATGTGTGCAAATCTTTGAATATATATATATTTTTAAAGCGAACATTTGTAACTCAAATCTTTGCTTGGGGGGGGGGGGGTCCCTGGAACCTGGAACCAACGGAACCAGTTCTACAGTACAACCAAAGTTCTTTTGGTTGAAAAAGGGACCTCAGAGTGACAAACCCATAAGGGTCTATTGTGGTTCCTATTAATCATTTAGCTGCGGACCCCCTACCGCCTCAAAGACCGTTTGGTGTTCCCGGACCGCACTTTGAGTACCAGTGCTGTAGAAGGACCCCCCCCCCCCCCGCCCCACACACACACACACACACGCACACACGATTTGCCTGTAGGCCTCGTCTGGAGGGGAATTTCAATTTAACCCATTAAGACCTGGAACTGTGTCATTTTTAGATTTGAGCTAAAAAGCATTATTTTACACTTTAGGCTATTCAAAAATAGCAGATATACAAGCTCATAGCGCGGCACCGAGTGCCGCGCTATGAGCTTGTATATCTGCTATTTTTGAAAAATCGTGAAAATGTGTGCAAATCCTCTGAATATATATATTTTTAAAGCGAACATTTTTAACTCAAATCTTTGCTTCTGGGGGTCCCTGGAACAGAATATTTTGATGGGGGTCCACGGCCAAATACACACCATTTTGGGGGTCCTTGACATGAAAAGGTTTGAGCACCACTGATATAGAAACATATGTTTTTCAGAATACTGTTGAGATTTAGGAGACATGTAGAATCGTCTTCAGGTCTCAATGGGTTAAGCTCAATTCCAAATACTATGAGCTGCATTTGAACACCTTTATCCGGCGCAGTTTGCAGCAAAGTGTCACTTAAAGAGATCCCCCTATTTCTGACATACTCAAGTGGTGAATGGTGGCGTCTGGCGGCCTGCCGTTAACCAGGTTTCTCCATCACACTGTATGTCCATTCAAACACTTTTTAAAAGAGAGATCCTGGCTAAACTTTCAGTACAGTCTGGAAATGAGTTTTATTCTATTTAGATTTATCTCAAAATGTCTGGCCGCCTGTAGAGGCCTATAGAGCATTTTGAGTGCCAAGGCAAGGGACACACAAGAAAGACAGACAGACAGACAGACATGGCAGTATGAAACACAGGACAGAAAAAAAATAGATAGAACTAGAAAAGACTCTTGTAAGTCGCTTTGGATAAATGCGTCTGCTAAATGACTGTAATGTAATGTAATGTAATGTAACGTGAAAAGAAAATGTCTGAGAATTTGTGAGAAAATGTGAGAAATGTTAAGTGTGCCTGCCGATCGCTAAGTCTGTGATCATCTTGCATTTTGGAGGAATGGCTCAAAATCTTTAGAAAAAATCTCCGCTCGGTGGGGGCTGTCACACCTTTTCTCCGCTAAGGAAGCTCGTATACAGCGAAAAAACGCAGGAAGAATAAATGAATATTATTATTATTATTGTTATTATTATTAAGTATGGAGGATTACAATAAGTGTTCTGACATGGGTTAGGGTTAGGGTTTTTTATCCAAAGCGTGCATGCAGTAATCCTGGTCACTATACTGCCTCCCCCTGGCCAGCCGGGGCGCCTGATGGACGGGAAAGGAACTGGTTGGAATAACGTGTTCCTTCCACGCGCTACGTCCAACCAGGGAAACTCTCCCCTGTCAGGTGACAAGAAGGTCAGTTGGCTCTCATGCATTGAAGGAGGCATGAGCTCGGCCCTGGCCTCCCTAGGCTGGCAGAGGGAAGATAGTGCCCAGGATTACATAGATAATTGGCAAGATTCTGGTAATTGGTTAAGATTCTGTTGCAGTCACTCTAACCTCTTAAGTAAGCCCTACCACAATGCATTGTGATCTACAAACTCACAGAGCTTGTAGACGTTCTTTTTTTTAGATATATTTTTGAAATGTTTTGCCTATAATGACATGCCCAAAATATTAAATAAAGTTCATCAGACTTTGATGATCCAGACAGTTTTAGCAACAATGTTTCGGTCTAGAGCAAGTTTTTCAATGAGCTAACCGAGACAAAAAAAGCACCACCATTGCAGGTGCTCTCATTGGAGTTTGAAACACAAATAAATGATTTTAAATGTGTTCTTTTCACTTTTTTTGGCTGCACATATTTTGGCAAGACTACTACTACACAATTCCGTCTCCTCTCAGCTTGGCTGCCTGTGTTTAAAAAAGGCAGACGCAGCAATGTTAATTGAGGTAAAGAAACCCAAAAAAAGGCCTCAAGGATATGCCGGGGAAAGAAATGTGTCTCTCCCCTGAAAGCGAGAGCTGCCATTTTATACAGACGGAGGGAGAGAGAGAGGGAGGAAAGCAAAATCAGGGCTGCCTGCGGTGACCTCCTTTGGACCCACAGTTTGTCAGCGATCTGTGAGCATTGTTGATTGAAATTTTTTAATTTGGGGGTTCTTTAGACGGCATAGTGAAAGGGCATTGTCGCAGAGAGATGACCCCCCCCCCCACACACACCCCCCCGCCCCCCTCGCAGCTTGTGTGAGCGGCGAAGGAAGGCGGTCTATTCAATGGCCCACAAATTGAGGCTCTCTCTTTCCCTTTCCCTGTTTTTTTTTCTTCTATACCCTCCCCTCCTTTTGGCTGGCGTGTTTTTTTTTTTCTTCCTTTTTCCAAGGGAAAAGGTGCCATGAATATAGGAGGGGAGGGGGTGAGCAGGGGGGGGGGGGGTGTTATGAGACATGAAATGGCGGATTAACCCATTAAGACCTGAGGCTGATTCTTAAAAATGTCTTCTAAATCAGTTACTTACACGGTTTTCTGGAGAAAAAAAAAGTATGTTTCTATATCAGCGGTTCTCAAACTTTTTCATGTCAAGGACCACCCAAAATGATATGTATTTGGCCGTGGACCCCCACCTCATCTCAAAATATTTTGTTCCAGGGACCCCCAGAAGCAAAGATTTATTCGCTTCAAAAAAATCTAAAAAATCTTATATATTCAAAGATTTGCACACATTTTCACGACTTCTCAAAGAAATCGCAGATCTACTTCGTAGCCGCGCTGCAAGCTTGTATATCTAGCTATGTTTGAAGAGCCAAAGTATGAAAAAATAACGGTTTAAAGTGGTTAAAAATCTAAAACAAAAAAATGACACCGTCGCTGTCCCCGGCCTTAATGGATTAATTGAATCTAGTGTGAGCCTTTGGTCGTGGCAGCTGGACCAGCGCTTTGGGGAGAAAACACAAGGCTAGCTCTAATTGTGGCGGAGGACAAAACGTATCCTTCAGATTCCATCGCCCTTCTTCCAGCGCCGATGGGAATGTCATTCAGACGCATAATGGCCCTATTAGCTGCTTAACTCAGCCGACGATGTGCCGGGGAAGATTCTTCTCCTCGCCGGTCCTGTGTGTGTGTGTGTGTGTGTGTGTGTGTGTGTGTGTGTGTGTGTGTGTGTGTGTGTGTGTGTGTGTGTGTGTGTGTGTGTGTGTGTGTGTGTGTGTGTGTGTGTGTGTGTGTGTGTGTGTGTGTGTGTGTGTGTGTGTGTGCGTGCGTGCGTTACTATACGAGGACGAAATGTCCCCACAGGCATAGTAGAATTGAATAAGGGAGGACACTTTTCGTGGTCCTCCTCACAAGAGAAATTGTTAAAATTATGGTCCGATTCTACAAATGTCTTCAAAATCCTAACAGTATCTGAAAAGTGTGTGCGTGTGTGCGTGTGCGGGCGTGTGTGTGTGTGTGTGTGAGTGAGAGTGAGGAATAGAAGGGGAAGGTTTGATCATACCAAGTGTTCAAAAAAGGTTTAGAATTTTGTCCATTTAACCCATTGAGACCAGGAAAGCATCTGTCATTTTTAACCATTATCTCACACTTTGACTATAGATCTGCTATTTATTTTTTTTAATCCTGAACACTTTTGCAAATCTTTGAATATATATATTCAAAGATTTGCATTATTTTTCAAAAATAGCCAAAGAAATCGAAGATGACACGGATGCGTTCCCGGGTCTTAAAGGGTTAACAGACTAAAGTGTAGACAATAGTGTCTACTCTTTACAAAAGAATCAAAGAGTCATCCTTGATTCCTCAAAATTCACTGAAATGCCTCTCTTTGTCCTTCTTTCCCATCATCTCAGCAACAATACCATTCCAAAATCGATGTGCTGATCGACGAGGCTTTTAAAGAAATGATTTCATCCTTGGTGTCAAAGGTAAATGTCTTCGTAGCCTTGATGTACCAACA
Organism: Gymnoscopelus microlampas; assembly: GCF_963454915.1. NCBI lineage: Eukaryota > Metazoa > Chordata > Actinopteri > Myctophiformes > Myctophidae > Gymnoscopelus > Gymnoscopelus microlampas. The sequence continues at coordinate 52,921,423 of NC_139943.1, read as the reverse complement.
TCAAACAGAGATTAGTACTGTTTTCTCTGCCTCTCCATTACAAATGTATTTTCTTTTTATTGCTATTACTATGCCAGTTTCCCTCAATGGAAAACAGCGACATACCAAAGCCTATACCGCTTGTGCTATAACCACGCCCCGCTTCTGTGACGAACGCGGAGCGGCCTCTCGCCTATACAGCAACTGCAGACTATTTTTTGGGGACGATAAATTATAGCTTTTGAACCCGGAGGCTTGACGGAGGCTCGGCGTCTCAAGCACTGTTTTGGGGTGAAGGTTTGCCTCAACTGCCACTCAAAAGGGATAGTGGCCAATCCTTGCACAACATAGGCTTTGGGAGCACGCACGGAAACAAGTACCCAGGGCTTTTTTGTGTTATCCTTTTAGTCCTAATGTCTGACTGCACCTCGTGATGCTTACATTTCTGTCTAATAAAGTATTCAATCAATCAATCAATCAATCAAATTGTACAAGCACTTGATCTTCATTTGCTAAAAAATAATGCACAGAGAATTGTCTGAATGCTTTGACTTTTACAGGGGCCAGTTTCGAATTGCAGCCACCTGTAGGTACTCTTTTAGAGCGGTTTTGAGCCACGGTTTTGAGGACATTCTCTCAAAATTGCAACTTTAAAATTTGAACTGAGCACTTACATTAACCCATGGAGACCTGAAGCCGATTCTACATGTCTCCTAAATCTCAACAGTATTCTGAAAAACGTATGTTTCTATATCAGTGGCGCTCAATCTTTTTCATGTCAAGGACCCCCAGAATTATATGTATTTGACCGCGGACCCCCCATCAAAATATTTTGTTCCAGGGACCCCCCAGAAGCAAAGATTTGAGTTAAAAATATTCGCTTTAAGAATACATATATTCAAAGATTTGCACACATTTTCAAGATTTTTCAAAAATAGCAGATCTACAAGCTCATAGCGCGGCACTCGGTGCCGCGCTATGAGCTTGTATATCTGCTATTTTTGAATAGCCCAAAGTGTAAAATAATGCTTTTTAACTCAAATCTTAAAATGACACAGTTCCAGGTCTTAATGGGTTAAACACTTAAAAAACATATTTATTTAATTGACCGGGGTCCCCAGGGGGGCTATATATGGTCCTCTCCTTTAGTCCACTCTACACCAAATCTCTTGCCGATCTACAAGCTCACAACAACGCGTCACATTTGCAACGCGTTGTGAACTTGTAGATATTTTCGGGCAAAACGATCACCTATTTTCACCAACAAGTGTGCCTATTATTATGACATGCCCAGCGTAGGGACGCAGCGGTTCATGTATAGTAGTTAATATAAATGTTGACCTCTCTCCCCCCCTGGGCAGTTGGCCGGCGTTCTGGACGGCGTTCTCTCCAAGCTCTCCCGATACGACGAAGGCACGTTCTTCTCCTCCATCCTCTCCTTCACCGTAAGTATAGAGATATACAGTACCCATAGCCAGTGGTGGAAAAAGTACTCATTCTTTACTTAAGTAAAAGTACCAATACTGCAATATGAAAATACTCTTTTACAAGTAAAAATCCAGAATTAAAAATTCACTTGAGTAAAAGTACAAAAGTATTGGCATCAAAATGTACTTAAAGTAACAAAAGTAAAAGTACTAAATATTTGAAAATAGCCGATCTACAAGCTCACAATGCGTCGCATCGCGACGCGTTGTGAGCTTGTAGATCTGCTATTTTCAAATAGCCTAGGTTTAAAATAGGTTTAACGTGGTTAGTGTATGTTTCATTATATCATAATTTTTATCTGAAAAGTAACTAGTAACTAAACTTTTCAAATAATTGTAGTGGAGTAAAAGTAAAATATTTGGACCCGAGATGTAGTGGAGTAGAAGTAAAAGTATTGAAAATTGGAAATACTCAAGTAAAGTACAAATACCTCAAAATTGTACTTAAGTACAGTACTTAAGTAAATGTACTTAGTTACTTTCCACCACTGCCCATAGCATTGTTTCCTTCCCGATAACCGATTCCGATAACTTGCATATCGGTCGATACCGAGTACCGATACTATATCAGTGTGTAATTTAAAAAAAAAACATCTAGGACAGTGTTTCTCAAAGTGCGGTCCAAGGACTAGTATCTGGGTTCATTGAGGGGCTTCCAAATGGAGCCTTACGGGTCTGTAACTCTGAGAGTGTACACATGGAACAGTTCCATATGTACACTCTCAGAGTTATGGGGGTCCTTGAAATTAATAAGTTCGAGAACCACTGATCTAGGAATAAATTACAATTCCATTAATAATTGTGCAGCTACAGGCTAGTACAATAATATAAATAGTACAGTACGAGTATGAAACAGTTGCGCAACAGCTGAAGCATTCAAAAATATTGACTGTGAATGAAATATATTTGTGATAAATTTCATGGTATCGGAATGGCATACTCGCCGATACCGGTGCCAGGAATTTTAGGCAGTATATCGGCGACTTTCCCTCGGTCGGAACAACTCTAGTAGCCACGTTGATTTGTTGTTCCCTCGCAAGAGAATGCCCAGCCTGTTTCTTTATCACGCCTAAAGTTTTTTTTAACTCATTCAGTGCCAGGCTTTTTCAAGCTTGTTGATCCCTGTGCCAAGGAATAGGCTATTATTCTACCTTTTCAATTGGTCACAGAGTGTTTGTCTTCAGTGTGATTGATCCCCTGATGGTTGCTAATCACTGAGTCACTTCAGGTGTGGTTTCACAAATTTCAACGAGGTCATTGTGACCTCGTTGACATTTGTTTTTGATGTTTGAAAGTGCCATGCCTCACTCAGAAATACAGCATTTACAATGGGAGGAAAAATTTGATTTTTTTCTCCGTTTCACTTTTAACATTGAAGTGGATGGAGCAAAAACTTTTCGAAAATGGTTTTCTCCTAGTTCCTTTGAGATTAAAAAAAATAAAAAATACCCCAAAAATAAATAAAAAAAATAAAAATGAATTTTTGAAAAAACATTTTTTTTGGGGGGAGACGTCAAAAGGCGTCATTGGCACTAATGGCACACTTAAAATGGCCGTCAAAAGATGTCATTGGCACTCAATGAGTTAAAAGCAAGGTGTTATTTTGTAGAAACCAGATCCTCTTCCCTCTGTTGAACTCTTTGTATCATTATTCCCTCCCTCCCCCCCTCCTCCTCCTGGAAGGTGAAAGCAGCAGCCAAATATGTGGAAGTCCCTGTGAGTCTTCAGACTTTTATTCAAACCACTGTGTTGTTTCGTCATACCAACCGACCAGTCGGTTTGCATATTTGTGTTTCCATCCCCATTGAGCCCCGGATACAAAGTGACAACAACACTGAGCAATGCTTTACATTGCGTCGTGGAGGTTGGAACGTTCTTTGTCATCCGATCACCCGGTTTAAAGTGTTTGAAACATGAACCACTTCAGCGCTAATTTTACACTAATAGAGACAGACACCGCGTTGTGACCGATTGAGAATGGAGGTTCTCAGGGTTGTGCTTTATTGCTACATCTTGTGTACAAGTAGGCTACATACTGTAAGAGTACAACTTATATCGTAAAAAGATTTAAAGAAAAGAAATTGTGCAAAAAAAGAGCAAAAAGAGAATAAAATAGAGCATCAAATTGAAAAAAAAAAAACTTGGTATATTGTATACTCCCAACAGCATTTTTTCCCAGTAGCTACCATCTAACTTTGTGTATACAACTTCACATTATATTCTAAATACAGCAGATTAGGTAGGTGGGGGGGGGGGGGTTGGGGGGCGTTTCAATGTTTCAGCCCAGCCCTGCACATGAACTTTTTTCAGCCCAGCGGCCCACCGGCCCGGTACGCCAAATGGCCAGTCCGCCCCTGGTAGCCGTTTTCCATGCGGCGACATCTCAAACAGTCTGTGGTTGGGGTGGTTTAGATCTTTCATTTTGTTTCTTGAGACCCCGAGGGGTCTTTTCATGGGGCCGCTCTCCTTTTTTTCGCTCTACACGCCAAATCTGTTCACCGAAAATAGCCGCTCTACAAATGACGCGCGTCACAACAACGCACCACTTTGTGAGTTTGTTCACCGGCTATTTCTCCGGCTATAATCTCACCGGGTGTTCACCTATTTTCACAGAATGTGCAGCTACTGTATTATTATGACATACCCAGAAGAACAGGGATGCTATAGGGCTCAAGTGGTTAATGTAATGGCTGTGTAGTGTTGTGGGTAGGGGGGGGGGGCGTTTATGGACCATGGTGCATCCAGAGACTGAGGCCCAATTCATATGGATCAACAATGTCTTCTATGGAAGCGTGTAACGCACCCTGAACAGGGTTGTGGTCGCAGCGTGATATGTTGTGAGCTTGTAGATATCCTATTTTCCCTTATTAGTCTTTTAAGATGAACCCGTTTAGACCTGAGGCCGATTCTAAAAACACCTTCTAAATCCAGACCTAGGTTTTCTCAAAAACTTCAAATATGTATTCAAAAATGTAAGAAAATGTATGTTGCTATATACTGTACATAACAACAAGAACCCCAAAAGGGGCTCCCGTCCCGATAGGTATAGTTACGTATAGGGGTTCCCCGTCTAAATGGGTATAAGACTATTTGAAGTGGACAAACTAGTGGTTCAATCTTCCAGAAAACCCTAATGGTCTTGTATATTTCACAAAAGCAAAAGGTAAAATAGCCTCAATCTGCAATTTCTTCAACTGGTTGGCTGTATGGCTACCAAAACGTCATAACTCTACATATTGGACTAATTGTTTATGAAACGCAGAGCTAGTGTGTGGGGCCTCCTTTCACACCACAAATCACAGATTGGGACTTGGCCTAACGTCATTTTTCAGTTTATTTTATCCCATTGAGACCTGAAGCCGATTCTACATGTCTCTTAAATCCCAACAGTTTTCGGAAAAATGTATGTTTCTATATCAGTGGTGCTCAATCTTTTTCATGTCAAGGACCCCCACAATTATATGTATTTGGCCGCGGACCCCCATCAAAATATTTTGTTCCAGGGACCCCCAGAAGCAAAGATTTGAGTTAAAAATGTTCGCTTTAAAAATATATATATTCAAAGATTTGCACACATTTTCACAATTTTTCAAAAATAGCAGATCTACAAGCTCATAGCGCGGCACTCGGTGCCGCGCTATGAGCTTGTAGATCTGCTATTTTTGAATAGCCCAAAGTGTAAAATAATGCTTTTTAGCTCAAATCTAAAAATGACACAGTTACAGGTCTCAATGGGTTAATTATTACATTTTATTTGTGTTATTGGTGTCGCACGTCTAAAGAAGCCGTTCTAAGACCTCACAACAACGCACTGTGAGCTTGTAGGTCTGCTATTTTCAGAGCGTGACACCGTCCGTCGTGCGACGGAGCATGTAAATCAGATTGGCGGTGGGTGGGTGACATGGCTCACATCTTCTCCACACAGACGTAGTTATAGATGCAGCTCCTGAACCACCAAGGCTATGAGGATGTCTCAGAAAAAAAGCAGCGTTTATAAGGAGCCATTCTCTACTTAATGTACAGACAGATGCTTAAAGGTCAGCTTGACACATTTCCTTCAGGTCGCGGCCATATTCAATCAAGACGTGTTCAACGTTATTACTTTAATATAACTGCCACCAGAAGCCACTATATAGAGACTGATACCTTTTAAGTGAGTAGGAGTTTTGGAGTCAAGGCAACACACACACGCAGACACACAGACACACAGACACACAGACACACACACACACACACACACACACACACACACACACACACACACACACACACACGCAGACACACACACACACACACACACACACACACACACACACACACACACACTAGACCGAGCTTGCAGCAGTATAATATGTACAAGAAGACCAGAGACCTCACCTGACCTCACTTCTCTACTTTCCTATGATGACCCCCCCCCCCAACAGCCCCCACCACCTTTCTGAGAGAGTTCTTGACACAGCAAATACCACTCTATCTGTGCCACCATTCACACTGGTTCCCAGTTAACCCATTCAGGCCTGAGGTTCCGATTCTACAAAATGTCCTCTAAATCCTCAAAAAGTTCTGAAAAACGCATGTTGCTGTATGAGTGGTTCTCAAACTTTTTCATGTCAAGGACCCCCAAAATAATATGTGTTTGGCCGATGACCCCCATCGAAAAATATGTTGTTCCAGGGACCCCCCCAGAAGCAAAGACTTGAGTTAAAACAACTATGCTTTAAAATATATATATTCAAAGATTTTCAAAAATATTAACGATTTTTCAAAAATAGCAGATCTACAAGCGGCACTCGGTAGCGCGGCACTCGCTATGAGCTTGTAGATCTGCTATTTTTGAGTAGCCCAAAGTATAAAATAACGGTTTAAATGGTTTCACAGATGCGTTCCCGGATTGAATGGGTTAAAAATGTCCTGCCCCTCCCCCCTCCTCCCTCCTCCCCCACCCTCCATTCAGCTGAAATTATAATGTAACCCGTACCTTGCGCTTTTGTGTGGAAGGAACCCAAAGCCCATAAGCCTCTATTCCAGGTGGGATAAAGAGGAGGAGGAGGAGGAGGAGAGGTCTTCAGGTGTTTAGTATAGAGGCAACTCTTTTGGCTCCTTGTCACGAACAGGTGAAGATCACTTCCTCCTTTACATTGTGGTAGATGTTGTTCAGTTCAGCATCCCTCATGGCAGCAGGGTGCAGACAACAACACGTACAGCACATAACACATAAAACAACACACACACCAGTGTTGATTTCGTCGATGAAGAAACTATGAAGAAAAATGTATGTTGACACAGTATGCGTTCCCGGATTGAATGGGTTAACCACATATTCCCTATTCTGGGCGTGTAATATTAGGCCAGCATTCGGTGATAAACAGGCGAACATTCAACAACACAAACATTGCAGGGATAATTATGAAATAAGAACATCATTCTAATTGCGATGATATACACGCTACTAGTGATATGAAATATGGTTATAATATTATTTGCATATCAAGGTATATACTAATTGTTTCTTCTGTATAATTGATGTAGAGTTGAAATGTGTTTCGTTTTGTTTCGTTTGTACTGAGGTGTAATATTTGATGCTTCGTTGATACTTAACTTTTTTTGTTTGCTCTTATGTTTTCTTTATGCTACTGTGATCATTTAAATAGTAATAAGGTGGGCAAAATAAGCTTCAGGCTTCAGCCCATACCTTTTCGGCCAATTAGTTACCTTGTTGCCTTTATTGTACTGTATGTTACTAAATAAACTACTACTACTTGGTACAAGCTCACAACGCGTTGCAACCCGACGCATTCTGAGCTTGTCAGGTTGGCTACTTTCTCCCATTGATTTACTACAAATTATATAGGGTTTAAGTTGCTAAAAGCCAGACGCGTGCGCACACACACACACACACACACATTCGCACACATTCGCGCACACACACACACACACACACACACACACACACACACACACACACACATTTGCGTACATGCAAGCACAAACACCATGGACCAGTGTTGCCAGATTTTGCAAGAGAAATAAGCAACCAGATCTACAAAAACAAGCACAAAAGAAGCGACTAAGGCTGCATGCACACACACACACACACACACACACACACACACACACACACACACACACACACACACACACACACACACACACACACACACACTAAACTACACGTATCTTGTTTGTGGGTCCCTGGGACACAAAATATTTTCAGATGGGGGTCCGTGGACAAAAACATGTTAATTTGGGGGTCGTTGTTGTTAAACAACATCAAGAAGGAAGCCCAAATAAGCAACTACACACTTTAGAAACAAGACCCAAAAAAACGCAACAACTAGCAATATGTACAAGCGACTTCACCGAAAAACAAGCCCAAAGTCGCTTATCGTAATAAGCGGACATGGCAACCCTGCCATGGACCTGCACCTGTGGAGAACAGAATCCAGGGGCAGGAAACGCGGCCACTAGCAGGCTGTAATTACCTGGAATCCCCACCACACCCCCCTCCCCCTCCCCCATCCTCTCTCTTCCCTGTTTAACCACTCATTACCGTTGGTGGACATCCCCACCCTCAGAGCACCTTCCCACCCCACCCCACCCACCCACAACCCCCCCTCCTCCCCCGCCTCCCCCCAAAACCTTCACACCTTTTTTTCCTTTTCTATCAAAACCGGAACACAAGTTTAATTTTACACTCTCAAATTTGTTGTCAAACGGTGACATGCTACTAGTGCCCATTATGTATGGTTATGGGATTATGGGTGTTTTGCTACAAACCCAGAGGGCTAGAGAGAGAGCATTCGTTGCCAAGAGGAGGAGGGCGGCGAGCGAGCGTGTGAGAGGACTCGATCTGGATGGCGTGCCGTGCCATGCCATGCCGTGCGGGGCCTGGAAACATGCCAACGGCCTGCACCTTTACAGGTATTAACCTCCCTCCTGTCACACATGGCTTTGTGTCGCCTTGTGACGAAAAGACGACAAGGGGAGAAAGTAAAAAAAAAAAGGCCTTGTTGAGGGGAGACGGAGAGAGAGGAAAACCTGATGCCTAAAGTGACAACACTGGTGGTGATGTGTTGTTTCCGTCGACGGCCGTGTGAAGTTCCCCCTGGGTGAACTTAACCCATTAACCCATTGAGACCTGAAGCCGATTCTACATGTCTCCTAAATCCCAACAGTTTTCTGAAAAACGTATGTTTCTATATCAGTGGTGCTCAATCTTTTTCATGTCAAGGACCCCCAAAATGATATGTATTTGGCCGCAGACCCCCGTCAAAATATGTTGTTCCAGGGACCCCCCAGAAGCAACGATTTGAGTTAAAAATGTTCGCTTTAAAAATGTATATATTCAAAGATTTGCACACATTTTCACGATTTTTCAAAAATAGCAGATCTAGTGCCGCGCTACGAGCTTGTATATCTGCTATTTTTGAATAGCCAAAGTGTAAAATAATGCTTTTTAGCTCAAATCTAAAAATGACACAGTTCCAGGTCTTAATGGGTTAAGACCAGGAACGCATCGGTGTCATTTTAGAACCCTAACCCTAACCCAATGTAAAGCGACAGAGATGCATTCCCGGTCTAAATGGGTTAAAGACACGGCGAACAAACCGAACGGCAGTTATAGCTCCCGTCATCATGCGTCAGATGATCTATATCCGACCGTCACTCAGCCCTCCAGTCCAGGAAGTGCCAGATTTTCCGACGTCTCCTCTCCGCCCAGGAGATTATGGGATTTTGACAGCCCTGTCAATCACCCAGACCCATAGACTCGTATAGCGTCACGGCTGTTCTCAAACAGAACATCCCCTGTTTGTCCCCGAGTCAGTGGCAACACAGCGTTGTATGACTATAATAATGATAATAATAATAATACATTCAATTCATATAGCGCTTTTCTTGGTACTCAAAGTCACTTTACAAGAACAAACAAACAAAAACAAAAGAAACTTTATTAAGAGAATAACTAGTTTAAGAGGCTAAAAACTAAGCAAAGAAAATTGCAAGGCAAAAGAGGGCCATTGGAATTGGGTGGGGGGGATGCAAGTCTGAAAAGGTGGGTTTTGAACAGGGCATGTGGGGGGTGGGGGGCTGCTTTAATGTGAGCTGGGAGTGAGTTCCAAAGGGAGGGGGGGGGGGGGGCGGCAACTGAGAAAGCCCCTGTGTCACCCCAGGTTGGTGTCTTTGTCTTGGGAATGTCCAGGAGGTTGGCGTCCGTCCACCAGACTAATGTAACATCCAATCTGTAACGTTACCTGGGGCGGCAGTGGCCGGATGGAAGCCGTGAGGTTCCCAGTTCGATCCCGGGCTCCCCCAGAGTTAGTGTCGAAGTGTCCTTGAGCAAGACGCTGAACCCCTAATTGCTCCCGATGAGCAGCTTGGTGCCTTGCATGGTTTCCTCCGCCATCGGTGTGTGAATGTGTGAATGTAATGCACAATCTATGTAAAGTGCTTTGGATAAAAGCGCTATATAAATGCACCATATACCACCATTTACCTGTGGTCTGTGCTGATGTCAAAACGATAAGACACTCTTGATGAAGGTCCAGAGGGACCGAAACGTCTTGTCAATTTGAATAAAAATAATGTTGCCGAGCAAGAGCAGCGTGAGGGATTTTTGTTCATGAAATACTTTTTTCTTGATGGCTTCAGTTGTCACTCTCCAAAGCACCTGCATCTGAACAAAGTGGATGTGCGAATACTTCCTTTGCATAAACGATTGTGCGTCAGTGATGCGTTTGAGTTTGTACACAGGCTATTTTCGCAGAATCTTTTCCTATGACATGCCCAGAAAAGGTACCCTAGAGTTCATGGGGTTAAGAAGCGGTTGCCCCGCGGGGGGTTCTGTTCAGCATTGTGAACCTTTGAATGACTGTCTTGTATCTGTTGACGGAGTGATTGCAGCTCTGTCAACTTGCGTGAAATGGGATATTTACTGTACACGCATGAAGACATAACTGCTGCATCTGTCTGTCTGTCTGTGCTCTGCAGATATTCCTTAATGAAAAACACCGACATTGTTTTAACCCATTGAGACCTGAAGCCGATTCTACATGTCTCCTAAATCTCAACAGTATTCTGAAAAACGTATTTTTCTATATCAGTGGTGCTCAATCTTTTTCATGTCAAGGACCCCCACAATTATATGTATTTGGCCGCGGACCCCCATCAAAATATTTTGCTCCAGGGACCCCCAGAAGCAAATATTTGAGTTAAAAAATCTTTCCTTTAAAAATATATATATTCAAAGATTTGCACATATTTTCAAAAATGTTCAAAAATAGCAGATCTACAAGCTCGTAGCGCGGCACTCGGTGCCGCGCTATGAGCTTGTAGATCTGCTATTTTTGAATAGCCCAAAGTGTAAAATAATGCTTTTTAGCTCAAATCTAAAAATGACACAGATCCAGGTCTTAATGGGTTAATACATCATAAAATCTCAAGAAGAAAGATTATGGTAAATTGGTTCAAAGAGAAGGTTCAATATCTTCTTGCTTTTTTTTTTTACAAAACAGTGTGAGCTTATAGATCGGCTATTTCTCGTTCCTGCGACATGGAAGCATGAATTAGGCATTACCCCGTGTGCTCTCTCTCTCTCTCTCTCACGTTGACAGACTTATCTAACACGACTTGACTGACAGCGATCAAGGCCGGTCACGCCAGCAGCAGACAGTGGCGTAGCAGAGAGGAGGGTGGAGTGGGGCGGGTGGGGGGGGTTCCCTGAACATCATAATAATACAGGTTTCCCGGTGGCACTTAACGGCTCCATTGCCTTGTGTTTTTTTTTCCGTGGGGGGAATTGGCGTGCCATGCTCAGCGCTGTATGTAGCAGGACATCAACCCCCCAGGGGGGTGGGGGGGGGGGGAAGGGGGGGGCATTCTAGGGCCCGGAGAAAACGGGTGTGAAAGATGTCAAGGCAATTATAATAAGCATTACAGTTGTAATCTCCCCTGACGTGGGGGAAGTGTGAATGGAACATGGGGGCTAACCCGCTTCTTCTCCTCTCTCTGCCTCTGGCCCTCGCCGTGCTAGCGAGACGATTGCTTTGACATTTCACTAAATGTTTTGCCCGGTAATGGCGCCATTTCTAGTTTATTTCAGCGAGACAAGTTTTTTTTTTCTTTTTTTTTATTAGCCCCCGCAGAGGGAGAAGTTGATGCTGGAAACTTGTTATTGCGGTGTATAACCCATTAAGACCGGGAAAGCATTTTAGATGCTAACCGCTTTAACCATCATCTTATACTTTTGTCTATGCAAAAAATAGCAGATATACAAGCTCATAGCGCGGCACCAAGTGCCGCGCTATGAGCTTGTAGATCTGCTATTTTTGAAAAATCATGACAGTTTGTGCAAATCGTTGATTTAAAAAAAAATTTAAGCGAACATTTGTAACTCACATCTTTGCTTCTGGGGGATTCTACAAAATGTCTTCTAAATCCTAACATTTTTTTGAAAAAAAAACGTATGTTGCTATAATCAGTGGTTCTCAAACTGTTTCATGTCAAGGACCACCCAAAATGATATGTATTTGGCCCGCGGACCCCCCCCCCCCATCTCAAAATATGTTCCAGGGACAACATAGCGAGACGATTGCTTTGACATGTCACTAAATGTTTTGCCCAGTAACAGTGCCATTTCTAGTTTATTTCAGCGAGACGAACCGAGTGCCCTGCTATATGAGCTTGTAGATCTGCTTTTTTTTTTGAATGGCCAAAAGTGTAAAATGACGGCTGAAGTGGTTACACAGATGCGTTCCCGGGTTGAAGGGGATAAACAAAGTAATGCAGAGAGTGGCCTTTTTTCACCGCTCTGCAACACAAAGGCTGCCTGGGCTGGAAGGTGTGAGGAGAGAGAGAGAGAGAGAGAGAGAGAGAGAGAGAGAGAGAGAGCTCTAAAGGGAACGTCTAGACTGGTGTCCTTGGGACTTTAGTATAGCCTACATGGTCGGGCATAAATAATGATCTTTTTAAGTTCTCAAGACTTTATTGCGTGCCTGTTTTAATCACATTCAAATGATCTATGATTCATAATGTGTCATAAGAACATTGAAGTGAGTTTGCAGTCTGTTCCCTTGCCAGAGAGTTCCAGTGCTTATTTACCATTGGCGTTTTACATTTATGTACAAAATAAATAATGAAAGTAAATGATCAAATAAGTCTGTGTTTAACATAAACATAAGGGAGTTTCCCATTTGGTTTTTGGACATAAATTACAACCGTTGATATCCATTCTCAACCATGAATGTAAAGGCTGTTATGTATTTTATTTATTTTTTTACATATTAGTATGTACATTTCTTGTGAGGCTCAAAACATTTTTTAAAGTGTGTTGAGTTGTGAAGATGATCTCGTGTTATCGTAAGCCTTTGTTCGCTACAGAGCTTAATTTCTTAGTTCAAAACCAACAATTTCGGTTGGAAACCTGCGGTGGCATAGGTAACGTGTAACTTATAGGCCGTATTGTCTACCCCATTATCGTTCAGTTTCGTTCCCATCAAGTGGATCTGAATAATCTCTGCTTCTTAAAAAAGATTTATTGGTAGTAAGTAAGAAAAAAAAGTAACGACATCTGACTCGGCGCAGTATTTATATAATTAGAGTTTAAAAGTCGGTACTATTTTCTTAGCAGCGCAGTAATACTTTCAAAGAGGTGGTGCGGTTTTTGACACGTGATTCCCGTTACAACCAATGGAGGCGCCTCTTCCGCCTCAGCATTTCCCACAACAACTACCATGGCAACGGTTACATCGACCACGAGCAGCGAGGACTCCGAGGAAAACAAACCAAAACAAAGAAAATATCATTCAAAATCACGTAAAAAGGACTCTAAACGATGCTATATGCATTCTATGTCTGTCCAGAGGGAAGATGTCGTCCGGGATTTTACAATGATACGGTGGGATACCTACAGAAACAGCATCAAGCGTTGGCTTCCTCTGCAGGGTGAGAGTAAAGAAGTTGCAGAAAGTTATAAACATTGTGTGGATGTGCCTTTCGACCAGCATCCCGAGGACGATGGGTTTCACATAGCGTGCTACAATCGTTTTAATGACAAAAAGCGTTTTGTAGCGGCCGAAAAAAGCGCCACACAGACGTTGGAAGTTCCCGATGCAGACGCGGGTCAGTCAGTCCCTTCGGCCAGCACCAGTGCCGACGGAGCCACATCTGAAACCCCCCGAAAGAAACTTAGGTCCAGGACAGGTTTGCCTGTGGCTTCTGCTGGCCCTGTTCTTCCAGCGTTATGCATCATTTGTAAAAAAGTGGACAAGTACATCACTGTGGCAGGCAAACGCACGAAGGATCAACTCTCAAAAGCAGAAACGTTGTCTGCAGGTAAGAGACACACAGACACACACATCACGGGGGTCCCGTTGCCCCCCCCCCCCCAAACACATGCGCGAGGGGGTGGGGGCACACACACAGACATGAGAGACTGAAATAATTCGCAATATGGGCATGTAAGAGATTTTAAACAAAACATGCATGTCAATTTTGGACTGTCAAATATTGATTTGTCATTTTATGATTATATGGGTACATTATATATTTTAGGACTATATGTAGGCCTATCATTATAATATCTGAGGTCTTCTTTTATTTGATGGGCTGTGTTTGAGTCCAAGGCTGGGGGGAGTAATTCACACCTTTTGTTAAAGACACAATGTGTTGGTTCTTTTGTTCAGATCAAAGATGTTGACATTTATGTGTGAATTCCTGACTGGGCAGGAACTGTTGACTATGTAACATGCAGTGGTATTTTTTGGGAAGGATATGTGCAGATAGAGAGACAAAAGCAGTGGTGGAAAAAGTACTCACATTTGTTACTGTAAGTAAAAGTATCAATACTGCAATGCATGGATATGAGTATTGCTATGAAAATGTACTTAACGTACCAAAAGTAGAAAGTACTCAATAAGCAGAATGTCCCATTTCACAGGTTTAAAAGGTAGATAATGTATACAAATATTTTGAAAATAGCAGATCTACAAGCTCACAACGTTGTGAGCTTGTAGATCAGATATTTTCAAAAGGCCAAAGTTTAAATAGTGCTTACGTGGTTAATGTATGTTTTTGATTTTTAATCAAACTAGCACATTTGTAAGGGGATGAAAATCACTGTTATATTATACTGCTTAGCATTGCTTAGTCTGTGACTCTGTGTTGTTATAGCTTGTGAGAGATAAGAGCAGGACCTACTAAAACAATAGCTGCTGATAAGGCTGGAATGCAAGGGGTTCAGGTCGGCAGGTCACAGCTGCTAGCAGTCAGTGGCCCTTTTGTTTTATGGCTCTTTAGGGGAGAGATTTTAGCAGTAGCACTAACATGTATTTACCTTCCCATGGAAAAAAAATATAATACATACATACATTAACACCACACATAGTCTTTTGTAATGATGGCAATACAAATCTGTAAAAGACACATTTACATTTATTCCATCACTGTGTTATTTACAGCCCCCCCCCCCCCCCAACACACACACACACACACACACAGAGATCATTAACGTGTACTTTTTTTGTTTAAAGGCCGGTTGATGAAGGCTGCTGAGATGAAGGAAGACTTTACCATCCTTCGGCATATTAAGGACAAAGACTGTGTGGCCCTTGAGGTGCGTTACCACAGGATCTGTTACAGAGATACCTGACTGGGTTCACACATCTGGGCAGCAGTTTCAACCTTGACCAGTCTACCTTTAACACACTTAGCAAATATGTGTGCCACCTGTATGGCCAGTCATCGGCCACAAACGTAAACGATGCAAGATACAAATCATTCTGCATGGCATCGTCAGCTTTGCCGGAACTGTCCATTCCCCCAACAAGTGACGCCCTGTATCAACACTGCAGAAGAGCAAACTACCAAGCAGCAGTAATGAGACATTCTCTGACTGGTATAATGTGTGCCCCTTCACCCATTGGCAATGGATGGCACATTGACGATGGGGAGTTAACAGTCACATGGATGACTAGAAATCCTGCCCCTGATAACGTGTTGCAGGTAGTCCACTGTAGTTGCAAGACAACCAAATGTGACACTGAAAGATGTTCCTGTAAGTCTGCAAGACTATCTTGTACTGATTTGTGTCGGTGCCAGAACTGTGAGAATGTTTCAAAGGAAACAGAAGAAAGAGCTCTATCAGATGATGACTCTGATGACAGTGATAGGGATGATTAAGATATGCACAATGTGCTCCTTATTTTTTTATTTCATTATCAACAACATGTTCAAGACTTGCTACACTGCCATTTTAACCCATTTAAATGCAATGCATACATGTTGAAAAACAACTTTAAAATGTCTGTATTTTATTCTTTTCACAGCACAGCCTTAAATTTACTTGCACTGCCAAAAGAATTACTTGCACTGCCAAAAAAAAATACTTTTTTGCACTGAAGTGAAATTGTTTTATTGTGATGCATTTGTATGCATTTGTTTTGGTATTCTCATATTTTGTGTTTTTGGAGGGGGAGGGGGGAGTTGATATATGACACATGCTAACACACACTGTGCTACTTTAATAAATGTTTTATACCATATGTTGTAATAATTCTGACCTTTAGTGCATTTATTTTAGTCTTGTCCATTTATGGTATTCTTCCAATTTAAGGGGTCATGGTAGCATTTTGATTGATTTTCAGCCATTTTGGGCCAAGGTGTGCTGCTTCTTTTTCTACCTTTCATTACACAGTAGGTTGGGACATGTCTTGTGTGTAAAACACAAGCTTTTAGCTAAATGTACTATGTGTGTGCTCCCTTGTGCTGGGTTCCAATCACTTCAGTAGAAGCGTTTTCTTTAACTTTGCTACATTAAGTGATCTAAATTCAAATATGAGTATACTAATGCACCAATACTTGTTTCAGGTGTTAGGTACATGTATTTATGACATTTGAGAAAAAAATTGTGTTGCCAAAAACATTATAACACATTTTACAAGCAAAAACAGCAGCACAAGATTTTCGTTTTTTGGTTATTCACTATTATATACATTTCTGGCTGGTAAAAAAATACTGCAGGATTTTGTGCGGAGGTATTTTAACCCAAAGTCCAGAAGGGTATTGTCTATGCAAAAATGCATTGAAAAAGTAGATCCAAGTCGTGGGAACGAAATTCATTTTCTAGGCACTTTTTGGTGGGTCACCACACGGCCTATTACAAGTATACATCATTCCAGTAGCAGTAGGTTGATTATTACTACACTGGAATAAAGCCATCATAACGTCTAAACTTAAGTTTGCCTTTTTGCATGTTTTTTTATATATTTCCTACACCAGACGACTCAAATCCTTCTGGGGACGTTGATTAGTCTGTGTTTCATTAGGCCTGTCAGCCTGTCACCATTATGAAATTGTACTTGACCATTAACAATTTCATTGTGTGGCTTTTAGGCCTCGTAAACAAAAGTTTCACAGGGTCAGATATGTATATAGATATGTATATATATATATAAACTTGAAAATGTTAACAAAAATATGAACCTTTCTCGACATGGAAACGATTATGACGATTATGCAAAACAATTGCGACTACCTCACATAATTACGATTACGTAATAATCGTGACGGGCCTATGTCTCATCTGCCTCCATATTCAAACCCTCCAGTATTATTCACCCATATGAACATGATCGATCAACAGCCATAAGCTCCGACTTGTCAGCGCTGAATCTCATTATTCCCCCCCTGCTGCGTTTGCTTCTCTTATACCTTATAACAGAAACCTGGGATGGATCTGGCCGACTCCTACATCACCTTTGTCCGACAGAACCAGGACATCCTGAGAGACAGGGTCAACGACGAGGTCTACACGGAGAAGGTGTTTGATGTGAGTATTGATCCTCGGTTGGGTTGAAGGGTATTGTGTGGGGTTACGAAGGGTGAGGAAGGGAATGAGAGTGAGCATCATGAAGGCACACGGTGGTGTTGAGGGGGTACATGGTTATGGGGAAGATTTGTTGTGGTAATTAACCCATTAAGACCTGGAACTGTGTCATTTTTTGATTTGAGCTAAAAAGCATTATTTTACACTTTGGGCTATTCAAAAATAGCAGATATACAAGCTCATAGCGCGGCACCGAGTGCCGCGCTACGAGCTTGTAGATCTGCTATTTTTGAAAAATCGTGAAAATGTGTGCAAATCTTCTGAATATATATATTTTTAAAGCGAACATTTTTAACTCAAATCTTTACTTCTTGGGGGTCCCTGGAACAAAATATTTTAATGGGGTCCGCGGCCAAATACATATCATTTTGGGGGTTCTTGACATGAAAAAGATTGAGCACCACTGATATAGAAACATACGTTTTTCAGAAAACTGTTGAGATTTAGGAGACATGTAGAATCGGCTTCAGGTCTCAATGGGTTAAGTCAGGTAAAGGTAGCTCTCCATCGCACCGACGTCGGTGGCGGTAAGTGTTGAAAAGCGTCCGTTGCCGAAAAATCCGCCGTTGAATGGGCGGTGGGTACGCTGTCGATAGCACCGGGCGCGTTGTTGAAAAGGACATCAAGCCATATGCTATTTTTAGCACCATAGTATCCGTCTGTCGGTGTCGGCTCTCAGGTGCATTCAGAAACTTTTTTTTCCACACCTTCCGACCGACTGATCTCCCGACTTCATTGGACTGCCCGTCTGTAGTAATCTGTAGCAGTCTGTTTGGTGGAGAAATACCGTAAGAGTGTAATCTATACCAGTCTGTTTGGTGGCGAGAGATACCTTAGAGTGTAATCTGTAGTAGTCTGTTTGGTGGAGAAATACCGTAAGAGTGTAATCTGGGTTCTGATAATCTTGGCCCTGAAGAGGGACAAAAGTATGAATAAACACTATTTCTATTATGATGTTTTTGTAATGGACCATGAAATAAGTGGAATAATCAACTCCAAGCTATGCAGTTATCAAAAACATTATGCACTGTGCGAAGGCAAACCCCCTGCTGTTTTGAGGGATAGTAATGAGATAGTTAATCATTTTTTTGATAACTGCGTGGCTCATCATTGACTATCCCTGTCTTAAAACGGAAGCAAACATTTAACTTTAGAATGAAAGTACAGTGTGTCATGGCTTCTTCATCAAATGACTGCTGTTACCGTTAATTTCATGCTGTGCGATATCATCTGAAGTAGCTGTAAAATGAATCAACTGAATTTAGAACACTGTAGAAGCAAACAGAAACTCTCTAATACTTAGTTTCATAATGGAGGAGAGATGCCATCACGACTTGTCTAATAGTTCATGCCAAGGTCTCAGGAGTGCAGCTTTATAGTGTTTTTAACCCATTAAGACCGGGAAAATATCTGTCATTTTAGATTTTAACCACTTAAACCATTATCTTATACTTTGGCTAGCAGATCTACAAGCTCATAGTGTGGCACCGAGTGCTTGCTATTTTTGCATTTTTTTTTTGTTTTTAAATCATAACATTTTCTGAATATATGTATTTTTAAAGCGAACACATTTGAACTCAAATCTTTGCTTCTGGGGGATTCTCCAAATGTCTTTTAAATCCTAACAGTTTTTTGAAAAAAAATGTGTTGCTATAATCAGTGGTTCTTAAACTTTTCCATGTCAAGGACCCCCAAAATGATTTGTATTTGGCCGCAGACCCCCCATCTCAAAATATGTTGTTCCAGGGACCCCCAGAAGCAAAGATTTGAGTTAAAGAAATTGCAGATCTACAAGATCATAGCCACGCTATGAGCTTGTTTATCTGCTATTTTTGCATAGCCAAAGTATAAAATAATGGTTACACAGATGCGTTCCCGGTTTTAGTGGGCTAATGCTGGCATAATTGACAGAAAATAAAGTTCTGCCATCTTCATGAACACCTGTGTTGACAGAGGAAGTGGGAAGCAGAATGGGTTGTCACTCGTACAGTATAGAAATAGATGATTAATTGACACCGCATGGGCATTACATCGCTAACTTGTCACAAGTCTCTTTCCTCAAATTGATTTGAATTGCTGTCAGGTTGCCACATTAAAATCTCTAATTGCATTTGTTTACTGCATGTTGTAGTAATCAAACATGAATCTGGGAAGAATTTGATTGCATTTGCTAATATTTCAGAATACGTTATCCAGTATGTCTGTTCTGTTGCTCTCGATACTGTATTCTAGCTACATACTGTATCATCATTCGTTATTATTATTATTATAAATGTCTGTATAGTGAATAGCAGACACAGGCATTGTGCTTGAGAGGAAGACACAGCATTTAGCCTGGAACAAACTGAATAAAGACACAAGTTACCACACAGCAAGGCTGTCTAGACATTACAGCACAATGCTTTATACTGGAATACAATAGTGGTAGAAGAATATATCATTTGCCTTTGCAGAAACATTCAAAATTCTCTCTCTCTCTCTCTCTCTCTCTCTCTGTATATATACACAGTATATACATACACACACACACACACACACACACACACACACACACACATACAGAGAGAGAGAGAGAGAGAGAGAGCTGTCACATTGTAAAATAGCCGCTATAAAATCAATTGTATTTTTAGGGGGATTTTCATTAAGAACTGAGAAACTGTTGTAACGCTGAAAGGCTTGTTCAACAGGTTAATACGGGTTAATATGATGAAACATAACCATTGAGAAGTAAATTGGAATAAAATAAAGACTTTTTCAGCTCTGCTGTGTCAGTAGAGGTTGAGGGAAGAAGAAGTGAGATGCAGCAGTTTTAATTGTTAGTCTTTTCATAGTCTGCTGTAATGGACATCATTTGGATTCTATAGAACCATGGTTCTCAAAGTGGGGTCCGGGGACCCCCAGGGGTCCTTGAGTGGGTTCCAGGGGCTACCCAGATAAATGTTGGATAGTTAGTATGTTGCTGTAACTCTGAGAGTGTACAAATGGAACCAAATGGACCCTTACGGGTCCATTTGGTTCCATTTGTACACTCTGAGTTATGGTGGTCCGTGGTCTAATGCAGGGGTTCCCAAAGTGGGGTCCGGGGACCCCCAGGGCCCTACATACATCAGCTATTTTCCAAAAATCTTGATATTCTTTGAAAATGTTTGAATATTTTTTACATTTTTAACACTGTGGGGGTCCGCAACCAAATCCGCATTCATTTAGGGGTACTTGACCTGAAAAAGTTTGAGAACCACTGCTATAGAAGCCAGCATGTCTTCTATGGAAGCATGTACAGTTGTATACTGAAACTAGACACGTCGCAATTCTGGGAAATTGCAAAGTGTGGTTGCGCCGACGCGGGTCGCGGCCGCCGGGACTCGAGGAATACGCCTGGAGGAATACCGTCGGAGGCCGATCGGATCCCGCGTTCGTGACACGTGCCGTTTTGATTTGAGGAAATAGGCCCCTCCCACTAAAGAAACAGGCCCCTGCCACAGATGTAACGGCACAATTGTATAGTCACGTCACTCCTGAGATCATTTCATTTTGAGAGGATTGATCCCCCCCAAATACATGTTTTTACATCAAACGGCAGGGACGCGGGAAGTACTTTAGAGCAAGGGGTGCTGGAACACATGCCCGCGCGCGCAGCGCGCGGGCATGTGTTCCTCGTGTGCGCTTTATTGTTTCAATAGACCTGGTTGCTTATTTCTATCGAAAAATCTGGCTGTGGTTCACACACTAGTCTTGTGCAGCCAGACGATTGCAGATCTCCCAATCGCATCATTTTTTATAAGATACTCTGTTTATGTTTTTGGTTTATGTTTATTTTCCTGGTCTGCTATCTCAACTAGCCTCACAGCAGAATTAACTTAACCAAAATGTGTAAATTATAAAACAGTGACTAAAAAGCATTAACAAGTCATAAAGATGTTGTTTTTAGCGGTGCCAACCGCTCTACACTTGACTTTGTCCGTATGTCCGTCCGTCCGTCCGTCCGTTTAAGCCCGGGATGAGCACGGGATTTTAAACAGCTATAACTCCAGTTTGCAGCATGCCACCAAGTCCACATTTGGTATGTGGACTTAGACCACCAATAGGCACGAGCATGCATTGATGAAGTTATCAAAGAGGGGTCCAGGGACCCCCAGCGCCCGTATGAGCGGATGTCCGTGTAAGCCCGGGATGAGCACGGGATTTTAAACAGCTATAACTCCAGTTTGCAGCATGCCACCAAGTCCACATTTGGTATGTGGACTTAGACCACCAATAGGCACGAGCATGCATTGATGAAGTTATCAAAGAGGGGTCCAGGGACCCCCAGCGCCCGTATGAGCACGGGATGAGCACAGGATTTTAAACAGCTATAACTCCAGTTTGCAGCATGCCAGCAAGTCCACATTTGGTATGTGGACTTAGACCACCAATAGGGACCAGCATGAATTGCTCAAGCCCCGCCCCCTCTGTCTTCCCATTGGCTGGCCTTCAAACAGCCATAACTCAAGTTCACAGCATGCTATGGAGTACAAATTGTGTACATGGACTAAAGCCAGCAATAGGGACTAACTGTCATTACTTAAGCCCCGCCCCCTCTGTCTGCCCATTGGCTGGGCTTTAAACAGCCATCATTCCAGTTTGCAGCATGCTACCAAGTACAAATTTGGTAAGTGGACTCAGACCACCAATAGGGACGAACTGAAATGAGTTAAGGCCCGCCCCAAAGGCACCGCTTCCTTCACACAGGGTGTGATTTTTTAAAAGGCAAAACGCCCACAATTACAAATTAGACTGACAAACATTTTAAGGCGTAACATAGATACAGTATATATGTACATTTGGATAACAGCAGAATGGACAACCGTAATAATGTAGAAGACCGCAAAACTACATTTGTGATTTTTGAGAAAAAAAAAAGGTTTTGGAGATGTGATTTAAAAGCTAATATTGACATTGAAAATCGGGGGGGAAAAATCCTCCGGGCTCCAGGAGTTCCCTAAACCCAGGGGCCCCACAGCAAAAGCCTTGATTGTTTTTTTGTGTTGAGTCTGGCCTTATCCCATTCAATCCGGGAACGCATCTGTGTCATTTTAGATTTGAACTATAACCATTATTTTATATATTCGGCTATTCAAAAATCAATTTAAAAAAAATTATTGCAGATCTACAAGGTTGTAGATCTGAGGTTGTAGATCTGCTATATATTTATTTTTTAATCGTGAAAATGTGTGCATATCTTTGAATATGTGTATTTTCTAAAGCGAACATTTTTACTCAAATCTTTGCTTCTGGGGTTTAAAAAAAAACTCTATCAGTGGTTCTCAAACTTTTTTCTTGTCAAGGACCATCCAAAATGATATGTATTTGTCCGCGGGCCCCCCCATCTCAAAATATTTTTCTCCAAGGACCCCTAGAAGTAAAGATTTGAGTTGATACAATGTATATATATATTCAAAGATTTGCACACATTTCACGATTTATGTTTTCTCAACAAAAGCTGATCTACAAGCTCATAGCTCGGCACTCTCTGCCGCGCTATGAGTTTGCAGATGTGCTATTTTTTAATAGATTTTTTAAAATCTTAAAATTGCGTTCCCGGTTTGAATGGGTTAAGAACTTAAAAAAAAAAAAAAAAAAAAACGTGAGATACTGGGCACCGTGTGGGCGCTTTGAGAGTTACAAATAACGTGTGAGAGTGTTTGACCCCCTCGGAACCTTGCCTTGCTAATGGGTCCTTGACGCAAATACCACACACTATCTTACAGCTGAGCTGAGAGTACAGCGCCGGCCACAGAGGATACCATCGCTCCCAACAAAGCCAAGCCTTGGATGATCTCCCTGCCTTTATCCATTTTTACCACTATTTGTGGCCTTGTGTCCAACAAAGCCAGTATTGAGTGGGGGGGGGAAAACACTACTTACATGTGACTCGGTACACAAATGGCGTAATCACACATTCAACAGTTATTTTCTTATTTTCCCTAATAATGCGTGGTATGTTCTGTTAATGCTATGCTATGTCGGTATGTTGTAAAAGCCAGTACGCGTGTTATTGCCCATTCAGGCGTCAAAGAAAACAGATGTACATTATGGCAAGTCAGTCATGTTTCAACGAATACCAGCAACCCCCTGGGTTATAGTGTCAAAGTGTCCTTGAGCAAGACACTGAACCCCTAACTGCTGACGAGGAGCTGGTTGGTGCCTTATGGTTTCCTCTGTCATCAGTGTGTGAATGTGTGTGTGAATGTAATGCATGTGGTAAAGTGCTCTGGAGAAAGGTGATATATACAATAAATGCACCATTTATTTATTTACTTGATGCTATCTAAACCTCTCCTTTAGAAAATGTGTTAGTATGCATTTGTTTGGCGGCAGTAGCTGAGTGGGTAGATAGGCCATCTGGGAATGGGAAGGTCACCTGTTCATATAGGGACGTAACGGTGCACATATTCGTATCGATGTTCTTTTGTGTCTTACGACCGTTAACCAGTGAATTTGTGAATTTGAGACTCTGCCGTCTCTGCAGTCAACAGACAGCCACGATTATGGTATTATACATTTAGTTGACGGGCATAATGTTCATTTAACCACATGAACCCTGTGGAGGCCCTATTCTGGGCATGGCCTAAGAATAGCAGATTTACTAGAGCATGTAGGTTGACTATTTTTGGCAAACATATTTGGTGTAGAGAGGGGGGGGGGGGGGCAACTACAGGCCCCTGGAGGACCCAAGTCAATGAAGGATATGATGTGAAGCCTGGTGAGCTTGTTCAGGTAGACAACTCAAAATCAGGTGATCAGTAACATGCACACCTATTTAAACTTCCTTTTACTGTTCATTCTGCTTGTTGATGCTCTGCTATCTTGTTGCTCTGGCTATATATGGAAGTGCACAGGACTTGGGAAGCCCCGCCCTACCTGCAGGACTTGGGAAGCCCTGCCCTGCAGGTCTTGGGAAGCCCCTCCCTGCAGGACTTGGGAAGCCCCTCCCTGCAGGACTTGGGAAGCCCCTCCCTGCAGGACTTGGGAAGCCCCTCCCTGCAGGACTTGGGAAGCCCCGCCCTACCTGAACGAGAAAACAAGGGCACTGCCCGTAGAGGTGACGGTGAGGGGCATTGTCACATTCCAATACAGCCCAAAACCGCATTTCAGGACCCGGTCTGGTGGTGTGCCTCGCTAATCATGAGACTACCATCCCCAACCTCCTGGGATCGAATCACACTGCCACCTCTGTTTTAGCAACAACCACGGACTAATGTTTTTGGACGAAAAAGTATAGTTTTTGACCGCGACGGAGGCGCGCCGTCGTGCCTCTGCATTCTTCCTCCTGAAGCATGCAACAGTGTGGATGTAGCGCTCCTGACAAAAACAAGTTTGAGACCCACTGATATTATAGCAACATATATATATATATTTTTTTTAAACTGTTAAGATATAGAATACATTTATAGAATCACCAGAAGTAAAGATTTGAGTAAAAAATGTTCGCTTTTAAAGAAAATACGTATATTCAAAGATTTGCACCAATTTTCATGATTTTACAGCTGAGCTTGTAGATCTGCTATTTTTGAATAGCCCAAAGTATAAAATAATGGCTAAAAAATCTAAAATGACACAGATGTGTTCCGGGATTGAATGGGTTAAACTTTGCCGCGGGCGAGTACGGGAGAACTGTGAGAAGTACGAGATGGAACCGTTGCCGGAGCACATTTGAATCTGTCTGTATCTCAACTCATTCTGTGCCACTACACCCCCCGTTGTCTCACTGATTTTCCTATTTCATTTGTGTTCATTGTCTTGTCGAGATAACAACCTGATAGCATCTGGATGGGGATGATTTTATGTCCACAGCACCCAGCAGTGTCTCCGTGATGATGCGCTGGCCCGCTATTTTGACCCAAAACACACCGTCGATCACACCTTAGAGAATCGTTGCTGTCGGACAGAAACCTTGTATCTCCATATTTCAGCTTTCTATGTCCTGTCCCGTCCCCCCGTAAATGAATGCCCTATTTGATCATACAAGAGTGTCATATAATAATAGTAATAGCTTTTAGATCGGCTATTTTCACTGTTTTAACCTAAGACCTGGAACGCATCTGTGTCGCTTTAGATTTCTTTGGCTATTCAAATATAGCAGATATACAAGCTCATAGCGCTATGAGCTTGTAGATCTGCTATTTTTGAAAAAATCTTGGGGAAAAAATTGATTTAGAAAACATTTTTGAGAATCGCCTCAGGTCTTAATGGCTTAAACCGTTTAAAAAAATGTATAAAGGAATGGTTTTGGACACACGAGAGTTTCCACCCGACCATCCATCCATCCATCTACCCATCCATCCGCCCGTCCCACCAAAACCTGTATTACTTTTTGAGCCACCCCTGGACTCCGATTCATTGAGAAGTGCATTTAGTGATGAGTCGTAAACACGCGGCAGTATGCTGATGTGTGTGGCGTGTATATTATGCCCACACAGACCATCAGCTCTGTGCAAACAGACACTCTACCCCACTGTTCCCTCTGAGGATTCAACCTCAACATAGGAGCTACGTGCTGTTGATTTGTACAAGCCTTCTCCTGAAAGGAAGAGGGGGGGGGGGGGGGGGGGGCGCTGTGTGTGTTGGGAGGGGGGGGGGGGGATACAAGCCTAATAGGGCCTAAACACATCCAGTCATGCGCCGAAAGCGGGACAAACGGCGGGGTCTCACGGTGTCTCACATTCCCTCCTACGCCGTCTATTACCAAACACACACACACACACACACACACAATAGATGTTTCACCACATCTATCTCGGGCCTTATTTATCGGACGTAGAAGAGCTGAAAGAATTAAATCGTAATTCTTCTTGTCGCAAAACAATGTGGGATTTATCAACGTTTCTGTGCGTGTCAATTTGTTAGCAGACTCTAAAATAGTTTGTATTTTATGTGTAAGTGGAAAAACATGGCTGTAAAGCGTGTTTTTTGCTTTTATTGTTATTTTATTTGGTAAAGAAAACATTCCGGAGTTCTCTGTGTCTCAGCAGAGGCTACTGAAGTGCCTCCTCTAATAAAAACGTAAGCAGTCAACTATCACTCCCTTCATTAAAAAACGAGTCAGGTCGAGTCTTTATCCAGCTTTCTTTCAGGCATGACAAGCCAAGTAGCCGACGTCTGTATTGAAAGTGAAACATGAATAATAAACATTCCGAATGAACATAACGTAAACATACATAACACATAAACGTAATAAAAAGAAAATACACTTCAAAGTAATAGACCTCACTGGCTGCATATTACACAAATATGATCTAATCAAAACGTATAAAGAAAGCATAACATATTAACTTAAATGTAAGCATTGCCGTGTAGCGAAAGGCTAGTATGTCGCAGGGACTTTCCCCCCAATCCAACCCTTGATGCTGAGTGCCAAGCAGGGAGGCATTGGGTCCCATTTTTATAGTCTATGGTATGACCCAGTTGGGGATCGAACCCTGACCTCCCAATCTCAGGGCGGAAACTCTAACTACAAGGCCACTGAGCTGGTATTTTTTAACTATTAACTTAAATATGCACATTTAAAACAATGGAACGAAGAAACCTTTTTCAACGGCACGCTGTTACACAAACAAACGATGTCCGTCAACATACGGACGTGTAACACACTTCCCGGCATTACGCTAAATAAAGGCTTCCGGCCTAATTTCACTGAATGCACTTCCGGAAATACAAATTCTCTTCCTATAATAATACAAAAATATCAATGAACATAAAGAAAATAACAAAATAATTACAAAATAATCATTTTGGCAGCCAACGACAACACACCTGAAACGGCGCAGAAGTAGCACTGTAGTACATTAATGTTCTTATTACGTTCTTATACACATAAATTATGTTATTAGACTAACATACCCAGCTGATTA
This sequence comes from Gymnoscopelus microlampas, assembly GCF_963454915.1. Taxonomy (NCBI): domain Eukaryota; kingdom Metazoa; phylum Chordata; class Actinopteri; order Myctophiformes; family Myctophidae; genus Gymnoscopelus; species Gymnoscopelus microlampas. The sequence continues at coordinate 52,894,187 of NC_139943.1, read as the reverse complement.
AGATATTTACTTCACAGTCTAAAACATAGATAAATGAACTACCTGTGTTTGTACCGTGTATTGGAAGGAGTGTGAATATTAATCTTCATTTCTATATCATTATTTATATTATCTGGGCATGAGTACATAAATACGTACACTCCCGTTTTTACATTTTACATTTTATTATTATTATTTTTTTTCCATTTAAAACTGTCCTTCTCACAAACAGAGATACTGGTTCAAGCTCAATGCTTTGGGCCGCCTGCCAGTATAGTGTCATTCTTGGGTTTGTGCGATTGGCTTGTTTACATGATTCTCCAGTACAAGGATAATGTGTGTATAGGTGGGTGCATCTGTGCGTGTTTTGCTAAGCATGCCGGTTGTAAACACATTCTTCAGCCAAGCCGCATGTGTTTGACCATATGTGTGTGCGTGCGCGAGTGTGTGCATGTCTGTGTGTGTGTGTGTGTGTGTGTGTGTGTGTGTCTGTGTGTGTGTGTGTGTGTGTGTGTGTGTGTGTGTGTGTGTGTGTGTGTGTGTGTGTGTGTGTGTGTGTGTGTGTGTGTGTGTGTGTGTGTGTGTGTGTGTGTGTGTGTGCATTCATGCTCACACTAGGCCGTCCACCTATTTGTGTTCTGAATAAGCGTCACACCAGGGATTGTCTTTTGTTATAGACGAGAGGGGAAAATAATGCATGCCCTTGCAAGGCAGCCGGTTGAGTCCTTCGCCATCCTCCAACACATTAGGAGCCAAATCACCTTGATTGAGCCGCCGCTGATGAGGAGGAGGCCTTGCAACGAGGAGGAGGGGGAGGAGGGGGGGGAGGAGAAGAAGAGGGGGGCTGCTGCCGCCACACACACACACACAATAACCTCCAACCTCCCTTCCAGCCAAGGCCCACATGTGTTGTCTGGCTCTTCACCCTTTATGCCTAGAATGGTGTCAGGCTCCGAGACACTTAAGTGTGTCATTACCGCCGGCACAGCCAGAGAGAGGCTGTCGTCCACTCAGCTCACTGTGTAAATAATAATAACGCTCTTTCTTGGGGATAACGTCGTCTCATCGTACGACCGGTTGTCCTGCTGCGCCCGAAAATAGCAGATCTATAAGCTTGCGATGCGTCGCGAACGCGACGCATCGCGAGCTTACAGATCGGCTATTTTCACGGTACGGCAGAGCATAAATTAGACCTAACGGTAACAAACGCGCCAGCGTCCCCTGTCACCCTCCCACCAGCCGATACGCACACACACACACACACACACACACACACACACACACACACACACACACACACACACGTCCCTTTCTACATTTCCAGATTTCCTCCATCTGTTTCCGCTCTCGTTCTTTTAATCGGCTCAATTAACCCATTCAATCCGGGAACGCATCTGTGTCATTCTTTGGCTATTCAAAAATAGCAGATCTACAAGCTCACAAGCTATGAGCTTGTAGATCTGCTATTTTAGAAAAAAACATTTTTGCAAATCTTTAAATACATATATTTTTTAAGCGAACATTTTTAACTCCAATATTTGCTTCTGGGGGGTCCCTGGAGCAACGCCTTTTGAGATGGGGGTCCGCGGCCAAATACGTATCTAAAAATGTTTTCTAAATCCTAACAGTATGTTGCTATATCAGTGGTGTTCCATCTTTTCCATGTCAAGGACCCCCAAAATGATATGTATTTGGTCGCGGATCCCCATCTCTTTCATCTTTCTTTTTGCTTTAAAACATATATATATTCAAAGATTTGCACAAACTTGCCACGATGTTTTTGAAAAATAGCAGATCTACAAGCTCATTTGCAATGTGCTTGTAGATTTGCTATTTTTGAATAGCCAAAGGAATCTTAAAATGACACCAGATGCGTTCCCGGTCTTAATGGATTAAAGAGCATCGCCACTTTCAATTTCCTCGGCCCGCCCCCTCCCCAACCGAGGGCGAGGTGGCCAAGCTAGCTATATTATTAGGACGGCGACGTCGTCTCGGCTCCCGGGGACACATATTAGCGTTTTATTGGTGCTGCTTCAGTAGTTGTACACACACAGCACAGCGGCATTTATTTTGGCCTCAAATTAGATGGAATTCTACTGGAAACCAAGACAAGGTTTTCGGTCTCCTGCTGTCTCCTCCATCACTCAATTACCTGCTCATCACGATGCTCTTCATTGCTAGTCCTCATTACCTGCCTAGACACACGCGCGCGTGCGCACACACACACTCACACTCACACTCACACACACACACACACAGGGAGAGAGGTGATCTTGGGTTTGGGTTTTATATGTCGTTGCTTTCGGAGCAGAAACCTCTTATCTCCAACTTTTTGTGTTTTTTTTTCGTAATTTAACACCCTACTTGATCATACTACAGCGTCACACAGAAGCATCAAAAGTAGCAGATCTACAAGCTCGAAACGCGGCACGAAACGAGGCGTTTTGAGCTTGTAGATCTGATACTTTTTATATTTTTGAATTTGCAATCCTGACAAGTAACGGTTTCAGACGTGTGAGGTTTCCACTCGACAGAGACGATATTGTATCGTTGTGTTATTATTAGCACCGTCTTTGCGGAACATGTCACCACCGACATTTCGTTGCTCGTACCTGTATGAGTGAGTGACAAATACACTCCTTTTGATTCTTCATTCTGGCCTTGTCATGGAACAGTCCACTGGGTTCGTCCTTCGCCCCCTTGCAATAACGTAACTAGGGATCTCGCCATAAGAGATCCCTAGTTAGCTTGAGCTTGCCATAATCACAGTAATCCTTAATCATATTCCATCATATTCAAGGGCTTTTGGAGAGGAACGAGACAGTCACTTTCAGTTTAGAGCACTGCAGTGGGGGAGGTGTGTGTGTGTGTGTGTGTCTGTGTCCAGCTGATGCTTGTTGATGCTTGTTAATGTTACATGCATCAAGGCAATTATGCTTCTGCGCTGTCAAATAGGCCAACATCTAGTCTAAGATTAGTGGGACTCATTCAAATGACCACCAGTGAGTCCCGGGAATCACTTCATTGAAAACCCAACAACATCACTGTATTATATTAGATGTATTAGATATTATATTGATATTATAGCGTTTTAATTTGATTGGATATGTGATGATGTTACCTGATAATTAGTTAGACTTTTGGTGAAAAAGACGCATATATCGGTATCGGTTGATATCGGAAATGAACGAGTTGGACAATATTGGAATATCAGATATCGAACATCTCTAAATATAACCACGTGATGTCAAATGTAATCCTTTCGTGCTCTTCAATGGAACCAGAGCCATATACTGTACTGTAGGTCATTATCATGTCAGAGCAATTTCCCAAAGCGTTCTTTTATGAGTTGTAATAATGGGGGGGTATTGAATGACAGTTGGCATCCTGAGGTGAGGTGGCATCATAAGTGACATTCATGTGCTGTGTGGCCAGGTGTGAAACTGAGCGTTTAATGAAATTGCAAGACAAAGTCACAAACATGTATTTTTTTTCTCCCATAATGGGTTCAAAGGGGTCGAGGATTCAGGTGTTTTACAGTAATTGGTGTCTTTGAATACGTAAATGTTTTCATCTTTATAATCTTGCTCTTTGGTTACACGGGGTTTGCTGACCTTGTACTCTTTTATAGCGTAACTCTGCAGTAACTAGAAGTAGGCACTGACACGGAGACATTATCCAACAATACCACACTAACACAGCACCATACAGCACTGCTTCTCAATACTTTCAAGATTATTTTTTTCGAAACATTTTAAAGAAAGGCAGATGTACAAGCTCAGCGGCACAAAATGACGCGCTGTGAGCTTGTATATCTGCTATTCTTTTGAATAGCCGACAGTACAATTATTGTGATGCTGTATTAACAGATTTAGCTGGGGACCCCCTGGAACCCCCAGTATTTTATGTTTTGTGTTTATTTGTGTCTGATGACATGCTGTAATGCGTGTTGCGTCTGATTGGTTGACGCTCTTTACAAATGATGTGTGTTGTTGTTGTTTTTTGCAGCAATGGTACACCAGCACCATGAAGGCAGTGTGTCTGTGGCTGACAGACAGAATGGACCTGCAGCTCCATATGTATCAGCTGAAAATCCTCATCAAGATCGTTAAGGTAATGACCCGTCGCCCTTTGATAAATCTGGGAACCCATTCGGTAAAGAAAATAAAAAGTACACATTTTTTTCCCCCTTCGTTTTTGCCTTTGGGGACACACCTATTTTTTTTTCCTACTAACAACAACACTACATGTTTAAGGCAGTGGTGCTGACAGATTCTGTCTTGAGAGATTACCCTTTGATTAATCTCTCAAGAACCGATTCAGAGCTGTGCTACTGAATCTGTCGGGAGCCCCGTTCAGAACGTGTGCGCGTTAGCCTACAAGTGGGCGTGCCTTCAGATCAGGAAGCAGGCCGCTCTTTACCCAATCAAATGTAGTGGGCGGGATTTACATCTGTGCGCTCGCTTCCCACTGGAAACAAACCGAAACGCATTTAATAATAGCGTCCTCGGAAAGTTAGTAACATTTTAACTTGCTCTTTCGTCATAGAAACAAGTGGGCTTATAATCAAAACGATCCATGTTCTTTGGGAGAAGTGGTGTTAGTGTTCTGTGGAGAAATATTGTTAGTGGGAATGAAAACATAGGCACACCACCGGAAGTGGAGGGCTGAGGGCAGACCAAAACGCCGGTTTCCAGCCGCATAGGTCTAGTTAAGGTCTAGTTTTTTTTTGACGATGGGTTCCCAGATTGCCCTTTGATAGACACAGACTGTCACAGGTCAATTAACTCTTTAACTGCCAGAGTAATAGTGTAACAGGGTGACGCTACTGCCAGCGAAAACGAGCGATTTTACTGTACCTTTGAAAAATCATGGAATATTTTCCGCGATCGCTGTCCCCACGGCGATCGCCTCATTACACGCGCGAGGGTCTCGGGGGAAAAAAAATATCCGCTCGCGGTAATCCGTTGCATAGCTGTCAGTTGAATGTGCCTTTTTTTTGCCGTAAAGCAAGAGGAACAGAGATATAGCCATTTTCCCACAGAAAATAAACAGGAAGTAAACAAGCTTTTATTTTTTCAAATAACGTCAATTCCGGATCTGGCGGGGAAAGCATCATTCATAGAGTAGCGAACAGCGCCATCTGGTGGAAAACCACTGAAAACACAAAACTCGTCAGAACTCATCAGTGGCAGGCTGCGCCTTGGCAGAATCTGACGAGTTCCCTCGTCAGTGGCAGGCAAAGAGTTAAAGTCCCCCGCAAACAAATCAGTCAGCTCCATACATGGGCACAAAAGTGGGTATGCCCATATATGGGCATATGCTGATCAGCGATCTGCATATATGGGCATATCAGTCGGATCGACGGTGCAACATAGGTTCTCACATTTACCTAATGATTACCATCAAGCATCAATATAGATATAAAATATTGGTCCATGTACACAACAGACGTACAAAATATGTGAACATGTCTTGTTACACCACTATACCGGGGCGGCAGTGTATGAATGTGTGTGTGAATGGGTGAATGTAATGCACAATCTATGTAAAGCACTTTGGATAAAAGCGCTATATAAATGCACCATTTACGTACAAGCAAACACCTCTATATATAGCCCTATAAAAAGGAATGGTGTTATCATATTGTTGCAGTGCTGTTCAACGGGTTAATATACAGGGCTTTGATTGATGATTGATTTGATTTGAATACTTTATTTAGAAAAGACATGGAAACAGTACATGGAAGTACAATTCACAATACAAAACCTCAGTCTAAAATGGATCGCTCATAAAAGCACAGTGGCTTATTTAAAATGAGATCCCCACGCACTCAAATCATGATGACATTTAAGAAAACAGACAGATATACACTACTATGCAGAACGTCATACAGTCAGCTTCCAGGTTACTGGTATGAAAAACAAGAAATATGCGCAATAAATTCAAATGGCTAATGTGATGAAATAAAATTGGAATGTAAGAAAGACTTTTTCATCTCCGCTGAGAGGTTGAGGAAAAAGTGAGACGCAGCAGCTTAATTGTTAGTCTTTTCATAGTATGCTGTAATGAACAGTAACACACCACTTAACAGTAACACAAACCAACGAGACAAAGAGCCATAATGGACTCTGACAGCTGAAAATCCATCAAACCCACACGCTAACCCTGACCACGTGCTTGTGTCAGTGTGTTTAGTTTCGTTCTTGTTTTATAGATCAACTCATTCACTGCCATAGGACGACTTTGATGACTTTGGACGTTTTGTTTTGGGTGCCAGAGGTTTATTAAAATATTATACGTTCAGTGCCTGCATTTCTTCCATCCACTTACGTTGATATGTTTCGTGCTGTAGAAGCCCCGACGCGGAAGTGCATGTAAACAAGCGTAAGCGCGAGACGGCGGAGGGTCCCGACTAACGCCTGGAACAATAATATTTCCAACGCGATCCTCCATTGCAGCGTGATCGCCGATCGAAAACAGCTCGCTTCCACCACGTTAAAAAGAAATGGAGATATTAAGCTTTTAGTTAAGGAGTTAACATTAGAATGGCCGACGGAAGGATTTTTGACATGGATCCACATCCAGCCTCTCCTTCTCAGAAACTCCTTGGATGATCCCAATGTTTCGTTTTAGCGCCCCACGTGGGCCCCACGTATAAAAATAAAATTGGGTCAAAAACGGTCCGGACCGTTTACGGCACTCGATGTGTTAAAAACAAAAATGTAATTTATTTTATTTTAATTTCGCATACAGAACCAGGAGATAATGTGTTCCAAAGATTTACTGCTCCATTCACTTCCTGGTTAAAGTATTTAGGAAATATTCTGTATCTCGGCTCCTGTTGTTTTTGGCGAGACATGCTATTTTCAACGACGTATAACAAGTGAACGGGAGGTCATGATGACATTTCTTCTTCTATTTTTCGCGGAAGCAGTGAAACCCTCCGTGTTTAGCAACCATCAAGGGATTGATCATACTGGAGATAAATATTCTGTGACTACTTGAAAGGGTAAGAAAATCGAAAAATCACTGGCAGTGGATGATTGATTGAATGAGTTCATGAAATGGCATAATAACGGGGTTGAATTTGTGTCCCCCCCCCTGAACAACAGAAGAGCTACCGGGACTTCCGGCTGCAGGGCGTGCTGGACGCCGTCCTGAACAACAAGAGCTACGAGACCGTCTACAACCGCCTGACGGTGGAGGAGGCCACCGCCGCCGTGAAGACGGGCCACGGCCTGCAGGGGGTGACCATGAGGGACAGCGACGAGGACGAGGAATGATGTCTGTCTGTCCCCCCAAAGATGTCCCCCCAACCCCCCCCCCCCCCTCGTTCATATGATACCACCAAATCATCAGTGTTCATTGAATTAATTCGTTAACGCACTTATAAAACCCCATTGAGCGGGAGTCCCTTCAGGGCTCTACAGGGAATGGCAGCGGCGGCCATTTTGTGGTTCCACAGATAGAAAGCCATTCATTTTTTTCCCATGAAAATATTCATATCAATTGTTTTAATCCTGGAACCAAAGCCATCCAGGATCTCCTGCATGGTTGAATCATGACCATCAAACATTTGATTTTATGTCAAAGAATATTTGAATATTTAATTACATGATATACTTTATTTAATAAATATAAAAAACACCAGGAGCCTGGATGGCTTAATTGGAGATAGAGATAGAGATTTTAACACAAAAATAATTTGTGTTAAAAAAAAAAAAAATCCTATGGGGGGGAAAAATGTCTGTGGAACCACAAAATGGCCGCCACTGCTATGCCCTGTACTAGTGTCTTTTCTGTCATTGTGGGTAAAGCTTGCGCTGAAAACAGCTCACAACGCGTCGCAGCGGCTTTTTGAGCTTGTCCACCTGCTATTTTCGGCGAAAGCTTTCCCCACAATACAGATGCTGTCATTTAAGTGACACTGAGGACTTTACCGTGCACCTGTGTCGTCTGAAGGAGTGCGTGTGTGTGTGTGTGTGTGTGTGTGTGTGGGTGGGCGTGTGTGCGTGCGAGCGTGTGTTTGCGTGCGTGTGTGGTTGCGTGTGTGTGTGTGTGTGTGTGTGTGTGTGTGTGTGTGTGTGTGTGTGTGTGAGATCAAAGAATATAAAGAAACATATAATATAAGATACATGAGTACATGTACATTATAGTAAAGGTTAAGGTTATGTGTGTTAGAAGAATGTATGACGGGCAGCAAATCAAGGAACAGCCAATCAGGAGTGAGGAGAAAGCGTGCCAAACGTGTCTTCGATGGGAAGACGTCCATTTTCTCTCTCTCTCTCTCGCTCTCTCATATATAAGCTGTCACTCCCTCTCTCTCTGTTTGTATCTCTTTCTATCTCTCTCTCTCTCTCTCTCTCTCTCTCTCTCTCTCTCTCTCTCTCTCTCTCTCTCTCTCTCTCTCTCTCTCTCTCTGTGTGTGAGAATGTCTCCAGCCATATTCTGATGATGTCACTTTGTCCCACTCAGTTAATAAGCGTTCGTATCAACTGATCGCCATGAAGCAAAACACACACGACATGAGCTGAGTTTATATGAATTTGAATTCACATCATGCCGTCAAATCGATGTCAAACTCTTCAATCCGCCGCCCAGGATTTGGTGCCAAACTAATATTTAATAATTTTAAATAACCACCTTCGTAGCTGTAGAAATAGTTAATTTATCCATTAAAACTTTTGCTGTGTATACAACAGCAAAGAATGGTATCCTCCTGCATTTGAACTTGTACTGGTTTTGTTTCTCTGACGGAGACCCCAACGCAACATAATCCTATGTGTTAGTTTAACTGTGATTGACATGCTGTACAAGGGTCCATTTTGGGGGTTAAAGGTAAACATTAAGTGAGTTTTTTTGGTTAAAACGAGTTTATTTAAAAAAAAAAGGTTAAAGCTCTATATTCGGATAGTAATCATAGTGTTTGTTCAGTAACAGGAGTCTCCATGTCTCTCCAGCTCTTTAATAAACAGAAAATACATTTTCAGGTGGGTCGCCAATTTCAGCCAATTAGGGGAGAGTGTGTACCCATTTATCAGCTTCAATTCTAATAGCGTTCCAGTTCCAATTGTGTCTGCTCATTACTTTGTGTCATCGCTTCCAATTCCCCTTGTTTATCCTAGTATCCTTCACGGGTTCTCTCTCCTGATTGGATAGAAATTGGTATCCCGACGTGAATATGTATGTTTCACTAAAGAGCTGGAGAGACATGAAGACTCCTGTTACTGAACAAACACTCTAGAGCAATGAGTACTATCAGAATATAGAGTTATTTAACAAGTGTTTTAACAAAAAAATATCACTGCTGCAGTAACTCTGGGGTCATGTTAATGTTATTCATGAGTGTGCATTTTTACACATTTAAATTAACACTGAGGATTATGTGATTCAGAGTTCAATCTAATACAGTATATATATCGTCTCTGTCGGGTGGAAACCTCATATGTCCAAAACTGTGACTTTTCAGGATTCAAATTCAAAAGCATCAAAAGTAGCAGATCTACAAAGGTCGAAACGCGCCGCTTCGCGCCGCGTTTCGACCTTGTAGATCTGCTACTTTGGATGCTTTTGTGGAGATGCTGTTAGTATGATCAAGTATAGCGTATTAATTTACGGGGGGAAAAAAACACAAATAGTTCAAATAGACCCCAGAGAGGGTTAAAGTGTGACATTGTTGTCAATGTATTTATTGTATCGTTTGAGTGTCAACAGTTGAAAAAGAAGTTTTACACGATGCTTGGTTTCGACTCTCCGTCTTGCAAAGGTGTCACTCACGCGCCAAAAATAGACGCCTCACAACACGTGATGCCCGCGCGCTTTGTGAGCTTGTAGATCAGTGGTTCTCAAAGTGGGGTCCGGGGACCCCCAGCCGGGGTCTTTGGAGGGGTTGCAGGGGGTCCCCAGCTAAATGTGTTAGCTTGGCTATTCAAAAGTAGCACGTTATACAAGCTTGTGCATCTGCTATTTTTGAACATTTTAGAAAAATCTTGAAAGTGTTTGGAATTTGGAATAATTTGGCTTTCTCTACACACAATTCTTCTCCTCTGGGGGTCCCCCTGGCACAAAACATTTTCAGATTTGGGGGTCCGCGTCCATATATATATTTCAATATGGGGGTCCTTGCCACAAAGACGTTTGAGAACTACTGTTGCAGATTTGTCTATTTTTGGCGTAAGACACTGTCACACGACGGAGTATAAATCAGGCTTCACTTTACATTTTAAGAACTGTGTTCAATAGGTCGCTACTTGATGATTGGTTGGTTGTGTATATTATTATATTATTTTGCAGTCTCTCTCGGTTGCCGTTTTAGCTGTTCTATTTACTTCAATGAGTTGGTGTCAGTGGAGTTCAAAGGCAAACAACAACAAAAAAAGACATGGACAAAATGTATGAAGTATATTTATATTGTCTTATCATTGTGCACCTGTTTTACTCAGGTGTGTTCCAAGTGTTAGAATTAAAGTGTTTTTAAAGCAATCACTGGTGTTGTGGTGTACATTTTATTTCATTATATTAATTTTATATGTAGAGGTAGGTACTTTATTCATCCCCGAGGGAGAATTAAGGAAGATAGAGAGAGAGTTGACTCATTTATGAATTGAAGCAATGTTTGTGCAGCCAGCTGAGCATATAGAACATAAGTGTACCACGTCAATTCTCAGACAAAAGTGTTCATTTGCATTCATATGGCCCCTTTTTTCACAGGTCCGATTGCAGCCTTTAAGGATCATTTAGATACATATACATTGGTTCTCAAAGTGAGGTCCGGGGACCCCCAGGGGTCCTTGAGGGGTTCCCAAGCATAATGAGTTAATATAGGGTGACGGCTAATTGTAATCTCTCAAGAACAGATCCTGCATTGGCGTTGGAATCTGTCCTGAAGGTTCGTCATAATGTGTGCACACTGTGTGGGAGTGGCCGTGCCTTCAGATCAGGAAGCAGGCCGCGCTTTACCCAATCAAATGTAGTGGGCGGGATTCACGTGTCCGTCGTCCTTCCCTACTCGAAACTAGCCGAAACTAATTTAACAATAGCGTCCTTTTGTACTTTTACTCAAGTAAATTTTGCATTCCTGACTCTTACTTGTAACAGAGTACTTCTACTTTGCAGTATTGATACTTTTACGTGTCTGAGCTGAGCTGTTTGTCTGTTTTGTCTTGTTTTGTCTTTGTCTAAAAAAATGCAGAAAATCAATAAAAATCCTATTGGGAAAAAAAAAAGTGTTTGGAGTTATTTTAAATAGTTGAATAAAATCAGTGTCGTACGTTACCCAACTCAGCTTCTTTGGGAGTGGGAATTCCACTCCCAAAGTGTAATTTGAACACTTTCTGATGTAATACGTTCCCGGTCTTATTGGTTTAAAGTGGTTTTCAACCTTTTTTGCGTCAAGGACCCCCAAATTGACACATATTAGCCCGCGAACCCCCATTTGAAAAGATATGCATAAAATGGGAAAGCTTCTGTGTTCTTCTCCTACGGGTGCAGGCGGTGCCAGTAGTCCAGCATCTCGGTGGATGTGACGGGGTGAGAGGTGACCAGGTGGCTGTACCTGTCCCTGTCGAAGGGCCTCAGTCCTTCAAAAGGAAGGAACAGGAACTGGTTTGGCGGCGGCGTGATCCGTATCCCCAGCCTGCCCAGGCACGTCCCCACGTACACGTCCTCCATGCTGAAGCGAGGGACGCTCAGAGAGGCTCCGTAGATCTCCGTCGCCAAGTCTCCGGAGAACACGTAACCCGTCCCGGAGCAGAATTCGGGGTACATCTCGCTCGGGTACTCGTCTTTGGATACGTACTGCTTGCTGTCTTTGTCCCGGTACGGCCTCTCTCCCCGCCAGACGTAACCCGTGAAGAGCTTCTTCCTGGGCTTCACTGCGGGTCTGAGCAGCTCGCGGACGAGGTACTCGGTGTTGACGAAAACGTCACTGTCGGTCTTCATGACGTAGCCGGCCCGCGGGCAATGCCTGGCCACCCAGTTCAGGCCCATCAGGGTCTTCAGGGTCAGATTGCGATAGGTATCCATAAAGTCCTGCTGGAGGATATCGCCGTGCCTCAGACTCTCAGACTCCAAGGTCCTCTGCAGGCGTCGTCCCCGCGGCTCGCCTTCCTCCTCCTCCTCCTCCTCCTCCTCCTTCTTCGCTCCCAGCAGGAACAGCCGCACGACCCGAGGACCCCCCGGAGCCCCCGGGCTCCCCTCGTGGCCCCACGTGCGCCGTATGGCGTCGCGGCGCTCCACCTGATGGGCCTCCACGGTTATGAGCAGCACCAGGAACGGCGGCGCCTCGCCCTCTGGGCATCTGTTGGCCCGGTTCATGATGTAGGGGAACGGCCCGGCGGGCGGCGTGCCCTCTGAATGCTCTTCTCTCCTCAGGAGTCCAGGATGATAGGCCACGAAGGCGAGGATGCCCACGAGCACGGCCGCGGCGATGATGATGTGCGCACACCGGGGATTTCCTCTCCAGCGCATGGTGTGTCTGGCCTCGCTGCCGGACTCCGCCGGAAAGGGTCCTCACGTTGTTGAAATGTTCAGTTAAACGGGACCTGAGTTATAGATGAAGGGGAAAGCTTCTTTAATAGGATGCAGCTGCAGTTTTTGCAATTACTTTATCCATGCAAATATGTATTACTTTATTTATTACTTCATGCATGCAAATACTTATTTATTATGTGACACATGTTTTGTGTGTAGTAATAATAATATTCTAAATCTACAAAGTAGCTAGCAACTAATGTTTTCATATAATTGTGGCGGAGTAAAAGTACAATATTTGTATCTGAGATGTAGTGGAGTAGAAGTAAAAGTAATGAAAATTGGAAATACTCCAGTAAAGTAAAAATACCTCAAAGGGATACTATAGGTAACTTTGCAGATTTGTGTTGGGGGGGGGGAGGGGGTGCTGATTGAGGGCCCACTGTGAACACCCCGTGTCCGGGGCCCACTGCTGCCTCGTTACGCCACTTATTTATTATATTTATTCCACCTCAGCCCCTTTAGCAGGGCAATGGTTAAAAAACAACGAAAAACAATCTATAGGAGAGAAGGAAGAGAACGGCTGGTTGGTTTTCACAGAAATGCACTGAAATCTATCTGTCTGTCTGTCTGTCTGTCTGTCTGTCTGTCTGTCTGTCTGTCTGTCTGTCTGTCTGTCTGTTTGTCTGTCTCTAAAGGCTACAAACCATGAACATTATTCTTATTCACCCCCATAGCATTCTAATTCATTGTGCTATGTGTGTAGCCTACTTTAAAACAGTAAAATTAGATCCTGACCGATCCTGTTAGTGTGGTGTCAATGAAGGTAGTTGTAGCTGCCCCAGGTTCAACAAATGTCCACGCATCATACAGATGTCTTTTTCTGGTATTTATTCCATCATAACTCTCCAAACTCCTCCATACAGACACCATACAAGACACCGTGAAAACTACAAAGAAATAAAACATACATTTGTTCAGTTGAATCCATAATCATTATGAACCAGAGTCCTCTGATTAGTCAGTCCACACAGGTGCATCCAATTATTGACATCTTACAGTGAAGTCTTTCAAACAAAGTTTAACTTGCAAATAACAATGCACACAATAATACATCACAAATCAATGAAAGGCACAGAATGCAATAAACATTTACCGTGTGCGCCTCTTGAACCTTGTGCAGAACTATAGCAATTTTATCTCTCTCTCTGGAGTTTCTCAAGACGTGACCTCTCTGTGTCAGCTCTGCTTGCTTCTGACTTGATTGACAAGCTTCACTCTGACCATGTGACTCTGCCCAATTTACCATAAACCCTCCAAGCAATGGGCACAGTGTTTTTACCTTAAATCTTGTACTATATAAACCTTTTTAATATATTTATTGTAACTTTTAGTACTATTTATTCATAATTAAATGAATCTTTTTAACCCAGTGTGTACATGAATTTTACATAAACAAACATATTTATAATTATTACTGAAACCACTGTCTCTCCATCTGGGACAGTTACAGTAGTTGTTGCTACACTATGATAAGGGAGCTTGTCTAGCACTGTTTTCTAACAATTTTTTTTCCAATGAAGTCTCCAACTTTATCATGCTTTAACATGACGTTTTAGCAATTCACAAGGATGAAAACAAAGCTTTGTTTTGTTTGTAGCCTACTGTAACTACTGCGTAACTAAGCTCCATTTGTAGTTATTTGTGTTTTTGCAGGTCTGAGTAAAAATGCTGGTCCAGGTGAAGTACAGACGAGACAACTGCAGAAGTATGTGAAGTTGGATGAAGTTGAAGGACGGTTTGACTTTCTGCAGTTCCATGAAAAAGGTAACATTAAGCATATATCATGGCACATCAAATTTGAACTCATAGTGGGGATGGGTTTTGTAAGGGAACATGTTCTAGGTTTTTTTGATGATTATACAGTGGTGGATGAATGCATTTATGTGAAGTAATTTGCTCTGAGACAAACAGTGCTGCCTTGAAAAGCACATTGTGTACTCTACACCCTACAGAATACAATTATTTAGCCAACTTTTTAAAATTTCTTTTAGAATGTTCTGATTGCTCCACCTCTGCTTCTGAGATGTCTGACTCAAGCTTCAGCTCAAATGCATCAACTCTAATCCTAGATGTGGTCCCTAGCAAGAGACTAAGAATTGACAACCAGTTTAAACAATTATGTTTTCTTTAATTAAACTAATACTGCTATTTAGATAAATCATACATGAAATGACTCCTGTCAGGTAGTGTTTGAAGAGCGGTTAAGCTACAAGGTACACACCTACATCTCTTCCTGTCTAAGGCAATACATCTGTACATGCGACAGTGATGCTCGTTTTCAGTCATGTTTTTCAATGGAACATCAGCAACGCCCCACCCCACCACCATCACTATCACCACCACTGTCTGGCAACTGGCGGCCCGGGGGCCACATGCGGCCCCCGCCTTCACTTAATGCGGCCCACAGGTTAATATCGGAATACTGATTTATTATTGATTTCAGCTGTTACAATTCCAAACATGCAAACATGACCCGCTTTAATTACTTACAGTCTATATTGGTAGCTTAATGACTATTATATTAAAATTCTATTGTCTTTTTTAGGTCCAATGTATTTGTATTTAAGTTCATGAAGTTAACATAAGTAATAACATAAATAACTAAATGCATTTGAAATTAAATAAAAATGTTACTTTTCAGGAATACAATTCAAAAACATGAAAAAAACTATCAGAATTCCAATTCAATAATAGCAACAATAGCAGATCTACAAGCTCAAACGCATTTTGAGCTTGTATATCTGCTACTTTGGCTACTTTTGTGTGACATAGAATGGCCCGACAGTATATGCAATGTGGCCCTCTGGAGTGAGTGTTGAAATATAGTGGCCCTCTCCATCATCAAAGTTGCCGACCCCTGGTCTATGGTGTAATTATATCATCCCATCAAAAAAAATAAATAGAAAAGTTAGCCATTTATTAGCCATGCAGGGTCCTCTGGGGAAGTAAGGTAATATGTTAAGCCTGATCGCTAAAGTTTATACTAGTATTTCCAATTTCCAATACTTTTACTTCTAATCCACTACCTCTCGGATCCAAATATTGTACTTTAACACCACTACATTTGTTTGAAAACTTTAATTACTGGTTACTTTGTAGATTTAGATTATTATTACAAAACATACATTGACCACTTCAGCCCTATATACATTTTTGTACTTTTAAAAATAGCCGATTGTGAGCTTGTAGATCTACTATTTTCAAAAGATATACGTTTGAAAAAACTTGAAATGGGATATTCTGCATAATGAGTACTTTAACTTTTGGAACTTTAAGTACATTTTGATACCAATACTTTTGTACTTTTACTGAAGTAAATTTTGAATTCTGGACTTTTACTTGTAACAGAGTATTTCTACATTGCAGTATCTTTTACTTAAGTAAAAAATATGTAGTTCTTTTTTCCACCACTAAGGTGGTAAGGGTACAGATGCAGTAATTGCTTTAGTCAAAGACACTTTTTCATGACAAAATCACTTACCTGACATACCTCGATTAAGTACTTGAATCCTCAATATTATTTTAATAAATCAAATTGTATTATCCCGTCTCTTGATATTTACACCTCTCCTGTGCAGTGGTTGAAATATGAGCTGTAGGGTATATTGCGTAAGTTTGTTCAGAACTGCACAGCTAAAATTGTTGTTCCGTGGCCATGTCAAAGCTTTTATGTTCTTTAGGCTTCTCCGACTTTAGGAGCCCTGCCCAAAAAAGGTTTTACGATCATGAATCTCTCAATCCCTCCTTCATAGAAGCATCACCCATACCTACAGTAGGGGAGACTGGTGTCAAAACTAACACTTTTTACATTTTCCTTCACAATTCACAGAATACTTCAAATATACTAGTCATCTTTTGTTTTAAGAAACATATATATGTGCCCTATTTACTAATACCATGTAGAAGCTTTCACTAGTAAGGACAAGACTAAAATATTACTTTTAATGCAATAAGTCAGAGTGACGGGGGCAATGTAACACTGTAAATATAACACATATTAACATACTTTATCTCAAATAAAAGCACATCACTAAGTAATATTTATTTTTTATAATTTAACATTTTTACCTACAAATGTTTTATATACATAATTACAATTATTTTGTATTTTTATTCGAATTATTTTATTTTTCAATTTTGTTTTTTCAAATGTATTTCTAATTTTTTTATTTAAATGTATTTTTACTTTGAAATGTAGTGACATTTAGTGAAATATGTTCATTTACTAACATAAAAGTATGTAATCCCAGACAAAAAATCTGCTTGCATTGAAAACACATTGTTACAATTGACCCTTGTCACAGGTTCGTCAAGGAGATTGGTGGACGAGTATAGATCTCAAGGATGCTTACTTTCACGTTCCAATCTACCCACCGCACCGCAAATTTCTGCACTTCGGCTTCGAAGGCAGAGTGTACGAGTACACGGTGCTGCCGTTTGGCATGTCACTGAGCCCCAGGGTGTTCGTGAAATGCACGGAGGCGGCTATAGCCCCGCTGCGGCAGCAGGGTCTGCGCCTGGCGACATATATAGACGACTGGCTGCTGTCAGCGGAGTCGAGGGAGGAGGTGGAGTGCCACACCAAGGTGGCTATCGCTCACCTACAGTCCCTGGGCTTCACAATCAACGTTCAGAAGAGCGTTTTGATTCCATCCCAACAAACCACCTTCCTGGGAATTTACTTAGATTCCACCAGGATGGTCGCGCGCCTGTCCCAGGACAGGATAGCGGGTTTCCTGGCTTGCGTGAGGTCCATGCGCCTGGGGCGCAGGGTCACGTACAAGACCTGTATGCAGGCTGCCGGACTCATGGCCTCGGCAGTGAGCCTGATTCAGCTTGGCAGACTGAACATGAGACCTTTTCAGAGGTGGATGCAGTCTCTCAGGATACCGCATTCCATGGGATATCAGAAGGTGGTAGTGTCGGCGCAGTGTGTGTCGTCACTCCAACAATGGACACAGGCGACCTTCCTGTCCGAGGGTGTCTGGATAGGCGCCGTAGCGTCCTGGAAAGTAACTACAACGGACGCCAGCCTCTCAGGTTGGGGGGCTGTTCACGAGGGCTACTCAGCCCGGGGACTCTTCCCAGAGGAGAGCGCACATCAACTACCTGGAGCTGCTGGGGGTCTTCCTGGCTCTCAAACACTTCGAGAGCCGCATCAGAGGGTGTCATGTTCTGGTCAGAACGGACAACACCACAACGATGTGCTATGTCAACAAACAAGGAGGATTGGGTTCCCTTGTGCTGGACAGGCTAGCCAACGAAATGACGCTATGGAGCGTGCAACGCTTGGCGCAGCTGCGCCCCATTCACGTGCCGGGCCACCTGAACAACGGGGCGGACCTGCTGTCCGGGGGGAGCCACGGTGCGGAGAGTGGTCGCTCTTCCAGAGGGCAGTGGATCTCATATGGGCCCGGTTCGGCCGGGCGCAGATCGATCTATTCGCATCCAGAGAGAACACGAAGTGCCAGCGCTTCTTTTCGCTCAGGATGGAGAGCCAGTCCCTGGGAATAGACGCTCTAGCTCACGCTTGGCCAAGCGTTCTGACTTATCTGCAGGACAGACTAGATCAGGGTTTGGCCTTCTCCACTATAAAGGTGTACTTGGCCGCTATCTCCTCGTGCCATGAAGGTTACCATGGCGCCTCGGTGGGAAAGCACCAGCTGGTGCGCCGTTTTATGAACGGCGCCAAGCGGGCTAGACCAGTGAACAGACCTTTGTTCCCTAAATGGGACCTGGCCTTAGTGCTGACGGCACTGTGCAGGCCTCCATTTGAGCCTCTTGAAACGGCGTGCCAGCGCATTGTTAGTTTCAAGACGGCGCTACTTTTGGCCCTTTGCACGGCTAAACGTGTAGGCGACATGCAGGCACTCTCTGTGAGTGAGGATTGAATGCGGTTCTCGGACGATGGCCAGAGGGTTTTGTTGAAACCCAATTTGGCATATATGTCCAAGACCGGGGGGCTTTTCACCCTCCACCGTTTGCCTCGGCAGAGGATAAACGGTTACATTGTCTCTGTCCGGTGAGAGCCTTGAGGCTCTACTGTCAGATGACGAAAGCTGGTCGTGTGTCGCCTCAGATTTTCGTCTCCTACGGCCGAGGCCGTAGGAAGGCGGTGGCTAAACCGACTCTGTCCAGATGGATTGTGGAGGCGATTCAGTTGGCATATGGGAGTAGTGGCGCTGCGGTCCCTGCGGGACTGAGGGCGCATTCTACTCGGAGTGTGTCTGCGTCGTGGGCCCTTTACAAGGGGGTGTCGATGCAGGACATATGCTCGGCTGCCAACTGGTCGTCACCGTTGACATTTGTGTCTTTCTACAGCTTGGACGTGGCGGCATCTGAGATGGCGCACACGGTCCTGGGTGTAGTGGCTGCGCCAAGGTAGGCTGGGGACGCAGGGCCTCAGGGCGTGCGTTTTTCAGCACCTTTGCGCAGTGGCTGGTTCAGGGCATTCAGGTGACGGGACAAGCCAGGGGCGTGGTCTCTCTGAATGGTCCTGGATGAGCCTTCCTTGCCCTCTAGGGACCTGATAGGCAAAGGTCCTGGGAGGAGGAGGCCTTGGATTCCCTGCCTCATCTAGTCAGACTGAAGTGTCTGGACTGGTGGTTAGGGACAGGACTTAATGTCTGTCAAGGTCTTGCCTTACATCCTCCTGATACATGGTCCTGTGGGGTCATGAGCTGTCTAATGGCCGTGGTCGGGCCGGGGACTTGACCTGTGGCCTTGGGTGGCGTTGGGTGGGGTTGGTGGAACTGTAGCTCCCCCGGGGGACGTGTATGTGTCCCATAGTAAGTCCCATTCTGGAACTTACGCTATAATAACCCTAGGTT